>NC_056729.1:543006804-543306804 GCF_019279795.1 Protopterus annectens | reverse complement strand
CTGGCACCTCACCTAAGTGTCATGTTTAATCATAGCCTCACCTCAGGTTTCGTGCCCACTGAGTGGCGCACAGCTACAGTTATCCCACTCCACAAGGGGGGATCCACCTTGGATCCCGGAAACTACCATCCCATCAGTCTGACAAGCCTTATCTGCAAGGCCATGGAGCATATTATCATGGAACTTATAAACAAAGACATTGGCAACCTTCAAACACTGGACCCCACCCAGTTTGGGTTCGTGAAGGGCCGATCTTGTCTCCTGAACTTGATTGACTTCTTCGAATCAGTTTCCAGAGCCATGGACAAGGGTAAGGTGGTCCACACAGCCTATCTAGACCTTGCCAAGGCCTTTGACACCATCCCCCCACTCTGGAATCATAGATAAACTTACTAAGCTGGGCATTAATCCCTACGTCACCCAATGGGTTGCTAACTGGCTTACTGATAGAACCCACACTGTAAAAGTAGCTGACTCCAAATCCAGCTCCAGACAAGTGACAAGTGGAGTACCTCAGGGTTCAGTCCTGGGACCGCTCTTGTTTGGCATCTACTTCTCTGAAGTACAGGCCAACACTAAGGGACTCTGGATAACAAAGTTTGCAGACGACTGCAAACTGGGAGCCATTATTGAATCCCCAAATGATGTGGATACTCTACAAAAGGGCCTTACAGAAACAGATGCTTGGTGCCAGAGCCATGGGCTCAAGCTCAATGCCAAGAAATGTATAGTTATCCCCTTTGGGAAAAAACATGTATCCATTAATTACCATATAGGTGTCAGTACACTAAACACCGAAAGTTTGAAAAGAGACTTCGGAACACAGGTGGACAGTGGTCTCACCTTCGATAACCACATCGCCACAACAGTCAGGAAATCCTTCTATGTGGCACACCTCATCACTAAGGGCTTTTCATCCAGAAAAAGGAGGTCATTGTCCCACTGTACTCATCCCTCATTAGACCCATTATAGAATACAATGCCCCGTTTGGTATGTACCTCTCAAGACATCTGCAACAACTGGAAAGGCCACAGAAATACCTCACTAAAAGAATCACAGGCCTAAAGCAGATGCCCTACGCTGACCGCCTTAAAAACTCCAGCTATACTCTGTCGCATATCGTCTACTCAGAGGCGATCTTTGCTTAACATACAAGGCCATGTCAAACCCAGAGCTGTTGGACATGCTACACTTAAAGAAATCCCAATCCCTCAGAGCCACACGCCCCAGGGATCTAAGCCTTGTCATCACAATAAACAAAACATGCTGGAGGGATAGGTTCCTGACCCAGAGACTCCCCAGACTCTGGAATAGATTGCCCATACATGTCAAGCAGAGTGCCTCTTTGGTCCTCTTCAAAAGGAACCTTGATGATTGGATGGGAGAAAGGAAATTCACCCCGGGGATCACGTCAGTTGCCCTGCTAGACAGGGGTCCAGGGAAGTAAATAGTGTGGGAAGAAATAGCCAGGGAATTGTTATGGCTAGGCTTGTATAGGCCCTAGGGCTGATAGCCTAGTACCAACCTATGAACCTATGAACCTATAATATTCTCCTACAGTCACCTGTATCCTAGACAGATTATATTCAACACCCATTTGTCTTAAATAATCTGTTGCCAAAGAGGGAAATGGAGATTCAGACTTTCAGGAAGGCATAAGGGACTGCCAGGGTGAGAGGAGGTAAAAAGCTTCTTTATATAGTTACCCTGACTTATTTGACTGCACTTTGTTCTGGGGCTTCCTCCTTTCCTTTTGGACTCTCACTGTCACTGCAGTCTGCTTACCAGAATTCCGCTTAGACTATTTAATTTGTTTCTTGCCAGAATTCCATGAGGGAGCAGAGACTCCCTTGGTGAATTTAGAGCTGGAGAGCTGAAAAATCTGAGATTCCGTGAGTCAGCTTACCTCTCTCATCACACTTTTTGCAGAAAAGGGTCCAAAAACTTGATGAGTAGTGACTTGAAAAACAGAAGAAACTAAACTACACAATACAGATTTTTCCTCACCAGAGGAAACTGAAGCCAAAACATTTGCATAAGTGCACAATTAGTCAGGATACACTTTAACATATGAGCCTAAAAGTTTTAAATTCTAAAAGTCAAAGTTGCAGGACCATACACTTTTTTCCCAAGGAGAAGGACAGTGAATAGAATTAACAAAATACTTGGAAAGAACTGATTTACTAAAGCTGTAGCTGCTGGGCCAGATCTAGGACTAGTGTATACAAATTTCAAAATCAGAGGAACTTTGTACATTCTCTCTGCTTTTTAGCAGCAGTATTTTTCCCCCAAAGGGAACATATCTGCCTAGCAACTGAGCAGCGTTAGCTGACAGTTGATCCTCAAAGGCCTGAACAGGGCCGCTCTCTTTGGTGGCAGAAAAACTGTGAAAGGCTTGGCATCTAAACCTGTCATTTAGTCAGCTCAGCTCAAGCTGCATTACAGTTTGGGCATCTGGAAGGTGCCCCAAACTTTTGGAAGCAGGCCAGCTGTTATAGTCTATGCAGGATATAACCCATACAGCTTAGGCTACTGCAGCAGTGATGAATAAGAAGAACATCAAAAACTATCACTATATTACTATCAAAGTAAAAAAGATACTCCACTAAAATTCCCACAAAGGAGACCAAAAACACATTATACACAGGGTAAAGCAAGAAGCAAGAAGAAGGTGTTCAGCCTCTGTGCCTAGTGCCAGCGAAGAAGCTGTGGAAATTGTATTTATTTTTATTTTTTAATTTTTTAGCAAACTTACAGTTGGTAGACAAGAAAAATATCAAGACTATAATCAAGACAAGAGGACAGATTATAGCAAAATAGCCACTCTGGCTGCTGTGAAAGACCCAACCCGGGTGAGACTCTGAACTGGAAATGACTGGACAAATGCCCAGCGGAGAAATCTCCTGAAGCGTCCTGAATTGCCATTGATGTGACCAAATGCGAATCAGAGTCTATTGATGGTGAGCATTGAGTCTTCTGTAAGAAGAACCAGAAGACACTGAAAGAGAGTCCATTGAATCTTGTCTTCCCTGACAGACTTGTTGAGTCTGCTTTGAGATCCAATATTACTCTCTGGAATGGCTCTTTTTTTTGGGACCAAAAGAACCTTGATGAATTCGAGTGCTTGGTCTGGTCTATTGTAACTGGGAATATGGCTTTTTGATAGTTTTGTGATTTCCTCTGGAAGGGACTTGTCCCCATGGGAATTATGGTACACGGAAGGAACTTGAGGGAAGGGAAGATGTCTTGGTGAGATAATTGGATGTAACCCTTGGATATGATGCGATATGAGTGTCAGTCTTGAGGGAGAGGGAGGGTACAGCTGGCACACCTGGGGGACTTCCAAAGGCTTCGGACAGAGGAGGCTCCCACCTCCCTCTTTCTTGCTGGCTTATGGCTTCCTGCCTCTTTTCCCTGTTGTTTGGGTTCTTGGACCCCCGGGGCCTCTAAATGTTACAGGTTGTTACCTACTCTAGGGGTACCTGGAACCCCCCGTGAACACCCCTGACTCCTTGGGATTCCCACTCCACACATCTTTCCCTTCTGTCCTTTGGGAAAAGGCCTAGAGGGTGGGCTCACTCACCAACAGCAGAAAGGTCTTCTTCACCTGTAAACCCAACTGGTCAGAAGGAGAGGAGACCTGGCCAAACAAACAAAGAAGACCCAAGGAGAATTGCGCGAAAGGCGCGCAAAGGTGATCAGCAAAATTTCCTTCACATCCAGCATCAGGGCTCTAAGAGCCACACCTGTGCCGTGCCTGCTACCACTACCTCCATCCATGACAGATATTAGCGAGAATTCTTGTTGGGATGGGGTTTACAGCTAGAGCTGATCTTTCTTTCTCTTCTGCTTCAGCTGGATCTGAACGCTACTTCTCCCAGCTCCTTCCATGGACCACCGGAGTCTGAGTCAGAATCAAACAAAAGATAAGCAAAGGCCGTAGTAAGGTCGCTGAGGAAACATCCTATCATGGTCCTAGAGTCGAGTATTAGGAGGATGGGCCAAGACGCAGGAAGGGCCTACCAAGTTCCTTTTGGCCGCCCAGCCACCCACCATGCATCAGGGGACACCCTTGGTAGGGAATGTTTTGTCACAGGGGCAGTGATAAATTTAGAGCAGAGTCAGGAGCTGTCCACGCCTTCAGGCTGTCACGCCTTTAGTGTGGTCGCCACTGCCCTTTGAAGGGGGAGACACCTGGAGACACCCAGGAGGTGGAGGGCGATATCCAAATACTGACTCATATACAGAGGGATTGTCAGTGGATTGTTTTCAAGCTGTTTTATTTCTTCTAGTTTGTGCCAGAAAAGGAGACATCAGACATCTCAGAGGGATCCCTCTGACTCTGACTCATCAAAGTCAGTATCCGTGACTCGAGAGTCTACATGCTTCCTTCTTACAAGTCCCTCTCTAGGGGAGGATCTCGAAACATCAGAGAAATCCGGAGGAGTCCCAATGGGGGAAACCTGAGGCGGGAGGATCTCTGGGTCCTGTAGCAAGAGAAGTGGCAGAGATGTCAACAGGTACAATAGAGGGAGGTTGACAACTTAACATTATATATTTTAATTAGCACTTAGCTTAGTACTGGTGCTGATCCATCTGAACCCAATTGCAGTAAATGAGTCTGGAGGAACGATTCTGTACAAGGGCACTGTGAAACATTGTTCAAAGGAACTTGAGGTAAGCAGTACCAGCTAAATGGCCAAATCGAATTTGAGGAGCAAGTAATTTCCCATCAGTTTTATCGAACAGACACGATAAAAATAGGATCAGCAATTTTCTCAGAAGATGGTGCACTCTTTAACAGACATTTGTCTTACTGCAGGTGGAGCAGACAATGACTTAAGTGTGCATCGAAAAAGTGATGAAGAGCATGAGATGATCCCTGCAAGCAAAAGAAGAAACAATGCAGAAACAGAAAGTACTCAGCAGCTAGGGAGACAGAAGCCGGCTTTCAGAGCAATGCAATCTTTGCAATATGAGGGTGAAAGTCACATTGTTAACTAACTGGATAAAAGCCAGAGTGCAGTTAAGAGAAAGAAGGAAACCTCATACATATATTATCACTAACAAAATACATAATATGCCATTACTAAGGAAAGGGCTGGAAAAAAACACTCCATCGCCCTTTTACTTCTGGGGTGTTGAATCTTCAAGATGCAGATTCTGCCAAGAACAAATAGAAATACAGATTCTACTGAGTAGCTGTAAAAACAACCAAAAGTGAGACAGAAAGCAGCACCAGATGGAAACTTGTTAACCATACCGCTTGCTAAAGCAATAGGCACTATTTTATTTTTTTATTATTTTATATTCCTGAGCCATAATCTTGTTTGGTGTCTACTTTTATGAAGTAAAAGCAAATGTCAAACGATTTTAGCTGACTATGTTTGCAGACGACTACAAGCTAGAAGCAGTCACTGAATGCCCAAATGACTGCCAAACCTGCAGAAAGGTTTGCCCTAAATAAAAAAACTGGTGCTAAAATCATGGACTGAAACTAAATGCCAAAAAATGCATTATCGTATCCTTTGGAAAGTCATCTATTAAGGGAACTTCCACATTAACAATACACCCTGAGGGCTGACACAGTTCTTCAGGATTTGGGAACTTATGTGGACAGTGACCTCATTTTTGAGTAGCATGTGTCTATTGTTTTAAGAATGTTCTTTTGTGTTGCACAGCTTATAAACAAAGAATTTGTGCCTAGATCTACGGATGTCATTGCCCCCCCCCCTTACTCAGCCTTCATTTGGCCAATCATTGAATATAATGCCCCCTTTGACATGTATCTTTCCAGACACAAGCAGCAACTGGAATGCTCACAGAGATACTTTACTAAAAGGATGCAAGGCCTAAACAATATGTCTTACATGGACTCACTCAAAGCCCTGTCACCATACTTGGTATCCTACAGACTACTAATCGGTGGCCTGTGTTTGGCACATAAGGCATCTTCCAACCTAATATTGATGTGTTTACTGCACATCAGAAAATAAAATTTCATCTGAAATACATGGCTTAGTGATACAAACCTTCTGCAACATCAACAGAATGGTTTGAAGGAATAGGCATACCTTGAAGAGGATATTGCAGCTCTGGAACAGACTCTCCACTCACATAAAACAAAGTTCATCCCTGTCCATATTCAAGCAAAACCTGGATATGTGGATGGGGAACAGAAATTTTACCCCAGGACTGCCCCCCCCCCATACTACAAATGGACAGAGGCAGCTCCTAAATGCTTTATCTCATGTAATGTCTCTTCAAATTATCTATGGTATGATCCCAGTTGTTCTCAATAGGGCTAATATATAATTATCAACCACGGGATGAGTAAGACTAATCTCTAACCAAATGGGATAGAGTAATTCAAGCACAAAAAGGGAAATTGTCTAGACTTAAAATGCCCCTCATGGGCATTACCTAGTACTAGTACCTAGTACCTAGTACTTACCTATGAACCTGTTAAAGGCCCCAGCTATGTGGCACAGAGAGATAAACCCCTGACTGTGACCCAGAATGACTTAAAATGGATTACTGGCTTGGGAAGCTGAAACAGATGAGGAAAGGTGGGAAAGAGGTATGCAACTAGCTTTGGCACGTTTGCCTGTGTGGGTGACCTGGTGGTGCAGGGTGAATATAATGGGTCTTTTCCCCAAAAACAGGTCCAAGAGGGGGAGGACTTTAGCAGACCAATCCAAGCTAGTGCAGTAGCACTTGTGGAGATTTGTCAGGGAGTGGGCATGCCTCCTTATCACAAGCATGGGTGGTCCCTCTGCAGTGAAATACAGCATACATCAGGATTAGGCAACATAACAAAAAATGCCCTAATGACTGGCAGGATGATGGCTCCACAAATGGTTCGCTCCTCATGGAGACTGAATGGGCTGAAAACAGCTCCCGCCCCATAGGGAACAAATGGGTCAATCAATCACAGGGGGCTGATTACCAAATAATCAATAAACAAAAAATAAATAAAAAAAAAAAAACTTAAAGATGTAAACTGCCTTGCTAACTAATGCAAACACAGCTTCAAGTCAAAATCTCAAGGTGAGAGTTTATCTATCTCTTTATTATTTCCCCTAAATTTTTAGGGGTTTTAATACGATGACAGGAACATACCACATTCCAAAATGAAGGCATAGATGAAGTTTGTAAAATAAGTACTGCTTTAATTTTTGATATTTGCCAAGAGTGCTCTTCTCAGCACCTGCATTGTACCAGGAGATCTGTCATAAAGATTATACTGTTACATGTTGTATGTTGTCTGTTACAAAGTTCATATTGATATTCATAGAAGATTTATCTTAGATAACTATCAGCACTTTACATATCCGCATCACAGACTACTAGGTCATTGCTGAGGGCTGGTTGTGCTGCAGGCACTTCAGTAAATATGGTTCAGTAATTGACTAAAAATTGTACTAAACATGCACTTTTTGAGAAAAATCACTTGTAAGCCTTAAACTAATCCATGGCAGGAGCTCTGATTTTTCTTTTTTCTGGAGAAAATACCAATACATTCCAAATTTGGACTGTCTGAATATTGGAAAAACACAGGATTATTTAAGGTTAGAGCACTCACTCACCTGTTTTTTTACTCATATTAACTACTTATAATACTGTCAGCTTACTCCAAGTGTTATATACACAGAATGTTTTAATTTTGCATATATATGGGTCCACTTTTAAATGTCGAAATTCCAAAAACTAGAATTTAAAAAAAATGTACCCAAAACATCGAGATTTCAGAATCTCAGTATTTAAAAGTGGGTTAAAAAAAATAAAGTAAAAGAAACTGTTTGCAGGGGGGAAGCCCCCCTGCACCCCCCCCACACTTAAATATATCAACTCCAAGATTGCAATACAGTGCAGAGAATGGTAAGTGCAATAGGAGCATTACCATTCTCTTCACTGTAGCATGATCTCGCAGTTGGTATATTTATGTAGGAGTGGGGGGTGCTGGGGGGCTTGCCCCCCTGCAAACATATTGAAAGTCTCTGTCTTTTTTTTTGAAACACACTTTTAAATATCAAGATTCTGAAATCTCAATGTTTTAGGTACTTTTTTTAAAAGTCAAGATTTCGGAATTTCGACATTTAAAAGTGGATCTATATACATATATATATATATATATATATATATATATATATATATATATATATATATATATATACACTCCCATGTGAAAAAATAGGAAAAGGGCTTTGGATGGATGGATGGATATATAGAAACAGTAGGAAATTAAAGGGAGATCAAGGCAGTAACTGGAAATTACATTTAAAATCACAGGAATGATTCAAAGATTTCATTTCATAAAGATAAAATTTCTTTCTTTATTTATTTTGTTTTTAGGGGGAACCATAAATCAGTGTCCCTGCTCCATGGTAAACCAAAATATTTGCTTGAGTCTGAGCAGTAAGCCAGCACAAAAAGGCAAATCAAAGGCCAGTACAGTGATGTAGAAAGATAAAGCTTTATCAATGCTGTAGGTGACTCTGTTTTGGTTAGAGGCTCAGGCAACTGAGGTACTGGCAGGGAGAGATTGATGTATCGATTCATAGGTTCATAGTTGTATACTAGGCTAATGGCCATGGGGCCTTTACAAGCCTAGCCCATAGGATTACCCTGACATCATGCCACCCAACTTTAGTTCCCAGTCCCTATGTCGAGTAAAGCCACTGGAGTGATCCCTGGGGTGAATTTTCTATTTCCCATCCAGTCATCAAGATTTCTCTTGAAGAGGGCAATGAGGTGCTCTGCTTAACATGTATGGGAAGTCTATTCCATAGCATGGGCAGTCTCTGGGTTATGAACCCGACCTTCCAGCATGTTCTGTAGATTGTGGTAATGAGGTTGAGGTCTCTGGAGCATGTGGTGTGGAGGGATTGGGATTTCTTTAGATGTAGCATTTCAAACAGAGCTGGGCCAAACATGGCTTTGTAAGTCAAGAGGAGATCACCTCTAAGTAGGCAATATGCGACAGAGAATAGTTGGATTTTTTTAGTCTGTCCATATAGGACAAATATTTAAGGCCTAGGATCCTCTTTGTGAGGTACTTTTGTGGCCTCTCAAGTTGTTGCAGGTGTTTAGTCAGGTACATGCCAAATGGGGCACTGTACTCAATGATTGGCCTAATGAGGGAAGAGAAGTGGGAGACAATGACTTCTTTCTTCCTGGATGCAAAACTCTTAGTAATGAGATGTGCCAAACAGGACTTTCTGACCACAGTGGCAATGTGGTGGTCAAAAGAGAGGTTGCTGTCAACCTGTGTTCCCAGATCTCTTATAACTCCTTATCTGTTCAGTGGGCTACCATCAATGTGGTAATTCATAGGAACTGGGTTTTTCCCAAAGGGGGTGATGACACATTTTTTGGCATTGAGCTTAAGGCCATGGTTCTGACACCAGTCGTTGGTCTCAGTGAGGCCTTTCTGTAGGATGTCAACATCACCGGGGGGGGGGGTTTAATAATAGCTCCCAACTTGCAATAGTCTGCGAACTTTGTCAGCCAGAGTCCCTTTGTGTTGGCTTGGACTTCTGAGAAGTATATACCAAACAGGAGAGGACCCAGGACTGAACCCTGTGGGACTCCACTCGTGACTGGTCAGCAGTCTGACTTGAGTCAGCTACTTTCATACTATGGGTTCTACCTGTGAGCCAGTTTGCAACCCATCTAGTGATATAGGGGTTGATGCCTAGCTTAGTGAGTTTTTCTATGATTCCTGAGTGGGGAATGGTATCACAGGCCTTGGCCAGATCAAGGTAGGCTGTATGAACCACATTGCCTTCATCCACAGCTCTGGTGACTGACTCAAAGAAGTTGACCAAGTTGAGCAGGCATGATCTACCCTTCACAAAACCAAACTGTGTGGGATCCAGAGTTTGGAGATTCCCTATATCCTTGTTTATTAGGTCCATGATGATGCATTTCATAGCTTTGCATATCAGACTTGTCGTGCTAATGGGGTGATAGTTCCCAGGGTCTGTAGTCACACCTCCTTTGTGTAGATGGATGACTGTAGCAGTGAGCCATTCATTAGGGACAAAGCCTGAGGTGAGGCTGTGATTGAACAGGACACACAGGTGAGGTGCCAGTTCACTCTGTAGTTCATGTAGAACACAGCCAGGGATATTGCCAGGTCCAATAGAAGCTGAATTCCTGACCTTGGACAGTGCTGTTTTATCCTGTGCAGCAGTAATACTGGGTGCCTGGCAATCTATTGGTATTGTGACTGGTCCCTTGGGCAGGAGTAAAGTTGGTACTGAATCTGTCGGTCAGTATATTGGCAATATCTGTTGGTTCAGTATAGGAGGTACCATTGTGCAGTAGCTCAGAGCAAATCTGGGTATTGCCGTGGAGATTCTTTACATAACTATAGAAGGCCTTGTGGTTGTCTTTACTATCTGCTGCAATTCTGTTTTCATAGCTAGCTTTAGAGGATTTGATGAGGGATCTCAACTTTTTGTTGAAGCTGATAAGGGAGTTTTTCCAGTCTTGGGACTTTACCTTATTCCGCATCAGTTTCCTCCTTCTGTTGTAGAGTTTGTTTATGGCAGGGGACCACCAGATTGGCTTCCATTTTTTTGGAGGAGAGCATCTTGGTTCTGTTGGGTATGGCAAAATCCATGCATTTGTGTACGTGTTCGTACAGTGCATTGCTGTATGATTTGGGGGTCATGCAACTGATCTCCATTTGCATGGGTGCCGTTAAGTTAGCCACCTCTGTTTTTAGGACCCCAAATTTAGCTTTGGAGAAGTTTTTCATGGTGGTTACCTTTGCGGGGGGCGAGGGATGTGGATTTCCCAGATGATTAGTTTGTGGTCAGATCTAACCAGGGAGGAGTTGATTATTGGTGTAGAGCAATGGTTGCCCATATTAGTAATGACCAGGTCAAGGATGTTGCTACCTCTAATGGGGATAAGAACGAGCTGGTCCAGGGCATTGCAATTAATGAATTCCAGGAAATGTTGGGAAAGTGTATTGGTACATGAGTAGTTTTCCCAGTTAATGGAGGGGTAGTTGAAGTCACCCAGTATGAGAGTGTTAGGTTGGACCCTAATATTCTCCAGGGTGCTTAGAAATGTGGAGTGTGAGTCTTGGGACATGGTTGGGGACCTATAGCAGGCTACGACCTGAATCGCTGTCTTACCCAATGTTAGCTGCACCTGAAGTATCTCAGACATGTTATGTTGGGCTACTAGTCTGGAGGTGTGCGCATTGTTTATGAATATGGAGACACCACCGCCTTTGGAGTTTCAGTCCAACTTCTGGGGACAAAAGGTGTGGAATGAGTTATAGCCTGGTAGTGCAGGGGTGCTTTCTGCTGCCTTGAACCAGGTCTCTATTATGGCACAAATGTCGATGTTCTCCATTTTAAGGAGTGCTTAGAGAGAGTGCATTTTGAGATTTAGACTTCTAGCATTTCCAGGGAAAGACATTTATCAATGCGTCCCCTGAAGGGAGGCATGGTTCACAGAGCACGGTAGCCCTCAGAGAGAATAGGTGAATGCAGGGGGGGGGGGGGGTGAGGGTAGGTGATTAAATAAAAAAAAAAATTCCCCTGTTCAAGCAAAAGCCGTCACAAGCATGACCCTCTAGATGCTATGATCCATGCCAGCCCTGAATAAGAGAAATTCTGGAGGGTGGAAGTAGGGCATGGTAGATCTGTCAATGAATTGTGAAAGTGGGACAGATGGAAAGTATGAAGCAAACAAAGGGAGGAGGAAACAAAAGGACTCATCAGAGAATGACTACAGGCATCAATCATGGAATGTAGAATAAGAAATAAAAGAGAGAAATGAACAGACGGCACAGAGAGAGAGATTGAGGTACACACAGACACACACACACACACACACACACACACACACACACACACACACACACACACACACACATACACACACAAAATAAAGTATTCAGAGGATGGTATAAGAAAGGAGGACAAGAAACATGATGGAACAATGGCTAAAGTAAGCAGTAAAATAGATAAACAGTAAGCAAGATAATTAAAACTCACTAAACATCTGTCAAATGCAATGGTCACATAAGTTTAAAATTTTTTTCCACAGCGAACGCATCCCCTGCACACCCCATGTGGTGAGAGACAGCTGACCATTTATAAACATTTTGGAAAGCATAACTTCAGGGAACTAGGATAGGGGAGTTTGTTTTTTTGCAGTTAGCATTCATCAAGTGTTAGGTCTTCTCAATAAAACTGAGTGTGCATAACAGCAAGAGAAGATGGAATAATGTCTTTAAGAACTTGTCTGCATGTTGTATTCACAGTGAATCTTTGTTTTCTATTTCTTTAGTTTTTGAGATGAAACTGTAACCACATTTGCAATGCTATTCTTCACTGCTAATGAGAAAAATTCAATCTACTATTTCCCTGACCAGCAGATTTTAGGGATAGTATTCAACAGCTGGAGATGAGTACAGTAATTGTCTAGTGAATGTAAAAAGGAATGGAATTTTTAGCCAAAATTACAGACAACATAGTACATGGAATAACCATGGATACATTCAACGGTACTTTCGAAAAACATGCATAACACATGGTGAGCTTTTAACAGTTATGCAACAAATAAAAAGCATGAGGAAAGGTAACAATTTTGCTTGGAGTGATATGAGATAAATGATACAACCTTCAGTGATATTTAAATATCTTAGTAAAGGCTACTGTAAAGTCATTTTAAATAAAAAAATGAAGGTGCTGTACAACCATTTAAACCTCAGCAACATACTAATTGATGACAAAGTGTTTTCACATATACCACAAGTGGGTTTGTAAGAATCAGCAGGGAATTGTTAGTAAGGATTATGTTGCAAGCAGACATCAGTCTTTAGGCCAGACGGTTTAATGTGATTAACCCCTAAAGCTAAGGCCATCAAAAGAAAATCCATTTTGCAAAAGACAGTGCAACCACACCATTTTTATGCTTGAAGTGAACATTGCTTTGTCAGTCATCTGCCATTCTAAGCCAGCATATAAACTAAGTACACTTTCTCTTTCTGTCAAATGTGACTCCTTCACTACCCATTACATTATATACTGACAGAGAGACATTTTACTAGGCTAATACCCTCAAAAAAGATAGGAAACAACTGCTGTTTTGGGAAGCAACTTCCCCCTAAAGATTATCACCTAATGTGTTTGTTTTGCTCAGTGGAGAGTCACAATTTAGACTCTTGTGAATGTGCATGCTAGGAATTTAAGAGCTTTTGTACAGCACCATGTGTTGCTTGCATTATCTGAAGGGGCATTCACCAATAGTTCAGTGGGAGATTTTTTTATTTTTTTTAAACAAGTCATATTCCTGGTTTGGCTTAGTAGGAAAAGATGCTGACTTCAGGAATTCATTCTTATTTCATTGCTCTGTTCTCCCTGGGGTAACTACGTGCTGAGGCATGCTCCAGACATTTTCCTTCACTGGATGACCTTCTTGACTTTACAAGCTTACAAATTTCACATCAAGAAAGAGGAATGGAGGAATAAAGGTTATGCCATACCCCATGATGTGCAGAATTATAAACGCTTGCATGTGTGCATACAGTTGCAAATGGCACAACCCCATCCCTTCACTCCTGAGACAAGTGAACAGGTATTGCTTCATCATCGCTTCATCATTACTTACTCCACAGCATCAGTTCTCCAGTGTTAACTCCACAAGCCAAACCTGGGGCATAGTCATGTCTGCATCCCTCTATGCCCTGGAGCTGCTGACAAATGTTTGGTGGGAGATTCTTCAAAACAAGTTATATACACATCTTCACAATGAACTTGGGGGACAACAAAAATCTTAGGGAGTCTTGCAAAAGTCTGGAAAACTGTAAATTAAAAAAAAAGTCAAAAGCAAATCTATTGAGCTTGCTACTGACAACAGCCCAGCATGTTATAACAAAGTAGGATTGTATCCCCTGAGCTGAGGAGACAATTATCTAATCTCAAAAGAAAAAGTATATTCAATTATTTCCTGTACTCCTTCACTGACTGAAATCTTTTAAGAGGTTATGGAATATGAAGCAACCAAAGATAAGGATTCTTTTAGCCTGATGACTGGTCCTTGCACGGCACTTAAAACACACACACAAAAAAACATGATTTGACTTTTCATCTCAGACAGTAGCCTTCCTTAACCAAATGCTGATTCCTGGCCTTATACAGCAGAAATTAGAAAATAAGTGTGTACTAAAATGGCTCTGGAGACTACCCAGCCTCCTTTGACTCCTTAGCTTTTGACCAGTCCCAGTCAGAAACTGCAAATGTAATTTTTCTACAATTTTCCAATTTCTATATCACTTACTGCACGCAATTATCATGACACAGAATGCCTGGTTGCTATAACATCTCAACTCATCTATAAACAGCTTGTTTGTTACCACACTGCCTTTTGTATGAATACAATGGTCATCCTTATACGTCTTCTAATTTGGTGTAAAATGCTAGACAGGCCTGAAAATGGTCTTGCATGATCACTGAGAGCCCTACCCTAATTAAGAAATTTAAATAAACTAGTAAACACTGATGTCCCTCTCACCAGGCTGAGTAAGGAGAAAGTCATGGTCAGTTGCTTATCAGGGGCTAGGAACCACCACATTATGCACGCTCTGGGGAGGTGTTGGAAGAAGTCCGGCCTTCCACAACTGGAAGAAATTGGAGGCCCTGAGGGGTCATCTGCCTCGGTGACAGAAGAGAGGTCTCCAACACACAGCTGAGGAGGGGAAGAGGTGAATCTGATACTGTAGGAGCCGGGAGTCTCCAAGGAATGGAGAGGACCCATCTCCGCCACCTCAAAGGCTGAAGGACTCCCAGAACCCTTAGGAAGCCTCCCCTACCCCAAAGAGTCAGGAACAGACTGTCTGCAGTCACCAGTGGCCCTCCACTCTGACTGAGGAGTCGGCGCCAAGCTGTTGAATGCTGAGGCACTGATGGAAGCAACAGCTCAGAAAACTTCAGAGTCGAAGTCATCCCCCTGGACTTGATATCGAGGCTTTGGTTCCAAGACTCATTCGGCCTTGGTGCGGTCGGGACTGAGCGAGTCAAGGAAGCAGTCAGGCTTGAAGAAGTAAAGACTGTCAGACCAGGCAAACTAGCTCCCGGGACTGACAGATCCGGGAGCTCCAAAGCTGCAGGCTCGATCGGAGAAGTAGGTACTATTTTGCAAGGAGAAGCTCTTCTCGCAGATCCCGTAGGGAATGGAGCTGGAATGACCCCCATCTGAATCTGTGTATGGACAAATTTCCTCATCAGTCTGTCCACCTCATTCTCAGACAGGCTATGAGAGGATCTGATGGAAGAGGACACAAAGGAGGGCTTGGAGTAATGTCTAGGAAAGTTGTCCCAACGGGATGTACTCGGCACCACAGGATCCAGCCCCAAGGCATGGGGTGGAGGGGTAGCTGCAAAGACCTGCACTGAAGGCCTCTGCTCCAATGTTCTCTGAATCATTTTGGGAGGCTTCAACAAAACCAAGACGGAGGGGTCTGGGGACTGTTTTTTATGGTCCCAGGCCTCCTTTGACTTTTTGGTGGGGGGTTGAGCCCCTGAGACAGAAGGAATAGCTGGAGAAGGAGTAGGAATAAGACCTTTGAGGACCAGCTTGTGCCTTCTATCTGCAATGGCCCAGGGAAGGTAGGCCTTGCAGATAGAAAAAGCCACCTCAAGATGGGCACACTCCCTGTGGGCATAAGATACAGGGATCTTGTGCCCACAAGACCTACATTTTTTTGAAGTCAACAGGCTTGTGGCATTTCTCTTATACAGGAAATGGAAAGAAAAGAAAAAGGGCACGATGAGACATATGCAGTAGAGATAGCTACAATAAAAAATATATATTTTTTTTAAATTAGGACAGAAAGTTAAGGTAGGTTTTAAAGAAAAAAACAGGCCAAGGCCACTCATGATACTGAGAAAAACACTGAAAAAGACCCACGGAGGAGCTCTAACAAGGCGACGATGCTTCGCTGATTCAGAAAATGAGATCTGAGGTATCTGGGAGGAGCGAGGCAGTATGGGTAGGGTGGAAGGAGCTCTAGCTTGGAAGCTTTAGCTTGCTAAAGGCCGAGTCAGTTCCAAGGTCGGAACTGAAACCCACAGGTTTGATGAAGACTGAACAGACAACATCATATCACAACCTTCTTCTTGTAAAAAATCACATAGGCTTGGCCCACCATAAGGATGTGCAGATCAGAAACTCACCTAGCAGATGTGAGAGCAATAAGTAAAACAGCCTTCCTAGTAATGAACCATTAGTCAGCAAGAAAGGCAGGTTCAAAAGGATATAAAGTCAATTTTTCAGGAACAAAGTTTAAATCTCAGGGAGGAGGAGGAGGAATTTTCTTTCTATGAAGTCTCATATGTGAAACTCCTTTCATAAACTATTTGACCACAAAAAGAGATGAAAGAGAAGCATCCATGGGCAGACAAGTTAAGACAGCCACAATATGCACAGAAGCAGATGACAAGCCATCTCTAAGTAGCTCACACAAATCTTTCAAAACCAGACGGGTCAAAACCCTTTTGGGACCTCTTTGGACAGACACCATCTAGAAAACCTCTCCCACTTGTACGCACAAGATTTTCTAGCTACATGGTTTCTTGACTTCTTAAATACTAGCTGCACATTCTCAAAGAACAAGTGTCTAAAAGATATCAAAATAGAATCATCCAGGCTGCCAGAGCAACTGATCTAAGTTGGGGTGTACCATTTGCCTCTGATGCTGTGTGACCAGATCCAGTCTTTGAGGAAGTTTGTGGTAACTGCCCTTGACCAGTTCCATTAAAAGGGAGAACCATTGTTTCCTGGGCCAAAAGGGGCTTACCACAGTGATTTTTGGCAACTCTTTCTGAAAATTTAGAAATACCTTCAGAATCAATGAAGAGTGGAAAGACTTACTGGAACATTCCCAACCATGGTAATGATAGACTGTCTGCCTTCCAAGCATCGCGGCAAGGATGTCAAACAGAATATTTCCAGTTGTTTGTTTTAAAAGGAGGAGAAAAACATCTTTACCTAGCATCTCCATTCATGAAGGTCTGTCCAGGATCTCGTTAGTCTGTCTGCCACTGTGTTTTGCTCTTGATGGAATGTACATGGTCTGAAGAGAGAAACATGGTCTGAAGAGAGAAAAACTACTGTAGAGCCAGCTCCCAGGCCATCACTGCCAACCAGCAAAGAGGGTATGACCTTGTAACCCCTTGCTTGTTCAGGCACCACATCACAGTAGTGTTGTTTGTGACCACTACAAGAGGGCCTGGACTCCATAAGTGGCGAACAGCTTTTGACATATCCACTTATGGAAATATTAAATAAAAATTCAAATTTTTGTACGAAGAGATAAAGGATAAAATATGGAAATGGAGACCTCTAAATTTACCCATATAGCATAAAGTACAAGCGATTAAAATGTTTTTCTTTTGCCCAAGATATTGTTTTCTCCATCATTTTCCCCATGTGGTCAATACAGGATGGGTAGGGAAAATACAGAAGCTGTTTTTCAATTGATCTGGGGTTAAGTGCCTGCTAGGACAGATCATAGAACCCATGATGCTATAAGGGTCTAGGTATTCCTAAACTAACTAATGCTGCTGTGAGTTAGCAGTTTTTGAGACCAAGATCGGGTGAAAGATCTTTATAGTTCTGGATGGAAATGGAAGTTGTTATCTGAATAAGGCATATTCAAGACAAGAAGAGAACAAAATATGGGATCCAGGAGGGCTGGAGAAATGGCGGGTTAAATATAACTCTTCATATGTTCAGTTTTCATAGCTAATAGGCTGAATGAGAATTTGGTTCAATAATGATTTTTGGATTGGAAGTTCCTGTATTGCTGGGCAGAACTGGATTAGGAATAAAGACACTTCCAAGCTTAATGTTTCAGGCAGGTTATTTTGGTGGCAGTATTTACATATATCTTCTAGGTTTGTAGAGTTAGATTAGTAAATTCGGAAATCCTTGCATGGTGGCATTTTATCTCCTAGACAAACTTGTCTTAGATAAAACTGGTCTGTCTACAACTAGGGTGATTTTTATCTAATTAGGAGTGGTATGATATTATAAAGGGATGAAACACATCTGCTTTCCCTCCCTGTATATCATTAGTTTTCTTTAAGTTTTTAAATACCCGGCAACATGCTCCAATAAAAACTCAGAGCAGAGGTTAAGTGGCTTTATCAACTTGTTGGAGACGTGGAATTGATGAAGCTGACTATTATCATATGGTTTGGCAATGTTATGAGGTACAACTGGGTTGGTCCATATAGCATAATGCATTGGCTTGTGCATCCAATATACTCATCCCCAGTTAAGATGTCATAGATATTCATAAATATTTAGGTTTTACAGATAAATTCAGAGTATACCCAGATCACAACATGTTTTGGTCTACATTTTTATATTCATGGCACCAAATGACTAAAGATGTTTGATTGTGCTTACTATTGTGTTATATGTTCTTTTAAAGTTTTATGCAGTTGTTAATAAAGTTTATATGTTGACTGAAAAAAAAGTGGTGAAGAACTTTTAAAGCACGAATCATTGCCAACATCTCTTTTGTATTTATGAGCTTTGGAGTGTCCTGAAGACCCCACTAGCCTTACAATTGAACTCCCATTTACATTGCTCCGCAGTCAAAATCTGAAGCATCTGTCTGAAGAGAGAGAGAGAGAGAGAGAGAGAGAGAGATGGAGCCCTTGACTCAGAGACAGTTGACCCTTCCACTACTGCAGCTCCTGTCTCCCAAATCCCAGTACCAGTACCAGTACCTAGAAATTCAAAGGATGAACATACTGGATCCAAAGATTCTTTAAGCACCTTTGAGTTTTTCTCATGTGTAGCCTGGCTAGTAGTATCATGAGGCTCCTTGATGCCAAGAGGTCTAGAATTTTGAGAAACTCTTGATGAAGCCATGTCTGGAAGAGACAAATCCAAGAAAATGCCCTGATAAGTCAGAACTTTGTTTTCTGGAAAGAAGGCCATCCTTTTTCCGGTGTCTATCCAACACTGCAAGAAAACAATTCTTTGAAAAAGTGTGAGGAAGGATTTTTGAAGGTTCAATTTGAAGCCCAGGTGGAAAAGGAGGAATGCAACCTAGCCTAAGGACTCCAAACACCTGGATACAAAATCTGCACAAATCAGCAAGTCATCTAAATAAGGAAAATGTGGATGCCTAGGTTTCTGCAATAGGCAACCACTGGAGCCAGACACTTTATAAACACTTGAGGTACAGTAGAAAGCCCTAATCGTAATGCAGAAAAAAAAGAAGTTATATACTCACCATAACGTTCCATCTGTGTCATCCATTTTCTATTCCTCAACAAATAGGCTTGGATGTGATCCTCAGATCTGACTCAGCCACTTGCTAAAAATTCTACAATATGACTCTCAAGACCCTCTCTTACCCATAATGCTCCTGACGACTACAATACCTCAGATCAAGTTTGCTGCTATTATATGTATTATAATTAGAAAATATAATAACAATACTATGACAAAAAATGATTGCTGAAAGATCAGTAGCTCAAACAGGAACTACGGTTCATAACAACAATTCTGTTTCTCCCAAAGTCATGGACAGGGGAAGGAGGGAGGGAAGTTCAGGAAGAATGAAAATGGACAACACAGATGTAACGTTATGGTGAGTGCATAACGTCTTTATCTGATGTTGTCATTTTCATTCGTTCCTCAACGAATGGGACAGAGTCCCCAGCTATGGTAACCTGGGGTGGCCCTTACAGAAGGATGTACCAGAGAACCGCGGAACCATAGGCAGCTCTATTTCTGGACATGATGTCCAATTTTGTAATGAACAATAAATGTATGGGTATAAGACCAACTGGCAGCTCCACAAATATCCGTAGAGGCTCTAGCCCAAAAGGCAGTCAATGTAGACACTGATCTGGTTGAATGCGCTTTTGTTTGTCTTGGTAAGGTTATGCCTCTTAAGGAATAAACATAGGAAATACAATCTGCTATCCATTTAGCCAGTGTAGTTTTTGAAACTGGTTTTCCCAATTTATTACTAGTAAAGGAGACAAATATTTTCTAAATTCCTTGGTCCTGTGAAGGTAAAAAAAAAATGTTGCCTATGTATATCAAGAAGACGAAGGGTGTATTCTTGTTTGTTTTCAAATTTGTGGAAGAAAATTGGTAAATTGATGACTTGATTGATATTGGTTTCAGAGGCAACTTTTGGTAAGAAAGATTTGTGAGTAAAGTCACCCTGTCTTTGTGAAATATCAAATATGGTGATTTGGAAGATAGCGCTTGGAATTCAGATACTCGCCTTGCAGACGTTATTGCCACCAGAAAGTCTGTTCTCCAAGAAAGAAACCTGAGATGTACTTTAGCTGATGGTTCAAATGAAGAAAGTACTAAAGTTTGCAAAACTATAGTGAGATATCAAGGTGGAGTAGGAGGTCCTTTACTGGAGGTCTAAGTGAAAAGATATCCTTAAGAAAGGCCTTAAATAATTTAGACGATGTTAAAGGAGAAACATTACCTCAGATGTGATAGTTTGAGATGGCTGCTAACTGAACCTTAATAACCTTGAAAAACTGAGGCAAGGAAATCTAGAACAGCTGGAAGCGGGCCAGTAAAGGATCTAACTCTCTCTGATGAGCCTAAAAGGAAAATCTTTTCCATTTGCTTCTGAAAATTTTCCTAGTCAAATGTTTATGAGAGGAGACTAGGATTTTTTGAACTGGGGAGGAAATCTTGGAATGGATAGCCATCATCGGAATTGGAGTAACTATGCGATCAACTTGAGGCCTGCAATGTCCGGGTGAATCTGCCCTGATGGGTGAGATAGGAGGTCTGGAGTGGGATCCAGCATCCAAGGCGGATATACTAGGTGAGACCACAGGAAGGGGAACCACACCTGTCCAGGTCAAAAGAGAGCAATGAGAATTACTGTGCTCTTCAACCAAAGTGCTTTCTGAAGAAACTTGGGGATGTGAGGCAGGGGAGGATAAGCATAAAGGAGGCCAGAGGGCCAAGCATGTACAACAGCATCTCTCTGTGAAGTGACTGTCCCTGAGGTGGGATAATGGCAAAGAACCTGCTGCATTTGTTGTACAGGGGAGATGCAAATAGGTCACAGCAACATCGACCTCATTTGTGGAAGATCTTGTCTGCCACTAATTGGTTGAGAGAGCACTCGTGAAGCATGAGCACGGTCTTGCTGAGATTTTCCGTTAGAATATTGGATTCCCCCTGAATGTGTGTCGCTACAAGAAAGTGGTTGGATGAGATCGCCCATTACCATGCTCTCATTGTTTGCTGACAAGGGGGTAGGATCTGGTTCGCTTCCATTTGTTGATATACCAGACTACTGACATGTTACCCATTTGTACTGCAATAATCCCTAGAGGGAGAAAGCTCTGAAAGGTCTGCAACACTAGAAGCACCGCTCTCATATCTAGGACACTGATATGCAAATTAGTCTCTTGTGGGGACCGTGTGCCTTCAACAGTCCCTCCCAAGTAATGCCCCCCCTCCCCAAATTGGAGGAATCCGTAGTCAACATGGCATTGGGGGGAGGAAGAATAAATGGACAACCTTGGCTGATCTTCTTGGAGTAAATCCACCAAATAAGAGACTTTCTGCAAGCCTGAGAAACTTTACCAGATGTCTTAAGGGATAATGATGAAATGACTAATGCAATGATATGGTCCACTGAAGAATTTTCATGTGGAGAAGCGCAGTGGGAATTAAAGTTATTGCAGCAGCCATTGACCCTAGAGCTTTGAGGACCAGTTTTTCTGGGGGAGAAGGAAGAGAAAGAATCTGTTTGACGTGTGTCTTCAATGTAAGAACTGTTTTGAGGAAGAAAAGAGCTACAGAATTGACTGTGTCCAAGGGAGTCCCTGTAAACTTTAAGACTTGAACTATCTGATGTTGTGATTTGTGCATACTGATAGTGATTCCCAGCGTGAGAGATAACTGGAGTAAATAGCCTCTGGTAGTTACGAGTATATGCCTGGTCAGTGCGGTAAGCAGCCAGTCATCTAAACAGGGAAACGCTCTGAATCCAAGCAGTCTCAGTTGAGCTGCTACCACTACCATGCATTTGTTGAACACACCAGGGGCTGTGGTGAGACCAAAGGACAGGGCTCTGAACTGATAATGACTGGCTCCCAGCCAGAAGTGTAGATACCTTCGAGAGCACCTTTCATTTTGATGTCACAGTATACATCATGAAGATCGACTGAGCACATCCAGTCATCCTTCTGAAGGAGAGGCAGAATGGAATGAGCCATGACCATCCGAAACTTGGAATTCTTTACAAACAGGTTCAGATAACTGAGATCCAAGATAGGTTTCAGGTCTCCTGTCTTTTTTTGGCACTAAAAAGAACCTTGAGTAAATTATGGATCCTGTTCGGTCTGGAAGGACCTCTTGGATGACTCTTTTGTCTAGCAACTTTCTGATCTCTTGAGCTGCTAGCTCCCTCTGACTGGGTGGAACATGGGGGACAGTTTTTCTTGTCTAAAGGGAATGAAATATCATCTGGATATGATCCTTTGCAACCAAGAATTGTGCAAGAATAAGTGCCCCCTGGCTGCCTCTAGAGAGGGATAGTCAGGCAACTTTTCAGGAACACTGGAAAGACTTGTCCAAGAAGAAATCCCGGGATCCTTCGTTCTGTGGACCCCCTCTGCCATGTGGGCAAAGTCTAGCACTGTAGTTATTCCCTCTTCTGGCTCTGGGGAAAAACTCCCCATGTGATTCCAGGAAAGGACCTTAAGATTTTCGGAGCCATATCTTACCACTGCATAGATTCCTACAGAAAGGTCTCTGCGGGGTAGAAAAATGGATTCTGATGATAGACAAAGCTTTTCCATCTTGTTCACTGCAGGAGAGAGTCTCTAACTGTTGGTCCAAACAAAGATGATCCATCAAAGGAAGCAATGATAAAGGGCTCCGCAAAAATCATACAAGCACATCCAGGCATTCCTCCTCATAGCTATGCCTGAACCGGTCGCCTCAAGATACCTTCTGAAGCATGTGAGATTAACCTAATGGATATGTTTCTAATCAATTGTAGAGTGGCCAATTGTACAAAAAAGGCTTCTCTTCCTCTGTGGACATGGATCCTGGGGCAGAATTAGTGAGTTCTTTTACCAAGTCCCTCTGTAATCTGGTGAAATGTGCCAGGCAGTTCAGCGATTACACAGCAAATGTTGCTGATGCATCCACTTGCTTTCCAAACCTATCCAATGCCCTAGACTCTCTGTTAGGGGATCGATAGTGGAGCTTTATTCAGCCAGTTCCTTTATAGTGGCTGCCGCAGCATCCATGGCATCTACAGAAACCCTTTAGTCCAGTACTGTCTATCAGCAGGAGCACTTCAAATTTGTCAAGGGCATTTGGGGATAGGTTCCACGGATTCTGGTTCCTTCCATTTCCTGCAGGTGACAAGATTTATAAGCTCATCTGCAGAGGAGGTAACCCAAGATGTAGATGGGCGAGACCCAAAGCATTCCAAGAACACTGATTCCTCCAGGGAAGGGATATGGGAAGACCAACCACCTTTCTGGTGTAGGATCTCTAAGATGTCTCCAAACGAGACATCTTCAGGTGGAGATCTAGGGGACCCTTCTCCTTCAACAAAATCAGTGTCGTCTCTGAGGGATTCCTGCGGGAATCCAAATGCCTCTTCTTGCATACCCTCTTCTGAGAAACCTCCTCAGAGGGATGTAGCTGGGAGGTATCAGAAGAGACGGGGAGTTCCCTAGTGGAAACTGCTTGAAAGCTCATCTGGGTTGGTTGTCCATAAGGTTTAGGATGCAAAGACTCAGACACAGGATCCAAAGAGGGAACAAGTCATGGATTTGAAGAAGGGAGAGTCAAAATTACTCTGGGATGAGAGAATGCCCTCTCCACCACCTCAAATGCAGAGGGACCAGGAGAAGCCAAGAACACTCCAATCAGACCTGAGGCTCCCAGAGCAGACAATCCCCGGCCGCCCAGGGAGGAGTCTGTACCAAGCTATCCAGTGCTGAAACTACGAGAAAAAGTGACAGCTCCGAAAACTTCAGAGTCAAAGTCAACTCCTCAGATCCTATACAGATGTTTCGGTTCCAACAGCCACCATGCTCCAACAGTGTCAGAGCCGATCGGGTCAGGAAAGTCACTGAAGTCGAAGATGAAATAACTTTCGGATCTGATGGTTCGACTCTCATGGCTCTCAGATCCAAGAACACCAAAATGGCAGGTCGAATCGGAGAAGGAGCAAGTACAGCCTGGAACGAAAGTTGACAGCTCACAGATCTGATGGGAGATGGAGATGGCAAGACCCTTATATGGGTCTGTGTTCTGAGGAATTTTCTCATCATCCTATCCACCTCCGACTTGGACAGACTATGCTAGACCTAACTGAAGAAGATGTGGAAGGCTGCCTTGATAACTTCTTGGGAGCCTCTTGTAAAAAGGGAGACCTTACTCTCAGGGATACCAGCTCCGGAGATAACCTAGGAGCACAGGGTTGAGGAGATGTAACAGCAAGCTTCAGCTCTGAGTTCTTAGAAACCTTCTTTGGTGGCTCTAAAGAAGGTGTACACTGAGGAGACTGAGCAGGTGAGCATTTACCATATTTATGGCTTTTGCATTAAAGGCCACACAGATGGAATAAGAGATGTCCAAATGTGCTGGGCCCAAACAATAAATGCAGTCTCTGTGGGCATCAGAATTGGGGATCTTATGCCCATAGGAAGTGGATTTCATTGGATCATAGGAGGTTACTAGGCTAATGGCCCTGGGGCCCTTACAAGCCTAGCCAAGAGTTTATCCCCAAAAAGAAATCTTAGTAAGTACATTGTTGCCTCTGTCAATGAGGGACACAGGTGGAACCCCTGAGACAAATTTGTGGGTTCCCATCCACTCATCAAGGTTGCGCTTGAAGAGGATCAGCAAGGTACTCTGTTTGACGTGTATGAGAAGTCTATTCCAAAGATAAGGCAGCCTCTGGGAAACAAACCTGTCTCTCCAGCAGGTTTTGTTGAAGTTGCATGCTAGATTCGGGCATTTTGAGCGGTAATGCGTGAGGACTTATGGATATGCAGCATCTCTAGTATGGCAGGGTCTGAGACTGCCTTATAGGTGAGACACAGATCACCTCTGAGCAACCATCCAATCAGCTTATCAGCCATGCTGGAAAACAGAAAACAAACAAGTAGACAGAAAAGGAATTTTTTTTTTTTTAAAGGAAGAAAAGTACCAACTACCAATAATGGTATCAGCAAGAAATTACCTAAGGGTAAAAGACAGTAATGGACTACCAACAATGGTAGTAGAAAAATACCAAAAAGAAAACTCAGCAGAGAGCTTAGCTAAAAAAGAAAGGGAAGAAAAATTATATAAAGTTAACAAAAATAGTTAGCTGTTCACTCATAATAACCCACAAAGAGCTCAAGCATTCGCAATCCTGACTGACTTGAAGAGCGGCAAATGAGATTTCAGGTATTGTAGTGGTCAGGGGCATTATGGGTAAGGGAGGAGCTCAAGAGTTGGATCTTAGAATCTTTAGAAAGTGGCAAAATCGGATCTGAGGTTTAGATCCGAACCCATTCCTTGAGGAATGAAAAAAAATGGACAACATCAGATCTGATAATATAAGCCAAACACAGCAAATCTCAAAAACTTTCCTGAAATTTGGAGCAATGGGAATATTATGATGTGCCCTTGATATTTAGAGTCACCATAAAAAAGTGGTCTGGAAGCAACTCTAGGACTGAGCATTTTGAATGTTGGAACTTCTACAAAGGTGTTTAAAAAGGACAAATCTAAGACAGGTCTCCAGAAGTACTCATTTTTTGGTGTCAAAAAGATTCTGGAATAAAATCCTTTGCCTTTGCTTATCACAGGTATTGGTTCTAAGACCCCTGTTTCTACCACGTGATGGAGCATTGGAGGAAGCAGCTCTGTCTGCTCTGGTGGGTGCAGGAGAATCCCCTGAAAGAGGGAGAATTTTTATCCACTGCCAAGTGTATCCCCTTTGAATTATTCTGAGAACCCATTTATCTGATGCTATTGCCAGCCAGGCCGCAGGACTGACAGTGAGAACCTGGAGGAAGAGAAGAAAGGGCAGGAGGTAGGGTAGGGATGCTGTTTAACTCAGCATAGTCATTCCTTTGCTGGAAGTTGATCCTTTTACAGAATGGATCCCCTCTTGTATGGTTTTGAAAAATTATCCTCCTGCCATTTCCTTTTGTATCCCTGATTTGTTTGCTTGGGATTTTTGCTTGTTCTGCCCACTGAAGAAGGCCCTTTACTTGATGAGAATTTGAGAACATGAAACACCCTAAATTGCCCCTGCATTAATTTGCCTCTATCATCCCACTGTTTGTGAATCTGTGTAATGAAGGCCCCAAACATCGGTTGAGAACTTAAAGGTGTATTCAGAATGCCGGCTTTCAAATCATCACTGAAGTTCTGATTATATAACCAAGCATACTGTTTTAATACAACAGAAGAAGAAGCATTTCCCAGACTGTATCTACACATTCAAGCACACCTCGCAAAGCAGTTTTTGAAACATGAGTCAAATTAGAAACAATTTAATTCACATAAGATTTCTGCTCTGTATGTAAGGATGCAGCAAAATTATCCAAACTGCATGTATGTTATACAATAAATTTCTACATATAGTCTTGATAATTTAACATATTATAGGTTGGATTACTACGAAAAAGACATCCTTTTGCCATGAAGATCTAACCATTTTCTTTCTTTATCAGGAGGCCCTGGATTATATGAAGCCAAACGCTTTTTATTTGAGCAGTCAGCTTGGAAAACTGCAACTGTGTCAGCAATCAAACAAGAAGAGAGACCTGTCATATCCAAGGAAACCCTATATTTTCTCTGAGCGTTTCTAGGGACTCCTGGAATACTGGCATCTTGCAGGCAGATTTATAAACATCTTCCAAGGCTGGTAAGAGAGGGGAGGGACAGACACAGAATAGGATATTTCATCCTCTAGAAAGTCATACACTCTGCCTAGGGATAGTTCCTGACTGCTCCCAAGCAAAAACATCACTAAATCTAGTGAACACTTATCTAAGACTTAAGCTAAAGTTCACCTTCCAAAGAATCAGAGTGACTGGACTCAGTGTCAGCTAGGAGATCATCATTCTCCTCATCAGATTCCCGAACAGAAAAATCTCTAGCCAAAATAGCACAAGAGCTATATATGGGAACACAGCCACCAGAATTAGCTGTCTGCAAAACACTTAGCAAAAGAAACCACATCAACCTTATAAACAACTATAATCTGATTACCATCTGTATGATGAACCTTCTGTTTCTTTTTCATGTGAACTTCAGTAAAATATCTGGGAACAGAATATTATGTCTAGCAAGGGGTCTCTTGCCCCAGACTACTCCGGCACTTAAATGGTTTGGTTCTCCCGTATCTGCGTCAGGTACTGGAACAGCACTACAGGATGTACCTAACACTCCTTCCTCACTGACCAGCAAAGATACACTAGAGGGGGGTAGGGCAAAAGGAAAGTGGTCTTCGAGCCAAGAAGTGGTCCCAGTAGAATCACTAACCATAAGTTGAGGTTCATTATTATTTTATTTATTTATTTATTTATTTTGGTGCAATAGGATATGATGGTGTGTGTGTGTGGGGGGGAGGGGGTACCAAAGTTGGGATATATTAAATCAGTTGGGAGACAACACCAGCCAGAATAATAAAGTGACTACTGAATCAACAGAAGCACAAAGTTTCTTGTAATAAATATATCTCCAGACAAGTAAACTCTGCCAGACTATGCTGTTATCACAAAAAAAAAAACTTTTTGAAATGTGTTCAGAATTCTGTTACAACTGACAGAAGTTAAAACATGTCCATTACACAAAGTCCAAACGCCAAAGCAAATAGTGTGCCAAACCAGTAGTAAAAATTATCTACACACTTTAACCACGTTAAACTACCATAAAATAAAGTTTAATAGCAATCTGAACTACATTTTCTTATCAGAGAGAGTAAAATCTCCACAGTATATTCAATTGACTTCATTTGCAGTAAAAATGACATCCAATATTAAAAACACAAAGAGCAGAGTAATACATATAGTAAATAATGTACAAATGCTGGAAAAATTCTACGTTCTGTAATATTTTTCATGAATATTTGATGAAATTAAAGCAGAGTAACAACAGTGAAGACAGGGATCATTCATTTGTTGTTCTAACTGCACAAGGCAGTCCCTATTGTCTAATAGCAAATATACAGAATCCACTCTATGAAAAATACTGAAAGTTTCCCCAGAAATAATAAAAAACAAGCATTTGTTAAAGACAGAAACCAGATAACACTGCTACAAGCAGAAATTACCACAAGAAGTACTGTAAATACTGTCAGGAATAAAATATTAAATATGTTTAATAAACATAAAAATAAAAATAGAATAATGAATATAATAAAATGAAAGAAAGGGGTCCCTAAATGGGGCTGATCTGAGCATTAAGCTGTTAAAATTAGCACTGGGTCCTGTAAAGAGTCAGATGACTTTCTTCTTTGCATGGCAGAAACAGACTGAACATACACTTTCTGTGACAGCTGAAGGCTTCCCTCTCAGGGGTATGCTCAGCCAATCAGCTGTCATAGGAAGAAAGAGGGAAGGTAGTCTGAACTTTTGAAACATGGCAAGTACTGGGTTACCTTGGCAGAGAACCCAAAATGCCACTGAGGCAGAGGGAATGATGAACATTAAATTTAATATACAACAACATCAAACTACAACTTAAGAATGTTCAGTTCTCCAGCTAAGAGGCGTATATGTATAACTTACCACACAAAAAAGTGTAAAGAACCTACCAAATATCTAAGCAACTAACAATAGCTATGTATAACTGTTATACGTAAATCTAAGTCTAACACAGCACGGCGCACCCAAAAGCTAGCCAAGGTTACAAACCTAAATATGCAGGGAAGGAAAGGGTTATGGTGATGAACTCCAAGAAGAAATGGGTTGAGGAAACAGCAACAACAAATTAATCAAAAAGTAATGAAAAAAAGCTCTAAACCTAAAACTGTTTGACTACAGTACTAGTAACAATTTGAGAAAAAGACTCTAATGGAGATAAATAATGGAGATAAATAGCAATTAAAATGAAGAAGAGTACTTCTACTCGAGACTGCATGTCTAGCTGCAAAGTCGACAAATGAGAACTGAGCAAAAAGGAGACATGCATTACGGGAAGGGAAATTCTTAAAGGGGCTTGAGGCTGGAGCACTAATTCTGTCAGGTCGGATTCAACAAATGGCTTGAGAACCTACACATTGGATCGGACGGAAGGAATTATTAGAAGATGTTGACAGCCAAGCCAATCTTCTCATTACTGACCAAGAAACAGCAGCTCTGGAGGAAGAATCATCAGCATAATAAGCACATTTTAAAACACGCTTAGTGATATGATCAGCAGAAGTTAGTGAGGCATTCAAGGAAGAAGGAAAATGAGAAGTTATGTACCTACCATAACGTTCCATGTTAGTTGTCTTCTTCTCGCCTTCTTTCTTGCTGGATGGGTTCGGAGCCGATCCTCGGCTCCGACTCTGCCTATACTAAAGCTCGAGAGCTATTTTTACCGGCTCGAGGCTACCCTGTATCCCACAATGCTAGGCGCTAACTACCCAGATCTCGTTTGATAGATAACACCATAGCAGTTCTGATCCCAGAACAAAGAAGAAAGAGGAATACCTATATATATAACATACCCAGAAAAAGGGCAACCATGGGAGTCCAAGCAGGGATGAAAGAAGGCCCAAAAAGATCTTTTCGGTCTGTCCAGGCAAGGGGGTTGGAGGGTGGGACGCAAGAAAGAAGGCGAAAAGAAGACAACTAACATGGAACGTTATGGTAGGTACATAACTTCTCAATGTTAAGTTGTCAATCTCGCCTTCATTCTTGCTGGATGGGACCGCATCCCTAGCACCTCTTGAGGACGGTGGAACCAAAGTTAGCTCGGCTTCTGGAGGCCATGTCCAGTTTGTAATGAGAAATAAAGGTATGAGGAGAGGCCCATGTGGCTGCCGCACAAATGGAGTCTATAGGTAACCTAGCCTGAAAAGCTATTGACGTAGCTAAGGCTCTAGTTGAGTGGGCTCTAGGTTTTGAAGGAAGTTCTTGACTCCTCATTTCATAGATGAAAGTAATCACAGAGGCCAACCATCTGGAAAGGGTTACTTTGGAAACTGGAAGGCCTTTCTTCCCTTCCGCATAAGACAGGAAGAGCTGCTCAGATTTCCTAACTTGCTTGGTTCTATCCAGGTAGTAACAGAGTTGACGATGAACATCCAAAAAATGCAACTTTTGTTCTGCTCTGTTGGAGTAATTAGGGAAGAAAACTGGGAGATCGATAGTCTGGTTTAGATTTGCCTCAGAAGATATCTTGGGTAAAAAAAGATGGGTTAGTTCTGTGGAATACTCTATCTTTATGGAAAACCAGATAAGGAGGACGAACGCAAAGGGCATGAAGCTCTGAGACTCTCCTCGCGGAAGTTATGGCCACTAGAAATCGAGTTTTCCATGAGAGTAACTTCAAGGAACAGGAAGCCGCAGGTTCAAAGGGAGGGAGAATCAAAGAGGTTAAAACCAGATTCAAATCCCAATGTGGTGGGGGATCTCTGATTGGGGGCTTAAGTAAAAAGATACCTTTAAAGAAGGCTTTACAAAGTTTATGGGACATAACAGTGGAGTCCGACAGGCCAACATGAAAATTTGAAATGGCCGCTAACTGAACTCTGATAGCGGACGAAGAAGAACCTGATTGAAAAAGTTCAGCCAAGAAATCTAGGACTGATTGGATAGGTGCCGTGAAAGGATCCATGTTTCTAGTCTCTGCCCAGAAGGAGAAACGTTTCCATTTGCTAGCATAAATCCTCCTGGTAGAAGATTTGTGGGAAGCTAGAATGATGTCACGCACCGAATGAGAAATAAAGGGAAGCCTGGCTAAGGTTGGAAGTGGAGCAACCAAGCTGTGAGGTTGAGAGAGAGGAGGGAGTGGTGCAGCTCGCTCGACTGATGGGTCAAGAGGTCCGACACTGGGTCCAGATGCCAGGGCTGCTCCAAGAGGTAACGATGCAGGAACAGAAACCAGATTTGTCGAGGCCAGTAAGGGGCAATGAGGATCATTGTGGATCTCAGTGTGGTAGCTTTCTGAATCAGCTGTGTTATTAATGGAAAGGGGGGAAAAGCATACAGAAGACCCCGGGGCCAATCGTGGACTAGAGCATCTCTGGGGGGGTGGCCGGGAAGAGGGAAGAGAGTGAAGAAGTCGTGGCACTTGCTGTTTTGAGGTGTTGCGAAAAGATCGCAGCAAGGCTGACCCCATCTTTGGAAAATCTTTTCCACTACTGACTGCTTGAGAGACCACTCGTGCGGCATGAGAATGGCTCTGCTCAGCCTGTCCGCTATTACGTTGGACTTCCCGGGGATATGCGTTGCTATCAGAAACCGCTGAGAAGAGATCGCCCACTGCCAAAGTCTGAGTGCTTCTTGACACAAGGGGTAGGATTTGGTTCCGCCCTGCTTGTTGATTTACCACACTACGGACATATTGTCCGTCTGAACTGCAATAGTCCCTATGGGAAGAGAGTCCTGAAGGGCTTGCAACGCTAAAAGTACTGCTCTCCTCTCCAGGACATTTATGTGCAGGTGGCACTCAAAAGGTTGCCATGTGCCCTGGACTGTCCTGCCCTGAAAATGCCCCCCCACCAGATCAGGGAGGCGTCCGTTGTCACCGTAGCAACTGGGGGGGGCAAAGGGTCTGCCCTGAATGACTTGAAGGGAGACCATCCACCAAGACAGGTGTTTCTTGCATGATTGAGTGATTAAAATGCTGTGTGACATTGAAAGCTGTTGAAAAGACCACTGGGAAAAGAGCATCCACTGAAGGATCCGCATGTGAAAGTGAGATAGGGGAAGTAACGTAATGGCTGCTGCCATGAGACCTAAAGTCTTCAGTACAAACCTGGCCTGGATTCTGTTGCTCTGAAGAAGGATGAGAACGTGTGCGCGAATATCTGAAATTCTCTGTGCGGTTAGTTTTGCGGACAGTTCGGCTGTGTCCAATATGGCGCCTATGAAAGTAATAGACTGACAAGGCGACAAGGCAGACTTTTCGAAATTTATGGAGATACCTAGCTCTTTGCAAGTTTGAATGGTGTAATCTCTGGGCTGAAGAAGCTGATGCCTGGTGGTGGTGGTAAGGAGCCAGTTGTCCAGATATGGAAACACCTGGAATCCTTGACGTCTCAGATGAGCCGTGACCACTGCCATGCATTTGGTGAAGACTCGGGGGGCTGTAGTGAGACCAAAGGGCAGGGCCCTAAACTGGTAGTGACTGGCCCCCAGCCGGAAGTGGAGAAACCTCCTGGAGTGCCTGTGCAACTTGATGTGGTAGTATGCATCCTGAAGGTCTATAGAGCACATCCAATTGTCCTGGCCCAAAAAGGGTAGAATGGACTGTAGCGTGACCATCCGGAACTTCGTTCTTTGGACAGACCTGTTTAGCCTGCTGAGATCCAAAACTGGTCTCCAGTCCCCTGTCTATTTTGGTACCAAAAAGAACTTGGAGTAGATTCCGGATCCTTGCTGGTCTGCTGGGACTGGTTGGATGGCTCTTTTTCTTAGCAGTTTTGAGATTTCTAATACTGCTTGTTCCCTTAGACCGGGTGGAACATCTGGAAGGGGCCTTTTTGGCTGTGTTGGGGTGTGGGCAAAGGGAATTTCGTAACCCTCGGATATGATTGACCGTACAGTGATAATCTTCCCCCGACTGCCTCCGAAGATGGACAGTCGGGCAGCATCTCAGGGATGATGGAAGGGCTGGCCAGAGACAGCTTCTCTGCTACCCTGATTCTGCGGACCCCCTCTGCCCCTAGGGCGGCGTCTGTTATTGTTCCCCCCCCCCTGCCTCTAGAGGGGAACTCACCTCGTGTGTCAGGCGCGACTCCCTGCGGTTTGCGAAACCACATTTTTCCACCCTTCTGACCCTTAGGGTATGGTCTAGACGGGGTGGAAAAACGGACTCCCACGGCAGAGAGAGTCTTGCCATCCTGTTCACATCTGGTCAAAGTATCCTTCACTTGAGGTCCGAACAACGCCGAACCATCAAAGGGGGAGTTAGTGAAGGATGCCTTGAAGGGGTCAGCAAAGTTACAAAGCCGCATCCAGGCGTGACGCCTTAAGGCCACGCCTGTGCCTGCAGCCCTACTCACCCCATCGGCCGCATAGGAAATAAGCCGCATGGAGGAGTTAACAATCGAGTTCAGGGTTGCCAGCTGGGAGTTGATTTTGTCTTGAGACCCCGCAGCTGTTGGATCCTGTAAAGTATCACCCATTTCTTTGAGCATGTCTCTTTGAAGGCGGGTGAAATGACATAGGTAATTCAGCGACCGCATGGTAAAGGTCGCTGAAGAAAACATCCGCTTGCCGTACCTATCCATAGTCCTAGATTCCTTATTAGGAGGATGGATCGGTACTGATGGATCAGCCAGTTCCTTCTTAGTGGCCGCCACCACCATGGCATCAACAGGGACACCCTTGGTTAAAAACTGCTTATCAGAAGGGGCTGTGATAAATTTTGAAGGCCTCCGTGGGGTAGGTTCCATCGTGTCAGGGGCCGTCCATGCCTTCCGCACCACCACTTCCATGAGGGGGTCAAAGGGCGGAGACACCCAGGAGGTGGAAGGGCGAGAACCAAAAGCCTCTAGGTAAACCGACTCGTCCTCGGAAGGATTGAGGGTAGACCAGTTTCCCCTCTGCTTGAGGATCTCAAGGATGTCAGAAAAAGAGACATCCTCAGAGGGGGGGACCGTGGGGACCCTTCCGACTCATCCAAGTCGGTATCGGATGTGACAGACTCAGGAGAGTCCACATGCTTCCTTTTGCATTTCCTTTTCCGAGGGGGCTCCCCTGACGGATCAGGGGAGGCCTCGGAAGAGGAGGATGCTCCCAATGGGGGCACCTGAGGCGTTGGATCTCTGCGGTCAGGGTCGAGAGGATGGGTAGAGACCGTAGCAGGCACAACAGTGGGAGGAGCTGATGGAGCTGTCCGAGGAGCAGGCACAGGGGCCAGCACACTCCTCATGACCTCAAAGGCATCCCTATCAGGCAGGGAAGAATGTCCCCGCTCCGAAGAGATAAGGATCCCTCCCGGCACCGAGAGGGACGGCTCCGAGGCCGATGTCGGGGCCGAACTCACCTGCGCCGAGGCTCCAAGAGGGAGAACGGGGTCGGACAAGGGTCCGATGCCACTCGCCCCCTCAGAGCCGACGAGGGAGTCCCGGCGCCCGGATCCCTCCAAGGATGGAACCATGGAAGAGATCGGAGCCGACGACGGAGCCGAAAGGTGTGATATCGGCTCCGACGTGTCGAGGGTCCCAGCTCCCGCGAACTCCGGCTCCGAGCTCAGAGGAAGAGTCGGAGGAGGAATCGACGATAGAATGGGAATAGCCACTGTCTGTTGAGAAGGGCTCTGAAGCATCTGGACCAGTGCCTGCGACTTAAGGAGTCTGCTAACCACCCTCTCGAGGTTGTGTTCCGAAAGCCTGGAAGACCGAGAGGAATGGGACCGATGGCTCTGCTCCAAAAGCAAAGGAGATCTCTGAGCCGAATGGACTGACTCGAAAGAAGGAGACCTGGAGTGCTTACGGCTCGCAGACGGTTCCGACGCAACGATCGGAGCTGACTGAGTCTTGGGAGCATCGGCTCCAGCCAGAGCCGACGTAGGAGCACTACGAGCGCCACTGGTCGAAGGCTCGGTTCTTGGAGCCGACGGTTTTGTGGGCTTCGAAGGTTTGCCCAACAAAGACTTGGTCGGGGAACCTTTGGGTTTCAACAAGCCTTGTAAAATAAGCTTGTTTCTGCGTTCCTGCAGGACTCTTGGACTGAATGCATGGCAGACAGAACAAGAGTCCTGCAGGTGCAGAGGGCCCAGGCAATAAACACAAGAAGTGTGACCGTCTATCAGAGACATCTTCTGACAGCACGAGTCACACTTATTGAAGCCTGAAACCCTGGAATCTTAGACATCCTGACAGGAATGACAAGTCACACACACACAAACAAACACCCACACTCAAACTTACTCAGTCTAGTCACACGCACACACAAAGACTGAGACTATTTAGACTGACAAATAGAGAATTTTAAACTAAATTTAACTAAATTAAACTTAAGATTAAGCTAAGATTTAAACTAAAAATTAGCCCGAAGACCTAGTAATCTACGGAGTGGGGTAGGTAACGAGAAGTAGTTAGAAACAAACCTGAAAGGGAACTATCTAAGGTGGGGATACACTAGAGGGGTAAAGTGGATCTAATAGAAAAACTACTACTACCAAAGAGAAGAAAAAAACCTTACCAGAAAATATTTTTATAAATCTAACCTGAGAGCCGGCAAAAACGCAACCTCGCAGCTGAAGCGGCAAACGAGATCTGGGTAGTTAGCGCCTAGCATTGTGGGATACAGGGTAGCCTCGAGCCAGTAAAAATAGCTCTCGAGCTTTAGTATAGGCCGAGTCGGAGCCGAGGATCGGCTCCGAACCCATCCAGCAAGAATGAAGGCGAGATTGACAACTTAACATTTAATAGCTACGTTTTGCATGTTCTCAAAAGATAAAAGTACAAACTTTAAAACATGTGAGCTTGACAGTTTACAATCTCAAAAGATAAAGTTGCAGAAAAATAAACTGCTTTCTCTAACTTGTCAAAACATTTTTAAAGCTGGCAAAACAGGATAAGCAACTGCAGTTTTATGCATATCCAACTGCACCCAATCATAATACATTTGTTCTGCAACATGAATTCACTCTACTCACACTGAAAAACCTCTTTCATCTTAGATAAAGTCTCAGACAAAGAGAAATCTTCAAGAGTGAAATCTGAAGATATATTTTCCTCAAAATCAAACTATTCAGCTTGAGAAGAAATTCTTGAATTGTAACCATCCTCCTGCAATGTCAGCTCTCCTGATTGCTCTTTTTCTTTTCTCTTCTTGTCTGAAGGGGTATTAGGCAAAAAAAGGCAGAAATACGCTCCTTAGTGAATTGAAGCAAATCTTCCCTGTCCATGGAAATAGTAACAGAAGAAGGCAATATTTTCTCGTTAGGTTCACTTTTCCTAAATAACTCTCTGGAAAATGACTGACTCATAAAAGGCATAGTCATCCCTGATTAATGTTCCCTATCCCAGCTGAGTGAATAACTTTCACCTATCCGTTCCCCTGATATTGGCAAGAGTGGTACTCCCTTGTCCACCAAGGGCATACCTACAACCAAAAAGGATGTGGCTATTCACTGGTCCATGTAAGCTGTAGATACAACACCACAGGGACCAGGGGAAAAAATGAATGGTCTGATGAACCAAGAATGGCCACTGTAGAGTCATCTACCTATGGCTGAGATGCAACAGGAGTCTGTCTGAAACCAGAATACCCCTTAATTTTTTCCTCTTGTTGACATGGGAAGAAAAGCACAAAGACAGGTAGCTGCTCCATAGGTTAGTCAAAAATGAGACATTAAAGGCAGATAGAGGAGCCTGGATGAGTCGGTAAAGGGTAAAGAAAAGAACAAGAGGTACTGAGGTAAGTAAACCAATGATAGTCTCCAACAAGCACATTATCCTACCCCAAACATACAAACCTACAAGCATGTAGAAAAATTCTGCCAAAAAATAATTTTTTAATACAAAAAGTTCATGTAAGTATTTTCACTCAAACTTTCTTAGAAATGCAATATCAGTCCAAAAAAAAAAGAAGTTATGTACTCACCATAACGTTCCATCTGTGTAGCTCATTTCCATTCTTCCTTGGCATAAGGGTTCAGATCCTATCCTCCAATCCGACTTGGCCATTGTTTCACAACTCGCGGATACTACAAGCTCTAGAGCTCCTCCCTATCCATAACGATGTAGTCCCCCTCATCCCCCAGATCTTGTTTGCAGCTCCTTATTGTATGACATAGTGATCACATTTTACTTTACTATGGAAAGTCACTATATGAAGCTCAAATATAATTGATTCCTATAATCCTGCTGTTTCAGAAGTCATCAAAAGAAACAGGGTAAGAGGTTGGAGGGAAGGGAGTTGAGGAAAAATGAAAATGGACAGCAGAGATGGAATGTTATGGTGAGTACATAACGTCTTTATCTGATGTTGTCAATTTTCATTCATTCCTCAACATATGGGGCACAGTCCCAGAGTAGACACTAAGAAAGGATATTCCTGAGTAATGTAGAGCCAAAGGCTGTTCTTCCCTTCAAGACCAGATCCAATTTGTAATGTAATTTGTAATGAGTAATAAAAGTGTGAGGATTAGCCCAAGTCACAGCTGTGCAAATATCGTCCATGGAAGTCCTAGATAAAAAGACTAATGAAGTTGCCATGGGCCTGGTTAAATGGGCTCTTAAGGGCTTTGTCAAGACCAATCCAAACATTTTATAGACAAAAGAAATGTAATCTGTTACTCATTTTGACAAAGTTACTTTTGAAACCAGTTGACCAGATCTACTTGAAAAAGATCAAATAACTGATCTGATTTTCTAAATTTCTCCGATATGTGCAGATTAAAATGTAATTGTCTGTGAACGTCTAATAAGTACAAGACGTATTCACTTTTGTTCAAAAAATCTGGAAAGAATACAGGAAGATTAATAGTTTGTTTAATGTTGAATCCTGACACCACGTTAGGAAGGAAGGAAGGATTGGTTCTTAAGAACACCCTATCCCTATGAAAAATTAAATAAGGAGGCTTATAGGATAAGGCCTGAAGTTCTGAAACTCTCCTAGCTGAAGATATGGCTATTAGAAATGCAGTTTTCCAAGTCAAATATTTTAGTTCACATTTTGCAGCCAGTTCAAATGGTTTCTGAGTCAGAGCTTGGAACATTAAATTTAGATCCCACTATGTCTGAAACCATAAGACCCCTTAACAATTTTTTTTTCTTCTTGTGGTCATGGGAAGAAAAGCACAAAGACAGGTAGCAGCTCCACAGGTTAGTCAAAAATGAGACGTTAAAGGCAGATAGAGGAGCCTGGATGAGTCGGTAAAGGGTAAAGAAAAGAACAAGAGGTAATGATGTAAGTAAACCACTGATAGTCTCCAACAAACACATTATCCTACCCCAAACATACAAACCTACAAGCCTGTAGAACAATTCTGCCAAAACATACATTTTTTAATACAAAAAGTTCATGTATTTTCACTCAAACTTTCTTAGAAATGCAATGTCAGTCCAAAAAAAAAAAGTTATGTACTCACCATAACGTTCCATCTGTGTTGCCTATTTCCATTCTTCCTCAACATAAGGGTTCAGATCCGATCCCCTGATCCGACTTGGCCACTGTTTCACAGCTTGTGGATACTACAAGATCTAGAGATCCTCCCTAAACATAATGATGTAGTCTCCCTTATCCCCCATATCTTGTTTGCATTTCCTTACTGTATGACATAATGATCAAATTTTACTTTACTATGGAAAGTCACTATCTGAAGCTCAAATATAAGAAAGTTGGTTCCTATAATCCTCTCCTGCTGTTTCAGAAGTCATCAAAAGAAACAGGGTAGGAGGCTGGAGAGAGGGGACTTGAGGAAAAATTAAAATGGACAACAGAGATGGAACGTTATGGTGAGTACATAACGTCTTTATCTGATGTTGTCAATTTTCATACATCCCTCAACATATGGGGCAGAGTCCCAGAGTAGACACTAAGGAAGGATATTCCTAGAGTACTGTAGAGCCAAAAGCTGTTCTTCCCTTTGAGACCAGACCCAATTTGTAATGTAATTTGTAATGAGTAATAAAAGTGTGAGGATTAACCCAAGTCACAGTTGTGCAAATATCGTCCATGGAAGTCCTAGATAAAAAGGCTAATGAAGTTGCCATGGTCCTGGTTGAATTGGTTCTTAAGGGCTTTGTTAAGACCAGTCCAAACATTTTATAGACAAAAGAAATGCAATCTTTCACCCATTTTGACAAAGTTACATTTGAAACTGATTGACCAGATCTAGTTTCTGAAAAAGATCAAATAACTGATCTGATTTTCTATGTTTATCCGATCTGTGTAGATAAAAATGTAATTGTCTGTGGACATCTAATAAGTACAAAATATATTCACCTTTGTTCGAAAAATTTGGAAAGAATACAGAAAGATTAATAGTTTGATTAATGTTGGATCCTGACACCACGTTAGCAAGGAAGGAAGCACTGGTTCTTAAGGACACCCTATCGCTATGAAAAATTAAATAAGGAGACTTACAAGATAAAGACTGAAGTTCTGAAACTCTCCTAGCTGATGTTATGGCTATTAGAAATGCAGTTTTCCAAGTCAAATATTTCAATTCACATTTTTGCAGCTGGTTCAAATGGTTTCTGAGTCAGAGGCTGGAACATTAAATTTACATCCCAATGTGGAGTAGGATCCTTGAAGGGTGGTTTGAGTAGAAAAGGCTCCTTTTATAAAGGCTTTAAAAAGATGTGAAGAAGCCACACTAGAATTATCAACTCCAGTGCAGAAATTGGAGATAGCAGCTAACTCAAGCTTGACCGTAGAGGAACTAGCCCCTTCGTTAAAAATAGAAGCCAGAAATTCAAGAATGTTATGAACTGGTGCTGAAAAAGGGTCCATGTCTTGTTGCTGTGCCCAAAAGACATATCTTTTCCATTTGTTTTTGTAAGTCATCCTAGTGGATGCTTTGTGGGAGGATAACAGAATGTGGCATACCAGAAAAGACAGCTTTGGTTGTCTGGCTATCAACAGAAATGGAGAAACCATGTGGTCAGTTTTAGGCCCAAAATGTCCAGGTGAGTTATGTCTGTCGAGTGAGAGAGGAGGTCTGGAACTGGATCCAAAATCCAAGTTAGATAAATTAGATGAGGCCAAAGGAGGGGGAATCATATCTGTTGAGGCCGATAAGGGGCAATGCAGATGACTTTGCTCTTCAACCGGGATACTTTCTGTAGGAATTTGGGGATTAGAATGGTTGGGGGATAAGCATAGAGGAGACCTGCGGCCAGTCATGAAGAAAAGCGTCTCTCAGTGACTTCCACGGCGAGGGGATTAGGGCAAAGAACTTGCTCCATTTGTCATTCAGGGGAGATGCGAATTGGCACAATATAATTTCTGGCACCTCTTTGTTGAGGGACCACTCGTGAGGTAGTAGGATGGACTTGCTCAACTTGTCTGCTATTGCATTGGATTTCCCATGTATGTGCATTGCTACCAGAAATCGATTTGAAGAGATTGCCCGTTGCCACACCCTCACAGCTTATCACAAGGGGTAAGATCTGGTTCCTTCTTGTTGTTGATGTACCATACTACAGATGTGTTGTCTGCTTGAATCATAATAGTCCCAGAATAGAGACAGTCTTGGAATGACTGCAATGCTAGAAGCATTGCTTTAATTTTCAGCACACTGATATGCAAATTGGGCTCTTCGGGGTACCACATGCCTTGAACAGTCTTTCCCAAGAAATGTCCCCCCCGATCTGAGAATCATCCATAGTCAGTATGGCCTTAGCCTGAGGGGGGAATGAATGGACGACCCTGCAAGATCTGATCTGAGCAGATCCACCACCAAAGTTACTTTTTGCAGGACTGTGTGATGTTGATCTTGGTGGACATAGGTTGATGTAACAAGGAACACTGGGTTGCTAACGTCCATTGAAGAATTCTTATATGATATCTTGTTAATGGAAGTAAAACTATTGCTGCGGACATTGATCCCACGGTCTGTAATATCTTTTGAGCTGGAAGTAATTATTTGCTGATTATCCTTGTGATTTTAATATGAATGGTTTGAATTCTCGGCAAGGGGAAGAGATGCTGTCATTGAACTTGTATTGAAAATGGTCCCTATGAATTCTAATATCTGAAATGGTTGAAGCTCACATTTGTTATAGTTGATTGTAATGCCTAGAGTGGAACAAGTCTGGAGTACATAGTTTCGAGCTGTTATCAGCAGATGTTTGGTTGAGGCAGTTAGGAGCCAATCATCTAGTTACAGAAAAACCCAGAATTCTTGCAGTCTGAAGTGAGCTGCTACTATTGCCATGCAAATGGTGAACACCATGGGGGCCGTGGTGAGACCAAAGGGCAGTACTCTGAACTGGTAGTGACTGGTTCTCAGCTGGATGCACAGATATCTCCTGGATCATCTGTTCATTTTTATGTGATAGTACGGATCCTGGAGATATATTGAGCGCATCCAGACATCCTTGTGCAGGAAAGGCAAAATGGGCTGAACCGTGAGCATCAGGAACTTGGTATGTTGAACTGACTTGTTCAGAATGGTGAGATACAAGATTGGTCTCCAGTCCCGTTTTCTTTGGCACTAAAAAGAATCTTGAGTAAGTTCTAGATCTCTTCTGCTTTGGGGGAACCTCTGGGATTACTCTATTTTTCTAAAAGCTTTTGTATTTCCAGAGCTGCTGTATTCCTCTGACTGGGTGGAACATTTTGTACTGTAATGGCGGTGATAGGGAAAAGGGACTAATATAGCCTTTGGGAACAATTCCTCTGCACCCAAGTATCTTTTGTTATGTCTAGCCAGGCTACCTGGTGCAGGAATAAGTGACCCCCTCCAGGGGTGGACAATCGGGCCTCCATTCAAGAGCGCTGATAGGACCTGTCAGAGAAAGAATCTCTGGACCCTTGGTTCTGCGGGCCTCCTCTGCCATGAGGACGGCATCTCTCATTTGAGTTCCCCCCTCTGCCTCTGAGTGTCCACGTGGATCATGGAATGGACCCTGGGATTTTCTGAACCACATCTTTCGACCACCTCATTGATTCCCAGCCAGAAGCGGAGAAACCTCCTGGATCGTCTGTCCATTAAAATGTGGTAGTATGCATCCTTGAGGTCTACTGAGCACATCCAGTCGCTCTCCCGCAAGAGGGGGAGAATGGATTGAAGGGTGACCATCCGGAATTTGGTTACTGACAGGTTCAAGAGTGAAAGATCGAGAATCGGTCTCAAGTCCACCGTCTTTTTTGGCACCAGAAAGAACCTGGAGTAAAACCCTAATCCGAATTGATCTGGGGGGACGGGCTGGATGGCTCTTTTTTCTAGCAGCTGCTGAATTTCTGCAGCTGCCGCCTCCCTCTGATCAGGTGGTACATCGGGGAGGTTTTTGAGTCTGGGGACATGGTGCAGTGGAATTTTGTAACCTATGGATATGATACGAAGCACCCAGTGATCTGACGTAATGGGCTCCCAAGCCGCCAGGTTCTTCGAGAAGCGCCCCCCGACTGCCTCCAGAATGGAGCAGTCAGGCAACCCCTCAGGGCTGCTGCGTGGGCCGATCAGAGAAGGTTTCTCTGGACCCAAAATTTCTCGGGGCCCCTCTGCCTCTAGGGCGGCGTCCTCCCTGTCCTCCTCTGCCACAGAAGGACTGGTTGTCCGGAGCAGGATGGGAATGTTGCGATTTCCGGAACCACACCTTCTTCTGTCCCTTTTGGTTCTTGGAGAAGGACCTCTGGGGAGCAGAGAAGTGGACTCCGACGGCAGACAACGTCTTCCTGTCCTTTTCGCTCTGGACAAGTGTCTCATGACCGGTCTTGCCAAACAAGGCAGAACCATCAAAGGGGGCATTCGCAAAGGACGCCTTAAAGGGCTCCGCGAAGTCACATTGTCGGAGCCAGTCCTGACGTCTCATGACTAGACCCACTCCGCTGGCTCTAGTGGCTCCCTCTGTGGCGTGGGACAAAAGCCGCATAGAGGTATTTGAAACAGATCTTAGAGTGGCCATATGAGTGGAGTACAACTGCTTGTCCTCCACCAACATGGACTCTGGGGGGGAAGCAGCATATTCTTTGATAAAATCTCGCTGCATCCTGATGACATGTGCCATGTAGTTCAGGGACCTTACTGAGAAGGTCGCTGAACTAAATACCCGCTTCCCGAGGCGATCCATCGAGCGGGACTCCTTGCTCGGTGGATGGACCGAGGGGCTCTCCTGAGCTAATTCCCTCTTCGTGGCTGCCGCCATCAACATGGCATCTACAGGGGGACCCTTGCTCCAGTGGGACCGGTCTGCAGGGGGAGTCAAAATTCTATCCGGGCGTTTGGGGACTGGCTCCACAGTGTCCGGCTCCTTCCACGCCCTGGTGGTGATAAGGTCCACCAGGGGGTCGGCCGGAGGGGACACCCAAGAGGTAGATGGGCCTGCTTCAAATGCCTCCAGGAACACGGACTCGTCGGAGGAAGCCTTGGGGGCAGACCACCCCCCCCCCGATCCTGAGCATTTCCATGATGTCTCCAAAGGAGACATCCTCGGGGGGTGACCTTGGGGAGCCTTCCCCTTCATCCAAGTCCGTGTCCTCTGTTAAGGACTCGGGGGAGTCCACGTGTCTCCTCTTACACTTATGCTTGCGAGGCACTTCCTCGGGGGGACTGTCCGAGGAGGTCTCACCAGCAATATCCTGTTCCAGTGGAACAACCTGGGACATTGAAGCAGGCTGTCCCTGTGGCCGGGTGATGGAAGCCTGACCCAGCAGAGAGGGAGTGCAGGGTGGAGCCGATGCAAGGACCGGGGGTCCGGATGCTCTCAACAGAGCCCTCTCCACTACATCGAAGGCCGAGGGGGAGCTGCTCTCCCTGGGACCCGAAAACCGGCTCCCACTCGGATCCGATGAAGGGATCGGAACTGGCGCCGAGGCCACCAGATCCGAAGGACCCATGTGCTCCGACCTGGACGGAGCCGAAGGCACACTGAATCCCTCGGATCCGAAGCTCGGCCCACGGCTCCGAGAGGTCGGATCCGACGAAGGACCTGACAGACTCGAGGGCAGGGTCGGATCCGAAGTACCCAGTACTGTCGGCGCCGACCCACCCCCGGCTCCAACACTGCCCGGCTCCAAGTGCTCCGAACCCGGGAAGCGGGTCGGAGAAGAAGCTATCGGGGCAAAAAAAGGTGTTGAGCTCCCCCCCCCGAAGGGGGGAGGCAAGAGCACTCCCATCTGCAGCTGGGCCTGGATGAACCTTCTCATCATCCGGTCCAAGTCTGCATCAGAAAGACTATAGGTAGATCTCGACGAGGCCACCGAGGCGGGCTGGGAATGCCGCCTCGATGACCTCGACGGAGATCGGGTCTCCTTCTCCTCGGGTCCCGGGGAAAAGCAAGGGGATCGGATCTGAGGAGGAGGAGACCTGGAAGTCGTGGAGGGAGAAGCCCGCTTAGCTGGGGGGGCCGAAGCGGAGGTCTCGGCCCGCCGCTTGTGGTGCTTCTCCCTCCTTTTCTCCCTCCTGGCCTCCCTTTCCTCCAGCATCTTAGTGGGAGTTTGAGTCCCGGCCGGGGGAAGGGGGGCAGGAGTGGCTACCACCAAGGACTGAGGAAGAGCCACGGGAGTACCGGAGGCCGTAGCCGGATCCGGGGGCAAAAGTCCCGCCAGAACCAACTTCGACCTCCGCTCTTTCAGTGCCCTGGGGTTGAACGCTGCGCAAATGGAACACCCCGAGGACAGGTGTTCAACCCCAAGGCACCGAACACACTGAGTGTGGCCATCCGCCGGTGAAAGCTTATGGCCACACTCGGTGCACTTAGAAAAAATGAGCTTTGGGGCCTCCGACATTAGGAAAAAAATAAGTAACTACACAAACACACCAGGCCCCAAAACACAAGCAACACACACACACTCTACGAACTAGCGAGGGGAGGAATTACACTAAAAATTAATAAAATTAACAAAAGGGATCCTAAACACACACACTGTTTAAGTAAATCAAAAAAAAAAAATTTTGTATTGATAAGTTTTTTTAAGACTTATTTGATAAGTCGCCAGGAGCTCTAAATCCAGCTGTCTCCTAGATCTGAGGTCCATCAGGGTTGGCAGGGGATTATGGGAAAGGGGAGGAACTAGGAGCTCGGATCCATAAGCTGTAAAATAAGTTGCCGGCTTGGATCCGAAGTCGGATCCGAGACCCAAAGGTTGCTGACAAATGAAGTCCCTACTTCAGATTCTTTCTTGCTTTTATTTTGGGGACGAATAATGAACTTCCACCAAAAGGAGCACTGACAAATGATGACTTGAAGAGCTCTGCAAAAATCACACAAACGCATCCAGACATGCCTCCTGATGGAAATGCCTGAACCCGACACTCTTGAGGCTCCTTCAGCTGCATGTGATGAGTTTGAAATAGATTGAAGGGTCACTAACTGTGAAGCAATAGAAGACTCTGCCTCAGAAGTACTATTCCTTGAGATGGATTTTGAGAGTTTCTTGATCAAATCCCTCTGCAATCTAGTAAAGTGTGCCAAGTGATTCAGGGACCTGAACGCAAAGTTCCTGATGAATACACACGATGCATACAAACACTTCTCAAACATGTCCTAGACTCCCTGTTAGGGGGATGAACAAAAGAACTCTGTTCTGATAGTTCTTTTTTGGTGGCTGCCGCCATGACCATAGTATCTACTGGCACTGCTTTGTTCCAAATTCCCTTCCCTTTAGAGGTGCCAGGATCCTATCTGGTCTCTTGGTGATCAACTCTATAGAATCCGGTTCCTTCCACAATCACTGAGAGATCAAACTGATGAGCTCAATCAGTGGTGGAGTCAGCCAGGAAGTAGATGGACCAGTACCAAATGCATCCAGGAATACCAATTCCTCCTGAGAAGGGTTGTAGGTAGACCATCCACCCGTTTCATGATTTCTAAAATATCTCCAAAAGAGATGTCATCAGGTGGTGATCTTGGGGACCCTTCTCCTTCACTGAAATCGGTATCTTCTGTGACTTACTCCTGGGGAGAGTCCAAGTGCTCCTCTTGCACTTCCTCTTCCTAGGGACTTCTTCGGTGGGATGTTTCAGAGAAGTATCGGAAGAGACAGCTATGCCCTGTGGGGTCACCTGGAGAACTTTGGGGTGGCTGCCCCTGTGGAGTAGAACGCTGAGGCTCACAACACAAAAATATCTGAGAAACAAAAGGAAGATCCAAGGGGGGGGGGCATCTGATCTCTAGAAGTGAACACCCTCTCTACTACCTCGAAGGCAGAATGTCCTGTGGAGAAGGAAACTGTCGGTGCCAAGCAGGAGTGCCTCTGGACTTATGGTTACCTCCGACCCAAAGACACTGCACCTGAGGTAGAGGTTAGAGCTGAGCTACTGAATGCTGAGACTCCTAGGGGCAGAGACAGTTCTGACAACTTAAGAGTCGATATTAACCCCTCAGATCCAACAACAAAGCTTTGGGTCTGAAAGCCATCTGGCTCCAAAATGGTTGAAGCTGGCATGCTTAGAAAAAACATCGGATCCGAAGAAAGAGGCATCTTCAGATCTGAAACGTACAGCTCCAGCATTCTCAGATCCAAGGGCTCCGAAACAGAAGGACAGATAGGAGAAAGAGCCTGACTTGGTGGGGTTGTATGAGTAGAGGTCTCCAGACCTGTTAAGGTAGAAGCCTGGAAAACTCCCATCTGAATTTCTGTTGAAAGAAACTTCCTCATCTATCTATCCACATCCGCTTAAGTGAGAATTCTGGATGAATGGAAAGAGGCAATGGAGGGAGACCTGCGTCTTTCCAGGATGGGCAATGGGAGATGAAAGGGAACTGGATCTATGGAAGACACACATCTTGTTCTTGGTAGATGTCTGGATTCTGAATGGGTCGGATCCGAAGAGACAAATCTGGTGTCTGAATTTATCAGATCCGTTAGTTTTTGTGTCAGGTCTGAAGTTTTTTTAACCTTCTTCCAAGGCTCTAATGTCGAATCCAAAGAAGATTGAGAACAGCTAGGGTGCTCCAAAGGCCTCTTTTTTGCCTCCTTTTTCTCATGCCTAGAGGATTGACCTGCAGTGAGAGACTCTTCGAAGGCTGATGGAAGAAGGCCTTTGAGGATCAATTTATTCTTTCTTTCTATAAGAGCCCTTGGATTAAAGACTTTGCATAAGGAGCATGTGGTTTGTACATGCTCTGGTTCCAAGCAATAATCACAGACTATGAGAGTCGGACGACGCAGTCTTATGTCTGCACTTGCTACATTTTTTAAATCCTGATGTTTTATCTGCCATGATAATCACCAAGTACAGCACTACTCAAAAAAGATAAAATTAAACAGACAGAAGAAGCGCTATTACTAACCACAAAAAAAAAAATTAACTGCATTTTTTTGTAATATAGTCAGAAGAAAAATACAATATAACTACCAGCAATAGTATTTGGATTATACCAAAAAAACGGTAAGAGGAGAAAGAAAGAATTACCAACTATGGTAATCAGAAAATACTCATAACAAGTAAGAAAAACATCAAAACTATTATGAAGAGAAAGGAATAAAATACCGATAAACGGTAATGAGAAAAAAGTTGTACAATTACCAGAGATAGTAGTTAAGAAACTACCAACGGTAAGTACAAAGGTAAAGGGAGGAAAACTATACGATAGAAAAAAGAAAATAATTTGTCGTATTCCAACAATAAACACACTCGAGAGCTGTAGACAACATCCGTTTACAATGGCGGCAAATGAGATCTGGAGAATGAGGAGGAATGCTGCATTGTGGGTAAGGGAGGAGCTTGAGAGCTTGTAGTATACACGAGCTGTGAAACAGCAGTCAAGTCATATCCGAGGATCAGATCTCAACCCATATGTTGAGGAATGAATGAAAAATGACAGCATCAGACAGGATGTTTTATTAACCCTTAGGGCCATCCCCATTATAGCTATTATTCATTTTAAACTGTTACATATGTGGCATACTATAACAAGAAGTTATGTACTCACCATAACGTTCGATGTATGTAGTCCATCTCACCTCACATTCTTACCCATGGGTTCAGAGCAGAATGTCGGCTCCGACTCGGCCATACTTTAGCTCAAAGTCTTTCTATTGGCTGAGCTAAGATGGTATCCCATGCTGCACTGCTCTCTATCCCCAGATCTAGTTTGCTGCGAGCACCAGCACTCACTCTCCATGCATAACACCTAAGGAAGGAAGAACAAACCAAGAATGAAGGGAACTCTGAAACCAGGCCTAACCTCCAGATCCTCCAGGACAGGGGAAGGTGGGGGGGTAAGTAAGAATGTGAGGCAAGATGGACTACATACATCGAACGTTATGGTGAGTACATAACTTCTTGATGTTATGTAGTCCAATCTCGCCTACATTCTTACCTGCGGGACAGCGTCCCCAGCATCTAAATCCTGGGAGGCTCAGTAGAAAATACTCCTGAGTCCTGTGGAACCAAAGGAAGACCTGCCTCTAGATACCACATCTAACTTGTAATGAGTAACAAAGGTGTGAGGAGATGCCCAAGTAGCTGCAGCACAAATATCATCCACAGACAATCTGGCCTGAAAAGCTGTAGATGTGGATACAGACCGGGTAGAGTGAGCCTTCACTCGGAACGGTAAATCTCTTCCCCTGAAGTATAAATGAAAGAAATATAACTGGAAATCCACCTGGACAACGTCACTTTGGAAACAGGAGACCCAATTCTGTTTTCCGAAAATGAAACAAACAACTGATCAGATTTTCTGAGGTTCTTCGTTCTGTGCAAATAAAATTGTAATTATCTGTGCACATCCAACTGATGAAATTTGAATTCTGCCTTGTTCGAGAACTGAGGAAAAAACACTGGTAATTCAATGGATTGGTTAAGGTTACTAACTGATGTTACTTTGGGAAGAAACGAAGGATTCGGTCTGAGAGAAACCCTGTCCATATGAAAAATTAAATAAGGTGGTTTGATTGATAAAGCTTGAAGCTCCGAAACACGTCTGGCTGACGTGATGGCTACCAAAAAGACAGTCTTCCAAGTTAAGAATTTTAAATCACAAGTGGCTGCAGGCTCAAAGGGGGGGGGTGAAGTAAGACGCTGTAGAACAAAGTTTAAGTCCCAAGGCATAACAGGTTCAGAGACAGGAGGACGAAGCAACAAAGTGCCCTTCAGGAAAGCCTTACAGAGTCTATGTGCCATTAGACTAGGTTCGTCTGCGACATGAAAGGTAGAAATCGCCGCCAACTGGACTTTAATGGTTGCGGCAGCTGATCCCTGGTTGAAAAGCATAGAAAGGAACTCCAATACTGACGAGATTGGAGCTGTGTAAGGGTCAATCCTTTTGGCATGTGCCCAGATGGAAAATCTCTTCCATTTGCTGTAATAAATCTTCCTGGTCGAAGGCTTATGAGAGGAAGATAGAATATGAACCACCTCCGGCGAAAAATGGTGAAGCCTAACTAATGACGGAAGTGGAGTGGCCAAGCTGTCAACCGGAGGGTCCGAAGACAGGGATGGAGCTGCCCTGACATGTAAGTCAGTAAGTCTGGTTGTGGGTCCAGAATCCAAGGAGTGCCCATGAGATAGAGATGGAGAAAGAGGATCCAAATTTGACGAGGCCAGTGTGGAGCAATCAGAATCATTTTGCTTCCCAAGGATTGCGCTTTCTGAATAACCTTTGACAGCAAAGGAACCGGAGGGAAGGCATATAGTAGACCAGAGGGCCAAAAGTGGACTAGAGGGTCCCTGGGTGACTCCCCCTGAGGGGGGATAAGGGTGAAGTAGCTGCTGCATTTGGCATTGAGGGGGCTGGCAAAAAGGTCACAGCAAGGCTGACCCCACCTGCGGAAAATCTGCTCCGCAACTTGACAATTCAGGGACCACTCGTGAGGCATCAGAATAGCTCTGCTTAGCCTGTCTGCGATCACATTGGACTTCCCCGGAATGTGCGTTGCTACCAGAAAACGTTGGGAAGACACTGCCCACTGCCACACTCGCATGGCCTCTCTGCAAAGGGGGTATGACTTGGTTCCTGTCATGCCACCGACATATTGTCTGAGTGGATTGCAATAGTCCCAAGAGGAAGAAAGCTCTGAAGTGCTTGCAACGCTAGTAGTACTGCTCTCATCTCCAGGACATTGATATACAGATGCATCTCGTGCTCTTGCCACGTGCCTTGAACTGTCCTGCCCAGATAATGCCCCCCCCCCCAATCTGGGAGGCATCCGTGGTCACCGTGGCAACTGGAGGCGAAGGAACGAAGGGCTTTCCCGCATTGAAGTTATCGGTGTGAAGCCACCAACTGAGATCCTGTTTGCACCTGTCTGTGAGTAGAATAGGGTGAGAAAGTAGAAGATGTTGAAGAGACCACTGGGTGAAGAGTAGCCACTGAAGGAGCTTCATATGTAACCTTGCCAGGGGGACTAACATAATCATAGCAGCCATCGTCCCCAATCTTGCCTTCACTCTTCTCAGAGGGAGCAAGGCGTAAACCTGTTGTTGTAGGACTCCGATTCTTTCCTGTGGTAGAAACGCCCGCATGAGGACAGTGTCTAATTCGGCACCTGTAAATGTGACACGCTGCAAGGGCAACAAGGCAGATTTTTCCCAGTTCAAGGTGATGCCCAACTGTTGACATAGGTTGATAGTAGCATCTCTGGTCTGAAGGAGCAGATGCCTGGTGGTGGCAGTAAGGAACCAGTCGTCCAGGTATGGAACACTTGGAATCCCTGATGTCTCAAGTGAGCAGTCACCACTGCCATGCATTTGGTAAACACCCTGGGGGCTGTGGTGAGACCAAAGGGCAGGGCTCGAAACTGAAAGTGACTGGCTCCCAGCCAGAAGCGTAGGTGACTTCTGGATGCCCTGTCCATATTTATGTGGTAGTAAGCATCCTTGAGGTCGATGGAGCACATACACACTTCTTTTCCCAACAATGAGAGAATAGATTGCAACGTGACCATTCGGAAATTGGACTTTGGCACATGGATGTTCAATCGGCTGAGATCCAAAATGGGTCTCAGGTCCCCTGTCCTTTTTGGCACCAAAAAGAATCTGGAGTAAGTCCCTAATCCGATATGGTCTGAGGGGACATGTTGGATGGCTCCTTTTTCTAGCAGCTTTGAAACTTCTGAAGCTACGGAATCCCTTTGTGGAACATCTGGGATTTTCTTAATTGGAAAGGGAGTTGACGAGAAGGGAATGACATATCCTCCAGAAATTATTCGTAGAACCCATAGGTCTTGGGTGATATCTTGCCAGGCCTCCGGGTATAGTGAGATTCGACCCCTGAGTGGCTCCAGAAATGCACAGTCAGGCCTCCCATCAGGAGCGGCGGTAGGGAGAACCACAAAAGGAATCGCGGTCTCCCGAGTTGCGAGAGCCTCCTCTGCCCCTAGGGCGGCATCTACCTGAATAAACACCCCCTCCCCTGCCTCTGGATGGGGGCTCACCTTGTGCATCGGGCAAAAACCTCTGTGATTTCTTGAACCACATCTTTCCACCCCTCTGGGCCTTGGGATAAGGCCTAGAGGGAAGGGAAAAACGGACTCCTACGGCAGACAGAGTTTTTCCTTCTTGCTCGCACCTAGTGAGAGTGTCTTTCACCTTGGTTCCGAACAAAGAGGAACCATCAAACAAGGCGTCGGTGAATGTAGACTTGAAGGCCTCCGCGAAATGACAAAGGTGCATCCAGGCATGTTTCTTAAGAGCGACTCCTGAACTTGCTGCCCTACTCACTCCCTCGGCTGCATGAGAGATCAGCCTCATGGAGGAGTTCGCAATGGAATTGAGGGTAGACATTTGAGCGTTGACCTTCTGAGCCACCGCCTCAGAAACGTTACACGTTAGAGTATCTCCAAGCTCCTTTAGGAGATCTCTCTGGAGCCATGTAAAGTGTGATAAGTAATTCAGTGACTGCAAAGTAAAGGCCGCTGAAGAAAACGTGCGCTTCCTATACCGGTACATAGTCCTAGACTCCTTGTTAGGGGGATGGACGGTGGAAGAAGTCTCAGCTAATTCCTTCTTGGTGGCCGCTGCCACCACCATGGCATCCACAGGGACTCCCTTGGATAGAAATCCCTTATCAGGAGGGGCAGAAAAAAATTTATTGGGTCTCCTGGGAACTGGTTCCATGGAGTCGGGGGTTTCCCACACTCTTCGACAAACCAGATCCAGAAGCTTGTCGAAGGGTGGAGACACCCAGGAGGCAGAGGGCTGAGCACCAAAGGCCTTCAGGAACACCAACTCCTTTTCAGAGGGGGCTTTGGGTGGCCAGTCACCTCTTTGCTTCAAAATCTCTAGGATGTCAGAGAAAGAAACATCCTCAGAGGATGACTTAGAGGACCCCTCCGATGCCTTGAGGTCGGTGTCTGACATGAGAGACTCATCTTGGGAATCTATGTGCTTCCTCTTGTACATTCTCTTTCTGGGTGGCTCCTCAGGCAAAAACTCTGAGGGGCCCTCAGAAATATGGGGACCACTCATGGGGGTACCCTGAGGCCTTGGGGCTCCGCTGTCAAGAGATAGAGGGCGATCAGAGACCTGCACCGGTGCTGTAGGGGACAGAGTGACCGAACCGTATGATGCCACTGATGACCTGGCCAGCGCACTTCGCATGGCCTCGAAAGCTGGTCCCAAGATCGACCAGCCTCCGAAGCCGAGACAGGAGTCAGGCTTCCCCATGCCGAAGCACCGAGAGGGAGACTAGGAGCCGAGAGATGTCCCAAAGCCTCTCCCTCGGGTCCAACCGAGGAATCCTGAGTCCTGAACCCCGTGGATGGCACCGACGAGGTCGGAGCTGACGTCGGAACTGATACGCCAGAAGGGGCTGTCGGAACCGATCTAGGGACATCACTTGGAGCCAAGCACTCTGGCTCCGACAGCTGAGATGTGCTCAGAGGAGGAAGTATCGATGTAGGTAGAGTGACCGACTCCAAAGTCGACTGGGTCAGAGCCAAAAACAATTTTGCCAGTACCGGTGACTGAAGAAGTCTCTGCACCACTCTATCGATGTTCACATCCGATAAGGGGGAGGACTAATTCCTCTAATTTAAACGGTTTTAGCCCAAGGGAAAAAGTTAGCACACAAGGAAAGCAAGGAGGACAGACTAGGTCCTCTAACTGAAACGGGCCTAGCCCGTTGGAAACAGCTAGTGGGATACCACAAGAACACGCTATAAAAAAAAAAACAACTTTTTCACAACACAGTTACAAGAAACACACACCAATAGCTATGAAAATAGCTTTTTTTTTGCAAAAAACCTCTCTGTTATAAAGAAGAAAATTTACTTAGCCACAGCCAAGATCGAGACCACTTCCGAGCTACAAGAACGGCAAACGAGATCTGGGGATAGAGAGCAGTGCAGCATGGGATACCATCTTAGCCCAGCCAATAGAAAGACTTTGAGCTAAAGTATGGCCGAGTCGGAGCCGACATTCGGCTCCGAACCCACGGGTAAGAATCTAGGTGAGATTGGACTACATAACATCCAGAGATTTATATAGGCAGAGTAGAAGTTCATCCGACCAGTGTTGGAGGTACTCTGCAGAAGGTACTGATTATATTCATATGTTCTGGTTCTGTCCATCATCTCACAATGTCTGGCTGACAGTACTGGAAGAATTAGGACTCTTAATAGCAAAGAATTTAACCCTTATGCATCATCTATATTTTTGGATTTTAGGTCTCCAGGACCTAATCTTCCCCTTGAGCAGCAATGAATGGCTGTGGTTAAGGCTTGTTATATTAATCTTTTCAGTCATAGTTTTCAAATTCTGGGAATCGGAACCAAGGGACATTGAAATACATTTGGCAACTTCTGAGCATAATCTCTCATTCTGTTATAAAGACAGCCCTTACGTGGTTACATTTAAAAATTACTGAAACATTTTATACTGCTTTATATGTTCTTTTACTAATAATGCTGTTTCATAATGTGTATATATTAGTTTCTCTTTTACAACATATGTTTACTGCTTGTATTTGTTCTCTGTTTTGCTTATTCTGAAACAATGTCAAATTTACATCATGGCTGAATAACTTCTTTGCCAAAAAAAAGACATTCCCAACTAATACAAAGAGTTTTCCAGATCTGTTTGCAGGGAGTCTTTGAGCAAACATTTTCCAGTTGTTTGCTGTGTACAGAAGTGAAAAGATATATCTGAGGTGTTCCCCACAGCTTTATCAAATCCTGGAAGATCCCCCTGATTTTTCCATTTGCGGCAGTCTGTCCTGGTTCTGCTCAGCGTTTCTACCAAAATGTTTTACTCTGATGTTAGCAGGCTGACATTGTGCTAAATTACTTATCTCAGGCTACCATGGCTAATCTGCACAGATAATAAGATCTAGACCTCCCCCTCCCCAGTTTGTCTACCACATCATTGTGGTGTTGTCTGTAATTACTTGTAGACACCCTGGGAACCAATGCTGATTTAAAGAGCTGAAAGCATTTACAACTCCCAACATCTCTTTTATGTTTATACTTTCTGAACTATTTTTGTTTGCAAAACACTCTACACTTTTAGCCATATAGCCACAGCAACCCAACATCTGAGGTGTCTGTAGTACTGGCTGTACTGAAGTGAAAACATGAGACCAGGATTCAGATATAACTGGTCTCTTCACCAAAGCAGTTCCCTTTTTACAAATCCAAAACCTGGAATTGAAAAGTAAGGGGGTGTTGATGTCGGGACCAAACCAATTGTAGGTACCATTAAATCGTTCTCATTTAGAGACTAGTGAGAGGATTCATGAGAATCTAAGAATAATGGATGCTATTAATTATAATATCATGAGAAATTCTCTTCCTGAATTCCTGAAATTAGTAGAAAAGGAAGGAATAGAGCTATACACAGTTTTTTTCCTGGAAAAGAAAAGCTCTTTGAACTGAATTATTTAGGAGACACTCCAGAAATACAATCCTGTGGGAAGGAGTCAAACAAATCTTTTTAATACTTTTTCTGGAAACCGAATCTTCAAAGAAAATCTCTTACCCAAGTGAGGGACTCTTTACACTTTGAAAAAGGGTCTGCAAAGATAAGTAAGTTGTTTAAATTAGGAAAAAATATGGATACCTTGCTTTCTACAATACGCTATCGCTGAAGCTAGACACTTTGTGAACACTTTTGGGATGGTAGACAGCTCAAAGGGTAATGCAGAGGAGAGACAGTGTAATCCAGCTATGAAGAACCTTAAAAAAGTTTGAAACCTGAGACTACAGGAATATAGTGACAAGCATTCTTTAAATCTACAGTTACTAAAAGAATGAAAAGGAGAAACTTAGGTAATGGGTTGTGAAGGGTAGCATTATGAACTTTGGGATTTCACAAACTGAATGACAAAGGAAAGATCTAGAACTGGTCTCAAATATGCTTCTTTCTTTGGTAACAGAAACATTCCTTAATAAAAACATTTCCTGTCAAGAAAAGAAGGGCTGGATCTATTACCCCCTGAGACAGAAGACAATGAATGACAGGAGGGAAAAAATGATCTGGTGGATGAGGAGGAATCCCTTGAAAATGAGGAAGGCACTCCCACTGCCATGTGTATCCATGTTGCACCAATCTCAGTACCCATTTGTCTGAGATTTTTTGTTGCCAAAAAGAGAAGTGGAGAGCCAGATTTTTTGGGGAAGACTTAGAGGATTGCCAAGGTGGAATGGGGAAGAAGACAACTTATAGTCACTCACACTTGTTGGACTGTCCTGATTTTAGGGAAGCTCCCTTATTTTTGGAGCCTCCTTGCCATTGTTTTTTGAATGTCTGGTTCCCAGAATTCTGCTGGGCCTGCTTATTCTGTTTTTATAAAAAAAAAGTCCAGAGGAAATTGAAAAGCCTTTAAAAATGTTGAAAAAGGAAGGCTGAAAAATCACCCCTTGAATCAGTTTTTCTCTCTTAGCACACTTTTTTCAGAACCTCAGCATCCTGGTTCAAAAACAATTCCCCAGTCTAAAGGGGGATTCAAAATTTCAGTTTTTACATCCTCATGTAAATTTTGATAATGCAAAAATACAAATCTTCTCATAATGGTTCGAGTAGCAGCTGCTCTGGATGAGATATCAGCCAAGTCATAAGCACACTTCAAAGAATGTTTGCATAGAAAGTAAGCATATTCATAGAAGATTTCTCCTTAGTAGAGGGAAAAGTGAATATAATGTTCCTCATATTCTTAAATGAAGCAAGCAAAAACTTTAATGTGCGCTTGACCACTGAGAATTCTAAGAATAAGTGTGCCACACAATTATCAAAGGCATTCCCATCTTTATCAGATGGGGAGGTATTGGCATTTGCCAAATTTAGCTGCAGTAGCATTTGGTAGGGAAATCACTGCAGTGTAAGATCTGGGAGTAGAAAATGTATTTATTTAACATCTGTTGATCGGGAAAGTCAACTAGGACAGATCCTATTTTCAGTGCAGGCCCAGGGAGGAACGTTCCAGACGCATGTCTTTGGAATATGGGAGGAATCCATGCGAATGCAGGGAGGACATGTTGACTCCACACAGAAGGCACTCCAGTTGATAATCAAACTAGAGAACCTCTTGTTGTGAGGCAACAATGTTAACCGCTGCACCACTGTGTCGCCATCAATATAGATATAATATAATATAAATCTGTAAGATTGTGGAACTTTAAAAATTTATCTGCCATCGTGGGGATGCAGGCTGGCTGTCAAGCATGTTACAGGCTGTAATAAAAACATTATTCAAAGCTGGAGGAACAGTAGTGGATTGAGGAAACTCCATTTGTAATAAATCTTAATATTTTTTCAAGAATAAAAAAATGTATTTTGTCTTCTCACTGTAACAAATGGTTCATCCTAGATATAGTTTCAGAAAAATTCTTCCAAGGAACAATCAGAAGAAATACTTTCCTCTGAATCAGATTCAGTCTCCTAAGGAGAAAACAAAAAAGTTGTCCACTCACAATTATTTCCCTATTCATCACACAGTGAAACCTCAGAAAAAGAAGATCTCCTTTTTCTTTTATCAGTAGCACCAGAATGACAGGGGTCGAGAGCCTGAACTAAGCCCTGAACTAAGCCCAATAGATCACCCCCTGTAAAAAGTAACTGAGACAGGTTAAGACTTAAAAACTTAACTTTGTCTTACTTTTTAAAAGTAATCCTCATAGAAGCAGACTGAATTCTGTCAATAAAATTACCACAGGGAAAAGGCATCCCACTTTGGCTAGGCACTGAGGCATTCCCCACTCCTTCCACTGAGACTGACAAGTGGTTCTCCCATACCTGCTAAGTATGCTCACAAGAGTCACAAAGGATATGTCTGATCCCTGATCTATGATAGCTGAATAGACTACACCAGAAGAAAACAAGGAAGAAGATGAGTAGTCTAGGAACCAGGAATGGCCAAAGCAGTTACGCCTCTGCAACTGATGCAAATTCATAACATGCTGAAGGGGCAGTGGCTGTTTGGAAATGTTCTTCTTTGTGCAGTTGTAGGAATGAGGAACCAGTAAGTTCCATGGTAAAGGCAAAAAAGAAGCTGAAAGTCCAGGTAACACTGATATACAAAGTCAGAAAACGTTAAGTATCAAAAAGTAGTGTTTATACAATAAAATACCGTGACAAACACAATATACACTTACCCCAGACCCTAAACACAGATTAAAAGTTTCTTCTTCATAAAAAGAATAAATAAATAAATAAATTATAGCACACTGTTGTCAAGTTTAACACAGGTAAAACAGTAGAAGGTCAGAAGGAGTTGTATTGTGTCTTTGTGGATTTAGAGAAAGCATATGACAGGGTGCCTAGAGAGGAGTTGTGGTATTGTATGAGGAAGTCGGGAGTGTCAGAGAAGTATGTAAGAGTGGTACAGGATATGTACGAGGGTAGTGTGACAGTGGTGAGGTCTGCAGAGGGAGTGACGGATGCGTTTAAGGTGGAGGTGGGATTACATCAAGGATCAGCTCTGAGCCCTTTCTTATTTGCAGTGGTGATGGACAGGTTGACAGACGAGATCAGACAGGAGTCCCCGTGGACTATGATGTTTGCAGATGACATTGTGATCTGTAGTGAGAGTAGGGAACAGGTGGAGGAGACCCTGGAGAGGTGGAGATATGCTCTAGAGAGAAGACGAATGAAGGTCAGCAGGACTAAGACAGAATATATGTGTGTGTGAATGAGAGGGAGGATAGAGGAATGGTGAGGATGCAGGGAGTAGAGGTGGCGAAGGTGGATGAGTTTAGGTATTTGGGATCAACAGTTCAGAGTAATGGTGAGTGTGGAAGAGAAGTGAAGAAGAGAGTACAGGCAGGATGGAGTGGGTGGAGAAGAGTATCAGGAGTGATTTGTGACAGACGAGTACCAGTAAGAGTGAAAGGGAAGGTCTACAAGAGGGTAGTGAGACCAGCTATGTTATATGGGTTGGAGACAGTGGCATTGACAAAAAGACAGGAGTCAGAGCTTGAAGTGGCAGAGTTGAAGATGTTAAGATTTGCACTGGGTGTGATGAGGATGGACAGGATTAGGAATAAGTATATTAGAGGGTTAGCCCAGGTTGGACGGCTTGGAGACAAAGCCAGAGAGGCAAGATTACGTTGGTTTGGACATGTGCTGAGGAGGGATGCAGAGTATATTGGGAAAAAGATGCTAAGGATGAAGCTGCCAGGTAACAGGAAAAGAGGGAGGCCTAAGATAAGGTTTATGGATGTGGTGAGAGAAGACATGCAGGTGGTTGGTGTGACAGAGCAAGATGCAGAGGACAGGAAGAAATGGAAACAGTTGATCTGCTGTGGCGACCCCTAATGGGAGCAGCCGAAAGAAGAAGAAGATGAGTCTATCAGTGAATGCAAATGCTTCCATTGCTGTACTCATAAAATGCAAGCTGACTCTATTGAATGCTTTCTTTGCATCAAGACCCATCAACAATAGTGATATTTTATTACATTCTGCTTCCCTCTAGATCTAGATTGTCAATTATGATAATGTTATCAAATGTCTGCCTCCACAAACGAATCTGATCAATTTCAATCAATTTTGGCAAAACCGTTCCATTCTTTTAGCTAGTATAGACATAAACATTTTATAATCATGGTTTAAAACCAAAATGTGTGTGTATGAAGTTGGGTCTGAGTTTTTTTTTTTTTACTGTCTTTGGGTAATAAGGCCACCACAGTTTTTTTCTAAGATGTTGGTTCCCCCCCCTTAAAAACTGTTAAAATCTTCTGGATCTTTCTTACTTTTTCCCCATCATAGCTCCCAAACTTTCACAGACTTCCCTGAAGACTGATTATACATCACTGTTTTTATCTCATCTCTTACTGTCTTAATTAGTAATTGCTGAGCATCATCTTTCTCAAACACTAGCATAATTAAGCTTTCCATAACTACTTACAATTTGCGCCTTTTCTCGGTTCTACAATCCTCTAATTTTTTCAAATTTTCATAAAATTTCCAAAATATCTCTCATATCTCTATATGATCTCAGCTTATTTTTCTTGTCACAGGCTCCCAAAGCTTGACAATTACCCTTTCTACTTACTGTTGCTTACGTTATTGTGCTAAAGCTCTTCTTTTCTAAAGTTGTTAAAAAATAGTTGCTTAACAGTAACATTTATAAACTCATGTGTAGTATCAAAATAATTCCTTTATTTTCCCTTTACACTCTGCTCCTTTTCTTGTTCTGTCAGACTTCCCTTATTCTGTAATACTTTACACTTTGTCAGGCCCTCTAAATAATTCCTATTGTTTTGGTTTACCATCAAAATATCAAAGGCAAAATAATTTCCTATCAAAAGAACGAACCAAAATTCTGAAAACGTCAACAAAATTTAGCCTAAATGTTTAATGTGAGAAATATGATGAATGATATTCGACATACCAGACTTCTGGCTTCAAAAGTCTGTATGTCCTTTTACATTTTAGCAGAGGGACAAGCCCCTCTGCATCCCCCATGTATATACCAACTCTGAGATCGCACTACAGTGAGTCATCATCTTCTTTCGGCTGTTCCCGTTAGGGATCACCACAGCGGATCACCTGTTTCCATTTCTTTCTGTCCTCTGCATCTTGCTCTGTCACATCAACCACCTGCATGTCCTCTCTCACCACATCCATAAACCTTATCGTAGGCCTTCCTCTTTTCCTGTTACCTGGTAGCTTCATCCTTAGCATCTTTTTCCCAATATACTCAGCATCCCTCCTCAGCACGTCCAAACCAATGTAATCTTGCCTCTCTGGCTTTGTCTCCAAACCTTCATCGAGCTCAAACTCCTGCCTTTTTGTCAATGCCACTGTCTCCAACCCATATAACATAGCTGGTCTCACTACCCTCTTGCAGACCTTCCCTTTCACTCTTACAGGTACTCGTCTGTCACAAATCACTCCTGACACTCTTCTCTGCCCACTCCATCCTGCCTGTACTATCTTCTTTGCCTCTTTTCCACACTCACCGTTACTCTGAACTATTGACCACAAGTATTTAAACTCATCCACCTTCACCACCTCTACTTGCATCTTCACCATTCTTCTATCCTCCCTCTCATTTACACACATATATTCCTCTTCTCTCTAGAGCATATCTTCATCTCTCCAGGGTCTCCTCCACCTGTTCCCTACTCTCACTACAGATCACAATGTCATCTGCAAGCATCATAGTCCATGGGGACTCCTGTCTGATCTCGTCTGTCAACCTGTCCATCACCATTGCAAATAACAAAGGGCTCAGAGCTGCTCCTTGATGTAACCCCACCTACACATTAAAGGCATCCGTCACTCCCACCGCAGACCTCACCGCTGTCACACTACTCTCGTGCATATCCTGTAACACTCTTACATACTTCTCTGGCACTCCTGACTTCCTCATACAATACCACAACTCCTCTCTAGGCACCCTGTCATATGCTTTCTCTAAGTCTACAAAAACACAATGCAACTCCTTCTGACATTCTCTGTACTTCTCCATCAACACTCTCATAGCAAACATTGCATCTGTAGCACTCTTTCCCGGCATGAAACCATACTCCTGTTCACTAATCATCACGTCCCTTATTAACCTAGCTTCCACTACTCTTTCCCATAACTTCATGCTGTGACTGATCAATTTAATCCCTCTGTAGTTACTACAGCTCTGCACATCACCCTTACTCTTAAAAATCGGTACCAAAAGACTTTTTCTCCATTCTTCAGGCATCCTCTCACTTTCTAAGATTTCATTAAACAATCTGGTTAAAAACTCCACTGCTGTTTCACCGAAACACCTCCATGCTTCCACAGGTATGTCATCTGGGCCAACGGCCTTTCCATTCTTCATTCTCTTCATAGCTATCCTTACTTCCTCCTTGCTAATCCATTGTACTTCATGACTCACTATCCCTACATCATCCAACCTTCTCTCCCTCTCATTCTCTTCATTCATCAATCCCTCAAAGTACTCTTTCCATCTCCTCAACACACTCTCCTCACTTGTGAGTATGTTTCCCTCATTATCCTTTATCACCTTTACCTGCTGCACATCTTTCCTACCTCGGTCCCTCTGTCTAGCCAATCGGTACAGGTCCTTTTCTCCCTCCTTAGTGTCCAACCTTTCATACAACTCTTCATATGCCTTATCCTTGGCCTTCACCACCTCTCTCTTTGCCATGCTCCTCATCTCCTTATACTTCTGTCTACTTTCTTCATCTCTCTGACAATCCCACTTCTTCTTTGCCAACCTCTTTGCCTGTATACTCTTCTGTACTTCCTCATTCCACCACCATGTCTCTTTGTCGTCCTTCCTCTGTCCCGATGTGATACCAAGTACCTTTCTAGCCGTCTCCCTTACTAGCTCTGCTGTAGTTACCCAGCTATTTGGTAACTCTTCACTGCCACCCAGTGTCTGTCTTAACTCATCCCTGAACCCCACCTCACAATTACCCTTTTTCAATTTCCACCATTTGATCCTTGGTGCTGCCCTCACATTCCTCCTCCTCTTCTTGATCACCAAAGTCATCCTACAAACCACCATCCTATGCTGCCTAACTACACTTTCTCCGGTCACCACTTTACAGTCTCCAATCTCCTTCAAACTGGCCCTCCTACATAACATATAATCCACCTGTGTGCATCTTCCTCCACTCTTGTATGTCACCCTATGCTGCTCCCTCTTGTAAAAATACGTATTCACCACAGCCATGTCCATCTTTTTCGCAAAATCCACTACCATCTGACCTTCTGCATTCCTTTGTTTAACACCATACCTACCCATCACTTCCTCATCCCCTCTGTTTCCTTCACCAACATGCCCATTGAAATCTGCTCCAATCAACACTCTCTCACCCTTGGGTACAGTCATCACCACTTCATCCAATTCACTCCAAAATTTTTCTTTCTCATCCACTGCACACCCAACTTGTGGAGCATATGCACTAACAACATTCATCATTACACCATCAATTTCCAGCTTCATAAACATCACTCTATCCGACACTCTTTTCACCTCCAAAACACTCTTCGCATACTGTTCCTTCAGAATAACTCCTACGCCATTTCTCCTCCCATCCACACCATGATAAAGCACTACAGTGAGTAAAAGGGTAAATTCTCCAATCCTCACTGTACTGTGATCTCCATACACAATGCCGAACACATAATAAAGAATAAGAAGTTATGTACTTACCTTAACGTTCCATGTTAGTTTTCTTCTCGCCTTCTTTCTTGCTGGTTGGGGGTTCGGAGCCGATCCTCGGCTCCGACTCGGCCATCTACTAAAGCTCGAGAGCTATTTACTGGCTCGAGGCCTCCCCATATCCCACAATACTTGGCGCTAGATACCCAGATCTCGTTTGGCAGAGCTAACACCATAGAAAAATGTCAAGGACACCTGTCCAAACTACAAGGTTTACCTACAGTAGTAAAACAGAGGAAGGACGTAACCCAGATAAGAATTAGCCAGAGGAAGAAGGCATCAAAAAGGGACTCTTCTTGGTCTGTCCAGGCTAGGAGGATGGAGGGTGGGACGCAAGAAAGAAGGCGAGAAGAAGACAACTAACATGGAACGTTATGGTAGGTACATAACTTCTTAATGTTAAGTTGTCTATCTCGCCTTCATTCTTGCTGGTTGGGACAGCGTCCCTAGCACCTTAGTCCTGGGTGGCTCATCGGAACAGACTCTTGAGCACAGTGGAACCAAAATCAGCTCTACTCCTAGAGGCCATACCCAACTTATAATGTGAAATGAAAGTATGAGGAGTGGCCCATGTGGCTGCAGCACAAATAGATTCCATTGGTAGTCTTGCTTGAAAAGCTACCGAAGTAGCTAACGCTCTGGTGGAATGACCTTTAGGTTTAGTAGGGAGTTTGTTGTGTCTCAGTTGATAAATCAAAGTAATAATAGAGGACAACCACCTGGATAAGGTTACTTTAGAAACTGGCAGTCGCTGTTTGCCCTCAGCATAGGACAGGAAGAGTTGGTCTGATTTTCTTGTTTGCTTAGTCCTATCCAAATAAAAACATAATTGCCTATGAACGTCCAATTGGTGTAACTTTTGTTCAGCTTTGTTCGAATAGTTAGGAAAAAAGACAGGTAGATCAATAGCCTGATTCAGGTTTGTTTCGGAAGATATATTGGGCAGAAACGAAGGATTAGTCCTAAGTGAAACTCTATCCTTATGAAACACAAGGTAAGGAGGACGAATACAGAGGGCTTGAAGTTCCGAAACTCTCCCAGCTGAGGTAATGGCTACTAAAAAGAGAGTCTTCCAGGAGAGTAATTTTAAGGAACAGGAAGCTGCAGGTTCAAAAGGGGGAAGAATCAAGGAAGCTAATATCAAGTTTAAATCCCATGGAGGCGGGGGATCTCTGACCGGAGGCCTAAGCAAAATAGTCCCTTTAAGAAAGGCCTTGCAAAGTTTGTGGGACATGATGCTGGTTTCTGACAGGCCAGCATGGAAATTTGCAATAGCGGCTAATTGGACCCTAATGGTGGCAGACGAGGAGCCAGCTTGAAAAAGTTCTGCTAAAAAATCTAGAACGTGATGGACAGGGGCTGTAAAGGGATCTATATTCCTAGCCTCTGCCCAGAAAGAGAAACGTTTCCACTTACTAGCATAAGTCTTCCTGGTGGTAGATTTGTGTGAAGAAAGGATGATTTCACACACCGGCTGAGAAATATGTGGAAGCCTGGCTAAGGTTGGAAGTGGAGCAACCAAGCCGTGAGGTTGAGAGACTGAAGGGATCGGTGCAGCCTGCCCAACTGATGGACCAAGAGGTCTGGCACTAGGTCCAGATTCCAAGGCTGCTCCAGCAGGTGACGATGCAGGAATGGGAACCAAATTTGTCGAGGCCAGTAAGGGGCAATGAGGATCATCCTGATCCCAATGCGGTCGCCTTCTGAATTAGTTTGGGAATTAGGGGAAAAGGTGGGAATGCATACAGAAGTCCCCGGGGCCAATCGTGAACTAGAGCGTCTCTGGGGGAGTGGCCGGGAAGGGGGAAGAGAGTGAAGAAATCGTCGCACTTGCTGTTGAGAGGAGTTGCGAAAAAATCGCAGCAAGGTTGACCCCATCTGCGGAAAATTTTGTCCGCTACTGACTGATTGAGAGACCACTCGTGAGGCATGAGAATAGCTCTGCTTAACTTGTCCGCTATGACGTTGGACTTCCCGGGGATGTGCGTTGCTATCAGAAACCATTGAGAGGAGATCACCCACTGGCAGAGTCTGAGTGCTTCTCGACATAAGGGATAGGACTTGGTTCCGCCCTGCTTGTTGATGTACCACACTACAGACATATTGTCTGTTTGAATTGCAATAGTCCCGGTGGGTAGAGAGTCCTGAAGAGCTTGCAACGCTAAAAGCACCGCTCTCATCTCCAAGACATTTATGTTCAGGTGGTACTCTAGAGGTTGCCAAGTGCCCTGGACAATCCTGCCCTGAAAATGCCCCCCCCCCACCCGATCAGGGAATCCGTGGTCACTGTGGCAACAGGAGGAGGAAGAACAAACGGTCTGCCCTGGAGTACTAAAGGGGAGACCATCCACCAAGCCAGGTGGTCTTTGCATGATTGAGTGATTATTATCTTCTGAGACATTGGCAGTTGCTGAAAGGACCATTGGGTAAAAAGCATCCACTGAAGAATTCGCATGTGAAAATGAGCCAGGGGAACTAGTATGATTGCTGCTGCCATGAGACCCAACGTTTTTTGTACAAATATGGCCTGAATTCTCTTGCACTGTAGTAAGACCTGCACATGCCGGCGAATGTCTGACACTCTGTCTAGAGGAAGTTTTGCGGACAGATCTTTTGTATTTAATCTTGCGCCTAGAAAGGTTATAGACTGACAAGGCGGCAATGCAGATTTTTCGAAATTTATTGAAATACCTAGGTCGGAGCAAGTTTGGATGGTATAATCCCTGGCTCGCAGTAGCTGATGCCTGGTGGAAGCAGTAAGGAGCCAGTCGTCTAGATACGGAAACACCTGGAATCCTCGCCGTCTCAGGTGAGCCGTAACCACTGCCATGCATTTGGTGAACACCCTGGGGGCTGTGGTGAGACCAAAGGGCAGGGCTCTGAATTGATAGTGACTGGCTCCCAGCTGGAAGCGGAGAAACCTTCTGGAGCGTCTGACCATTTTGATATGGTAGTATGCATCCTGAAGGTCTATGGAGCACATCCAATTGTCCTGACTCATAAAGGGTAGAATGGACTGAAGCGTGACCATCCGGAACTTCGTTCTTTGAACAGATTTGTTTAACCTGCTGAGATCCAAAATGGGTCTCCAGTCCTCTGTCTTTTTTGGTACCAAAAAGAACTTGGAGTAAATTCTGGATCCTTGCTGGTCTGCTGGGACTGGCTGGATGGCCCGTTTATCTAGCAGTTTTGAAATTTCTGCACTGCTTGTTCCCTTAGACTGGGTGGAACATCTGGAAGGGACTTGGTTGTTTGAACAGGGGTGTGGACAAAGGGGATTTTGTAACCCTCGGATATGATAGACCGTACCCATTTGTCTTGTGTGAGGAGTTGCCAGGCTTCTGGGTACAGTGACAATCTTCCCCCGACTGCCTCCAAAGGTGAACAGTCAGGCAGCCCCTCAGGGGTGCTGAAAGGGTTTGTCAGAGAAAGATTCTCTGTTACCCTGATTTTGCAGACCCCCTCTGCCCCTCGGGCAGTGTCTATTATTGTTCCCTCCCCTACCACTGGAGGGAAACTCGCCACGTGTGTCAGGCACGACTCCCTGGGGTTTCTGAAACCACATTTTCCCACTCTTCTGACCTTTAGGGTATGGTCTAGAGGGAGTAGAAAAACGGACTCCCACGGCAGAGAGAGTCTTGCCTTCCTGCTCACACCTGGTAAGGGTATCCTTCACCTGTGGTCCAAACAGAGCCGAACCATTGAAGGGGGTATTGGTGAAGGATGCCTTAAAGGGGTCAGCAAAGTTACATAACCGCATCCAGGCATGTCTTCTCAAAGCCACGCCTGTACCTGCGGCCCTACTCGCCCCATCGGCTGCATAGGAAATGAGCCGCATGGAGGAGTTGACGATTGAGTAAAGGGTCGCCAGCTGGGAGTTAATCTTATCTTGAGCCCCCGCAGCTGAAGGATCCTGAAGGATATCACCCAGTTCCATGAGAAGATCCCTTTGAAGGCGGGTGAAGTGGCACAGATAATTCAGCGACCGCATGCAAAAAGTCACCGAGGAAAACATCCGCTTCCCGTACATGTCCATTGTCTTAGACTCTTTATTAGGTGGATGGACAGGCACCGAAGGGCCAGCCAACTCCTTCTTCGTGGCTGCTGCCACCACCATGGCATCAACGGGGTCACCTTTTGTCAAAAATTGTTTGTTGGGTGGGGCTGTAATGAACTTAGTGGGCCTATGGGGAGTTGGTTCCACTGTGTCTGGGGCTGACCATGCCCTTCGAGCCACTACTTCCATGAGCAGGTCGAAGGGTGGAGACACCCAGGAGGTGGAAGGGCGAGAACCAAACGCTTCTGGGTATACCGACTTGTCCTCGGAAGGGTTAAGGGCAGTCCAGTTCCCCCTCTGCTTAAGGATCTCTAGGATGTCTGAAAAAGAGACACTCTCAGAGGGGGATCTTGGGGACCCTTCCAAATCCTCCAAGTAGGTATCAGACGTGACTGACTCAGGGGAGTCGACATGTTTCCTCTTACATTTTCTCTTCTGAGGGGGCTCCTCTGAAAGATCAGGGGAGGCCTCGGAAGAGGAAGATACGCCCAATGGGGCGACCTGGAGTGTCTGTTCTCCACGCTTGGGGTTAGGAGGGTGGGCGGAGACCGATGCAGGCACCATGGGGAGAGGAGCCGAAGGGGCCGATCGAGGAGCCGACTCAGGAGTCAGCACGCTCCTCATGACCTCGAAGGTGCCCCTATCAGGCAGAGCAGAAGGTCCCCACTCCAAAGAGATGTGAACCCCTCCCGGCACTGAGAGGGACGGCTCCGAGGCCGATGTCGGGGCTGAGCTCACCTGCGCTGAAGCCCAGAGAGGGAGAACAGGGTCAGATGAGGGTCCGATGCCACTCGCCCCCTCGGAGCCGACGAGGGAGTCCCAGCGCCCAGATCCCTCCAAGGAAGGAACCAATGAAGAGATCGGAGCCGACGAAGGAGCCAAAAAGTGTGGTATCGGCTCCGACGTTTCCAAGATTTGAGCCCCAACCAGCTCCGGCTCCAAACGCAAAGGGGGAGTCGGAGGAGGAATTGCTGAAGACACCGGGACAGCCACAGTCTGTTGAGAAGGGCTGGTTAACATTTGGGCCAGGGCCTGCGATTTAAGGAGTCTACTGACCACCCTCTCCAAGTCCTGATCAGATAGCCTGGAGGACTGAGAGGAGTGGGACCTATGGCTTCGTTCAGACTGAAGCAATGGTGACCTCAGAGCCGAACAAACCGATTCTAGGGAAGGGGACTTAGAACGTTTTCGGCCCAAAGATGGTTCCAACACTAAAGTCGGAGCCGATTGAGGTCTAGAGATGTCGGCTCCAGCCGGAACCGAAGAGGAGGAAGATGCTCCGCCTGGCGATGGCTCAGAATTGGGAGCCGACGGTTTGGCGGGCTTTGAGGATTTCCCCGACTGAGGCTTCACCGGGGATCCCTCTAGCTTAAGTAAGCCTCTCAAAATAAGCTTGTTCCTATGCTCCTGCAGGACTCTGGGGCTGAAGGCGTGACAGACCGAGCAGGAGTCCTGCAGGTGTAGGGAACCCAAGCAATACACACAAGAAGTGTGACCGTCTGTCAGACATCTTCTGACAGCACGAGTCACACTTCTTGAAGCCTGAAACTTTAGTATCCTTGGACATACTGGCAAGGGGATACTAAAGAGAGAAAAATTAAACTAGTGCTTAAACAAGGCACACAGAAACACTCACACACCCGCACTAGTTAAGCTAACTATAATAACTACAAAAAACTATCACCACACTTAATAACAACAACTATCCTTAATAAAAATATACAAATACTATAAGGCTAAACACTACGCCTATTAAGTACCAAAGGGGTGGGGTTAGCCACTAAAGAGAAGAAACAAGGGGGGGGGGGAACTCTCTAACAGAAAACGAGTTTCCTAGGTGGGATAAACTAGGGGATACACAGTCTAACTACACTAAAAGGGAAGACTATCTAAATATACTAAAAATACAAGGTAAATTTTTAGCTAATAATACAAAAAAAGGAGTAATACGACCTGAGCCAGTAAAATCGCAACCTCGTAGCTGAAGCAGCAAACGAGATCTGGGTATCTAGCGCCAAGCATTGTGGGATATGGGGAGGCCTCGAGCCAGTAAACAGCTCTCGAGCTTTAGTAGATAGCCGAGTTGGAGCCGAGGATCGGCTCCAAACCCCCAACCAGCAAGAATGAAGGCGAGATAGACAACTTAACATTCAAGCTTTACTTTCATTATTATGATTTTGTATTATTCCAGTTTGCCATTGTGAAACTTTGAAAATGTACTTTCAGCCACATGATTTTCATAAACTAGCTTCTGAAATTTTGATGGCAAACCATTATTTCTTACCATTATCGCATTCTCTTTTATTTCTAACTTTTTTTAAATTCTTATTTTCATTTTATCCCACCCAGTTCCTTATCCATTCTGAAATAAAATTCTGTTTTCCATAATACCTCTCCAGTCAGTTTTACTAGCCATTCTTTAAAATTCTCTCTTTTTAACAGGCAAGTAGGAAAGCACCAATGCCTCACTTTCACTTCATTACCTGCGCCTTTATATTAGTTTTTATCACTGCATGATCTGAAATAGTTACTGGATGTGTGCCAAAGTTTTCAATTAAATATACATGCTCATGTAAAATATAAATTCCATCCAGTCAAGTCTAGTTATTGTACCTCGTGAATAATATGAAAATTTTTCCTGATTTCCTACTGTTGAATTAGTATTTTTCATATCAAGTATTCTCATACATTTCTTCAGAAATCGACTCTCTTTTGTTATATTTCCCTTCTAGTTCCCCCATACATACTTACTATTGCAGATCAAGTATCGTTCCCTACCCATAACATTTCCTGCTCAAAGATGATTATTTTCCAGTTTTTAAGGTCCATAATAGCATTATTTTGTGGAATATAAATATGTGCCAGCTTAATCCTCCCTCCTTGCCAATATCCCATTACTGCCACAAATCTACCATTATTCCCTATCTTCCCTCTTCAGTAACTACTGGACCTCTCTAGCAATCAATATTTTTACTCTCATTTTCCTTTGTCCCTGATTGCTGAATCTCCACCCTGAAATCCATTCTTTGTCTAATTCATATGCTCATTTCTATTCAAATGCATCTTCTGCAACATTGCTATTTGCATCCTACATTTCTTAATGTAACTCAATACTCTTTGCTTTTTGTCTGTACCTGAAAGGCCATTTACATTCCATTATAATACAGACAGAGTATCCATTATGATAGAAAACTATTACTTCCACATATTATGCATGACAGTTCTTTTGAATGAGTTTTCCAACATTTGGCTTACATGGGTTCACAGGTTTATACTAGGCTAACAACCACCAGGGTCCGAACAAACCTAGCCATGAAACCCAACCCAATTTTGTCCCACAGTTCTCGACACCTACACGGTGGGGTAGGTCAGTAAAGTTGGGAATTAATTTACTTACTGTCGACCTCTGTCCATCACAGACATGGAGACCAGAATGGGGGTGAATTTGCGATTTCCCATCCAGTGATTAAGGTTTCTTTTGAAAAGGGTCAGGGATAAACTCTGCTTCACATAGACTGGGAGCTTATTCCATGGCACTAGGATCCTTTCAGACACATATTAGACCTCCAACATGTCCTACATATGACATAGGCAAAGTTCAGGTCCTTGGATCTAGTGGTTGTAATGCTGTTTGTCTTGCAAGTGTGCAAGAGATCCATCAGAGCTGGATCTCAGGATGCTTATATGCTAGGCATAGATTGCCTCTCAGTAACTTGTAGGAGACTGAGTACAGAGACAGGATCTTAGGGAGATCTGTGTAGGACAGGGCAGTCATACCTTGGATTCTCCTGGTGAGGAACCTTTGAGGGCATTCCAAATGTTGCAAGTGCATGGTTATGTACATGCCAAAGGGGGCACTGTATTCAATGACGGGTCTGATAAAGGCTGAGCAGAGTGGTACTATTACTTCCTTGGACCTGGATGTCATAGCCTTGGTTATAAATTGGGTGACATAAAATGATTTTCTTCTGTCTTGGCTCTGTATTGGTCAAATGCCAAATTACGTATGTTCCCAGATCCCTAACTACTGGGTCAACTCTTAGGGGTGTTATATCAAATTAATTAGCTTGGGTGGCCAATTTCCATGGCTTTCTTATGAGTCATTTGTTTGTGTTAGACCATCTTGTAGGATGTTTCAGTTGTGGGGGAAATCTATGATACCTCACCAGGTTAAGTAGGCAAGACCTAACAAAGCCAAACTGGGATGGGTCCAGTGTCTGTAGGTTGCCAGTCTTTGTTGATCATTTCCATAATAATTCATTGGGCTTGTCAGACTGATGGGTCTGTAGTTCCGGAGATAGTTTGATGGTCTACTGTTATGAAGAGGGAAGACTGTTGTGGTCTTCCATTCACCTGGCATGTAACCTGTTTTGAGGCTGTAGTTGAAGAATGCCTCAAGTGGTCCTGATAAGTCATATTTTAGGCTATTTAGGAGGCAAGCAGAGATACTATTGGGGCCCACTGAAGCAGTGCTTTTCATAGATTCATAGACCGTTACTAGGCTAATGACCAGGGAGCCTATCTAAGCCTAGCCAAGTTCTCTGAAAAGAATAATGATGTCCTGTATCCAAACAGGACACTGAGGGCCAGGCATTTAAAAGCTACCTTTGTCCATAAGGGACAAGGGTGCCAGGCCTGGTGTAAATTACATATTCCCCATCCACTGGTCTAGATTGCACTTAAAATGGGTAATAGACAAACTCAACTTTTCATGGATGGGAAACCTGTTCCATAGGAGGGGCAGTCTCTGGGACACATATTTGTCTCTCCAGCATGTTCTGTTTAAGTCACAGACAAAATTCAGGTCACTAGACCTTGCATTTCTGGTACTCTTTGACTTACAAATATGTAGGAGATTCATTAAGTGTGGGGTTTGTAGAAGCCTTGTAAGCCAGGCATAGATCACCCCTCAGCAATCTATAGGAGAATGAGTAGAGGAAAAGGGCTTTAAGGCACTCTGCACAAGACAGGTTTGTTGTGCCTTGTATTCTTTTTGTAAGGAACCTCTGAGGTCACTCTAGTTGCTGCAAATACCTGGTCAAGTACATACCAAAGGTAGCATTATATTCTATGATTGATCTGATAAGGACAGATTAGAGTGGGATAATAACGTCTTTGGACCTAGATGTCATGCCTTACTAATAAGTTGCACAACATAAAATGACTTCATCACTAAGGTGGACACTTAGTGGTTGAAGGTAAGGCTACTGCCTATGTGCGAACCCAGATCCCTGACCACTGGGTCAACTTTAAGAGGCATATTATCAACATGGTAATTAGTTGGGATGGTTAACTACCCAAAGTGTACAATTATGCATTTCTTTGCATTGAGTTTAAAACTATGGCTTTGGCACCATTTGTTAGTCAGGGATAGACCTTCTTGAAGAATGCTAGTGTCTGCAAGGGAGTCGATGATAGCTCCCAGCTTGCAGTCATCTGCAAACATAGTCATAACTTAAAAAGAGCCACCAGGACCTGCTCCCTTTTGATAGTTGAAGGGAATATGCTAGAAGGGATTTCACTGGGGCTAGTGTGTAGGTGTGTGTGTGTGTGTGGGGGGGGGGGGGTTAAAGCTAAATTTATCAGCAAGTATATTTTCTATGTTACCCTGGACAGCGAAGGTTGTGCTATTTCCCACCAGTTCTGCACATTGCTGAGTATTAACTTTAAGGTTTCCGATATAACTGAAGAAAGCCTTCTGTCTTTAGCCTGAGAGGCTATCCTGACCTCATAATTGGCCTCGCTGGACTTCATTAGACCTCTTAACATCTAGTTTAGTCGAATCAGAAAGCTTGTCTCTATGAGAGTTGAACTTTCAGACTTAGACTATGACTTTTTTTTGTTATATACCTCTTAACTCATTCATTCCAGAGCAGCCCACAAAATGCTGCCTGCTTACTTCCACCATAGGAACAACAGTGCAGCCTGAGCTCATTTTCAGATAATCCATTTGTAATACCATACAGAAAACAAATGTTCATAACTCTTTAACCATAAGAGCTAGACTAAAAATGTAAAGGTGAAAGTTGTTCAGCAGACACTGACCTTTCTAACAGTGTAAATGTTGATAGTGTGCATGTAAGTCATATTAAATATTTGCCAAGGAATACTAATATTGTGCATATTTTTTACCTTTTTGGTACAACAAATCACAATATCTTGGTGAATGTACCATGTAGACTCATACAATTTTTAATTAATTTGTTTCTATGAATGTTAGCTTTAAAATGATACCTTAACCATTACTGTGGGATGTTCCATTATGGAGATATTAAAAAAAATATGATTAATATTTTATTTCTCATAATTGATAAATAAACAAAGCATAATATCTCATCACCTGTAACAGACAGTGACTACATATCAGCATACAAGTTGTGTGGCTCAATGTCAGCTTCAAAACGATGCCTCATTTGTGTAGTCACCATGTTCCCTTGCAAAGATATGGGCATAATAATGGGAAATATTCCAAATGTATAATTTTCATAATGCTACAATATTAAATAAACTGTAATATCTGTGCATGTGTACAGCATACAGGCACAGTTCTTTTACCATGCTATAAGGAGTAATACTGTCTTCAAAATGAGATATTACGAACATTGACATGCTCCCTTGCAAAGTTATTTACCATAATATATAAAAAAATCATAATTTCCATATACTAAGTCCTAAACAAACTTTGATATCTGTACATGTGTACAGCATACAGCTAGAGTTCTTTTACCATGCTGTACCTATTAATGCTGTCTTCAAAATGAGGTATTACTTAGCACAGTGTCATGCTCCTTTGCAAAGTTATTTACCAAAATATGAAAAGAAATTAATAATTTTCATACCCTTATTCTTAAACAAACTTTGATATCTGTACAGCATACAGACACAGATATTTTATCACGTTGTAAGGAGAAACACTGTCTTCAAAATGAGGTATCACTTCGCACAGTTACATGCTCCCTAGCAAAGTTATTTACCAAAATATTAAAAAAATCATAATTTCCATAAACGTGGTCCTAAATAAAGTGTGATATCTGTACATGTGTACAGAATACAGATATTTTATCATGTTGTAATGACTAACACTGTCTTCAAATTGATGTATAACTTGGCACAGTTACATGCTCCCTAGCAAACGTATTTACCAAAATATGAAAAAAAATAATTTCCATAACCAGAGTCCTAAACAAACTATGATATGTGTGCAGTTGCTCTGCATACAGACAGAGTTCTTTTTCAGTTCTGTAACTACTAATACTGCCTTCAAAATGATGTATTACTTATCTTCATGACATATTCCCTGTTAAAGTTATTTAGCAAAATATGTAAAAAATATCATAATTCTCATAACCATGGTCCCAAATAAACTATCTGGACATGTGTACGGCAAACAGATACAGTTTTTTATATCTTACAAGTACTGATAATGTCTTCCAAATGAGCTACTAAGCATGCTGACATGTTCCCTGACAAACCTATTCACCAAATATGAAACAATATCATAATTCTCATAACCGAAGTCCTAAACATAATGTGATATCTGTACATTTGTCCAGCATATAGATACAGTTCTTTTTCCATCCTGAACTTAATACTGCCTTCAAAATGAGGTATTACTTACTCTGATGACATGTTCCCTGACAAAGTTATTTAGCAGAATAGGAAAAGAAATCATAACTCTCATAACCATAATTGTAACCAAACTGTAATATGTGTGCATGATGGTTATTTACATATTCTCTTGTATGTAGTACTCTCCTCAAACTGTTGTTCTTACTTAGCATGTTCACCATCTCCCTACCACAGTTATTTGCCAAACTAAGAAAAAAATAAGTTATGTACTGACCATAACGTTCCATGTGAGTTGTTCATCTCGCCTTCATTCTTACAGATGGGTTCGGAGCTGATCCTCGGTTCCGAGTCAGCCTACTACAAAGCTCGAGGTCTTCAGACAGCTTGAGGCCAAGTCCCTATCCCATGATGCACCTAGAGTTATCTCAGATCTTGTTTGCTGCGTATAATAATACCATGTGCCATTCTATCACTCTTTAGGAGAAAATCCATAGAAAGACTGAGCAACCAGAATAAAACTAGTATCTCGGTTCTCAAAAAAACCTGGAGGGGGTAGGAGGGAGGGAAGTAAGAATGAAGGCGAGATGAACAACTCACATGGAACGTTATGGTGAGTATATAACTTCTTTATGTGAAGCTGTTCTATCTCACCGTTCATTCTTACAGATGGGTAGCGTCCCAAGCACCATCTTTCTCGGGTGGCTCACAGGAGTATGTTTTTCAGGACAGTAGACCCAAAGGAGGCCCTGTTAATGGAGGCCTTGTCAACTTTGAAATGAGTTATAAAGGTATGAGGTCTTGACCAAGTGGCTGCTGCACAAATGTTGTCTATGGGAAGTCTAGCAGAAAAGGCAGAACATGTAGACACTGCCCTGAGAGAATGAGCCTTAATTTTTGTGTTGTAAAGGTAGATTAGCAGCTGAATAAGTAAATGTGATACAATCAGATAACCATTTAGACAGTGTTGTTTTTGTCACTGGCATACCTTTTCTGGAATCTGAAAAGGAAACGAAAAGCTGTTCTGATTTTCTGAACTCTTTTGTTCTATCCAGGTAAAATCTGAGCTGTCTATGAACATCAAGTTTGTGCAGCATATACTCTAAGTTGTTGGTGTGTTTGGGAAAGAACACTGGTAAATCTATGATCTAGTTAAGGTTAGCTTCAGTACAAACTTTGGGTAAAAATGAAGGATTTGTATTGAGGGACACTCTGTCAGCATGAAAAATCAAATAAGGAGGCTTTATGGACAAGGCCTGTAACTCTGACACTCTACGGGCAGAAGTGATGGCTACTAAAAAGATAGTCTTCCATGACAAATATTTCAAATCACATGAGGAAGTTGGTTCGAAAGATGGGAGAATAATGTGTGAAAGCATAACATTTAGATTCCATAGGGTATAAGGGGATATCACAGGTGGTCTGAGATGAAAAGTCCCTTTGAGAAAGGCTTTGGATAGTTTATGAGACATTATGTTTAATCCTTCAAAGCCAAGGTGAAAATTATAGATAGCAGCAAGTTGTACCCGAATTGTTGCTGCTGCAGCTCCTTTATTGAAAAACATAATCAAAAAGTCTAATATGGAGGGAATAGAGGCTTGGTAGGGATCAATGTCCTTTTGAGTAGCCCATATAGAAAATCTTCTCCATTTGCTAAGGTATAGCTTCCTAGTACAGGACTTATGAGAAGACAGCAATATATGCTGCATTTCATTTGAGAGGTTATGGAACCTGGCTATGTTGGGAACTGGAGCAGCCAAGCTGTCAGTTTCAGGGACTGAAGAGAGAGATGAAGAGCTCCCGAGGAATGCGTCAAAAGATCTGGAACTGGGTCCAGAATCAAAGGTTCTTCCAATAGATGAAGTCGAAAGAGGGGGAGAACCAAATCTGAGGCCAATGAGGGGCTATTAGAATGATGTTCCTTTCCCAGGGCTTTTGCTTTTTGCAATACTTTGGGTATCAAGGGAATTGGTGGGAATGCATAGAGGAGACCTGGAGGCCAATCGTGTACGAGTGCATCCCTTGGGGTTTCTCCCGGAGGGGGAATCAGGGCAAAGTAGCTTCTGCATTTTCTGTTCACATGGTTGGCAAGAAGGTCGCAGCAAGGCTGGCACCACCTGCAGAAAATTCTCTCCGCTATCTCTTTCTCGAGGGACTACTCATGAGGCAACAAAACTGCCCTGCTCAGTTTGTCTGCTATCACATTGGTTTTCCCCGGGATGTGCATTGCCCTCAGAAAGCACTAGGTAGATGTAGCCCACTGCCATACTCTTATGGCCTCGTGAAAAAGGGGATAGGACCTGGTTCCTCCTTGTTTGTTCAAGTACCAGACCACAGACATGTTGTCCGTCTGAATCGCAATTGTTCCCAGAGGAAGAGAGTCCTGGAAGTACTGCAACGCAAAAAGTACCACTCTCATCTCCAGGACATTGACATGCAAATGTGTGTCTTGTTCGGTCCATGTGCCCTGGGCTGTTCTTCATTGAAAATGCCCCCCCCCCATCAGGGAAGCATCCGTAGTCGCTGTGGCCGCTGGTGAGGGTAGGACAAAAGGGCGACCTATCGTTACATGAACAGAGGTCAACAACCACTGAAGATCCTTTTTGCATGTGTTTGTGATCATTATGAGATGAGACACTGGGAGCTCTTCATAAGACCACTGAGTGAATAACAGCCATTGCAGAATCCGCATGTGCATGTGACCTAACGGTATCGTTAATATTGCAGCTGCCATCATGCCTAATAATTTGAGCACTTCTGATGCTGGAACCTTGTCTATGGATATGATGTTGTGGACCTGATGACAAAGTAGTAAGACTCTTTCTGCTGGAAGCCTCAAAGTGGTGGTTGTGGTGTCCAATTCTGCTCAGATAAAAACGATATGTTGCGATGGCAACAAGGCAGATTTTTCTGAATTTATGGTGTGACATCTGGAAAGACAAAGGAGGACAAGGAGACCTGGTGGTGGAATGAAGAAGTACAGGAGAGTATACAGAGAAAGAGGTTGGCGAAGAAGAAGTGGGATTGTCAGAGAGATGAAGAAAGTAGACAAGAGTATAAGAAGATGAGGTGCATGGCAAAGAGAGAGGTGGCGAAGGCTAAGGATAAGGCATATGCAGAGTTGTATAAAAGGTTGGACACTAAGGAGGGAGAAAAGGACCTGTACCGATTGGCTAGACAGAGGGACCGAGCTAGTAAAGATGTGCAGCAGGTAAGGGTGATAAAGGATAATGAGGGAAACGTTCTCACAAGCAAGGAGAGTGTGTTGAGCAGATGGAAAGAGTACTTTGAGGGGTTGATGAATTAAGAGAATGAGAGGGAGAGAAGATTGGATGATGTGCAGATAGTGAATCATGAAGTGCAGTGGATTAGCAAGGAGGAAGTAAGGATAGCTATGAAGAGGATGAAGAACGGAAAGGCTGTTGGTCCAGATGACATACCTGTGGAAGCATGGAGGTGTTTAGGTGAAATGGCAGTGGAGTTTTTAACTAGTTTGTTTAATGAAATCTTGGAAAGAGAGAGGATGCCTGAGGAATGGAGAAAAAGTGTTTTGGTACAGATTTTTAAGAATAAGGGTGATGTGCAGAGCTGTAGTAACTACAGAGGGATTAAACTGATCAGTCACAGCATGAAGTTATGGGAAAGAGTAGTGGAAGCTAGGTTAAGAAGGGAGGTGATTATTAGGGATCAGCAGTATGGTTTCATACCAGGAAAGAGCACTACAGATGTGATGTTTGCTCTGAGAGTGTTGATGGAGAAGTACAAAGAAGGTCAGAAGGAGTTGCATTGTGTCTTTGTGGATTTAGAGAAAGCATATGACAGGGTGCCTAGAGAGGAGTTGTGGTATTGTATGAGGAAGTCGGAAGTGCCAGAGAAGTATGCAAGAGTGGTGCAGGATATGTATGAGGGTAGTGTGACAGCTGTGAGGTCTGCGGTGGGAGTGACGGATGCATTTAAGGTGGAGGTGGGATTACATCAAGGATCAGCTCTGAGCCCTTTCTTATTTGCAATGGTGATGGACAGGTTGACAGATGAGATCAGACAGGAGTCCCAGTGGGCTATGATGTTTGCAGATGACATTGTGATCTGTATTGAGAGTAGGGAACAGGTGGAGGAGACCCTGGAGAGGTGAAGATATGCTCTAGAGAGAAGAGGAATGAAGGTCAGCAGGACTAAGACAGAATATATGTGTGTGAATGAGAGGGAGGATAGAGGAATGGTGAGGATGCAGGGAGTAGAGGTAGCGAAGGTGGATGAGTTTAAATACTTGGGATCAACAGTTCAGAGTAATGGTGAGTGTGGAAGAGAGGTGAAGAAGAGAGTACAGGCAGGATGGAGTGGGTGGAGAAGAGTGTCAGGAGTGATTTGTGACAGACGAGTACCAGTAAGAGTGAAAGGGAAGGTCTACAAGAGGGTAGTGAGACCAGCTATGTTATATGGGTTGGAGACAGTGGCATTGACAAAAAGGCAGGAGGCAGAGCTTGATGTGGCAGAGGTGAAGATGTTAAGATTTGCACTGGGTGTGACGAGGATGGACAGGATTAGGAATAAGCATATTAGAGGGTCAGCCCAGGTTGGAAGGTTTGGAGACAAAGCCAGAGAGGCAAGATTATGTTGGTTTGGACATGTGCCGAGGGGGGATGCAGAGTATATTGGGAAAAAGATGCTACGGATGAAGCTGCCAGGTAACAGGAAAAGAGGAAGGCCTAAGATAAGGTTTATGGATGTGGTGAGAGAGGACATGCAGGTGGCTGGTGTGACAGAGCAAGATGCAGAGGACAGGAAGAAATGGAAACAGTTGATCTGCTGTGGCGACCCCTAATGGGAGCAGCCGAAAGAAGAAGAAGATTGTAATGCCCAGATGATTGCAAAGAGTAAGAGTGATGTCCCTGGCTTGTATTAGCTGATGCCTGGTGGTGGCGGTGAGGAGCCAATCATCTAAGTACGGAAACGCCTGGAATCCTAAACGCCTCAGGTGAGCCGTGACCACTGCCATACTTTTGGTGAACACTCTGGGACCTGTACTGAGACCAAAGGGCAGGGCTCACAACTGGTAATGGTTGGCTCCCAGTCAGATGCGCAGGTGATCCCTGGATGGTCTGGCCAGTTTTATATGGTAGTACGCATCCTGTAGATCTATGGAGCTCATCCAATTGTCTTTCCCTAAAAACGGAAGTACCGACTGAAGTGTGACCACCCGGAACTTCTGTTTCTTAACAGATCTGTTTAGTCTGCTGAGGTCCAAAATAGGTCTCCAGTCCCCTGTCTTTTTTGGAACTAAAAAGAATCTTGAGTAAGTTCCGGATCCTGTCTGGTCTGCTGGGACTGATTGGATGACTCTTTTTCTTAGCAACGTTTGGACCTCTATTGTTGCTTGTTCCCTGTAACTGGGTGGAACGTTCGGGATTTTTGTTGTCAATGGAGGGGAAGTGGCAAAAAAATGAAATATCCTCTGGAAACTATACTTTGTACCCAGTTGTCATTTGTTATTTTGAGCCAGGCATCTGGACACAAAGATAAGCGAACCCTGACTGCCTCCAGAGTGGGACAGTCAGACTTCCTTTCAGGAGCACTGATACGGCTTCCCAAAGAACTGGTCTCTGTCACCCTGGTTTTCAGGCCCCCCCTCTGCCGTGAGGATGGCGTCTTCCATTATTGCCCCCTCCTCTGCCCCTGGAGGGGGGTTCGCCACATGTGTCCAGATAGGCTCATTGAGCTTTTTGGAACCATATCTTTCCTCCCTTTTGACCCTTGGGGTAGGGTCTGGTAGGGGTGGAAAAACGGACTCCGATGGCAGACAGAGTTTTTCCTTCCTGCTCACACCTGGTCAAAGTTTCCTTAACTTTGGGCCCACAAAGGGACGAGCCATCAAAAGGGGTGTTCACAAAGGATGACTTAAAAGGCTCCTCGAAAGAACACACGCGCATCCAGGAATGTCTCCTGAGAGCAATTCCTGTACCGGCTGCCCTACTCGTTCCATCAGCTGCATATGAAATGAGACGCATGGATGAGTTTACTATGGAATTGAGGGCAGCAAGCTGAGAGGCGACTTTGTCTGAAGCTCCTGTAGCTACTGTACTCTGAAGAGCATCTCCAAGCTCTTTTAGGAGATCTCTTTGCAGTCTCATAAAATGAGTGAGATAGTTCAGTGAATGCATGGCAAAAGTCACTGAAATGTACGTGCGCTTCCCATATCTATCCATGATCCTAGAATCGCTGTTAGGAGGATGGACAGAGGAAGAGGTTCCGACATTTCCTTCTTGGTGGCTGCCGCCACCACCATGGCATCAACTGGCACTCCCTTGGTTAAGGAAAGACTTTTTGTGTGGGGCAGAAATAAATTTATTAGGCCTCCTAGGGACAGGCTCCATGATGTCTGGAGATTCCCACGCCCTTCGTGAGACCAACTTCATGAGCTCATCGAAGGGTGGAGACACCCAAGAGGTGGAAGGTTGAGACCTGAAAGCCTTCAGGAGAACCGCCTCATCTTCAGTAGGGTTGGTGGACTTCCAGCTACTCCTCTGCCTAAGGATTTCTAATATCTCAGTAAATGAGATATCCTCAGAGGGGGACCGTGGGGACCCTTCTGATTCATCCAAGTCAATATCGGATGTGAGAGACTCCTGTGGGGAGTCTAGGTGCTTCCTCTTACAGATTCTCTTCCTGAGAACCTCATCAGTGTGAATTTCTGGTGAGATCTCGGAAGAGCAGGGGGCCACCCAAGGGGCTTCCTGAGGCTCAGAGTCTCTATGTTTAGAAAGGATCTGTGAAGCAGAAGTGGACACAGGAGCTTTTGAGGAGGAGGTAGTTGGACCTGAAGTTGTAGATGTCTTAGGAGACATCACTCTCCTCATGGCTTCAAAGGCACCTCTGCTCCGATGAGAAGGGACTGCTGAATCTGAAGAAACCACCAATCCCCTCAGCACTGGAACAGTGGAGTCTGAACCAGAAGTAGGAGCTGAACTCATTTGAGCCGAGGCCCCGAGAGGCAAAGTCAGAACTGATATGTCGGTCCGACTATCCTCCCCGGACCCGACAGGAGAGTGGCGGCTCCTAGACTCCTTGATCAGCACGAAGGAAGTCCGAGTAAACAGAACAGATGGCACTGGGACAGGCGTCGGCTCCGAAGGCTCAACAATCATCAGGTCCGACTCCTCCGGCTCAGAATGACTGGTATGGCTCGGAGGAGGAGAAGAAGTCAATGGCATTACAGTTTTAGGCTCTGAAACCACCTGGGTCGGGACCGACAAATATTTATTGAATGCCGGTGCCTGTTGCAACTTCTGCACCACATGATCCACATCCAAATCAGACAGGCTGATCGAGGACCAAGATGAATGGATGGATGGAGGCACTGACTGTAGAATAGGTGATTTCAGAACTTCGGACACCGGTTCCAGGACTGGGGACCGGCTCCAAAAAGACAAGATGCTCGGCTCTGAGGGCTGTGGAGCCGACGTTGACTCTTTCTTAGATTTTTCAACATCCAAAGAAGAAGAAGAAGAAGTCTTAGAAGACTTTGAAGACTTACTAGAAGTACCCTGGTCACTCAAAGCTTCCTGAAATGATGGTTTAAGAAGTCCTTTCTCTATGTTTTCTTTTTCGCTCCTGAAGAACTCAAGATGAAAAAGAATGACAAATGGAGCAGCTTTCCTTTAAGTGCAAGGCTCCAAGGCAATACACACAATTAACGTGACTATCTGTCACAGACTCAAAGCTTCCTGAAATGACGGTTTAAGAAGTCCTCTCTCTATCAGTTTTCTTTTTCGCTCCTGAAGAACTCTAGATGAAAAAGAATGACAAATGGAGCAGCTTTCCTGTAAGTGCAAGGCTCCAAGGCAATACAGGCAATTAATGTGACTATCTGTCACAGAAATCTTCTGTCCACATTTCGGACACTTTTTAAATCCTGACTTAGGATGCTTATCATTATGCTGGTCAGCCATAATCAAGTATACAGTATACAACAACAACCTACTGTACTTTAAAGAGACTAGTAAGCTAAATTTCTAATTAAGCCCTAAGTAACAAATGGGCTGAATAACAATGTACTGACTAACTATTCAAACACACACACACACACACACACACACACACACACACACACACACACACACACACACTCACGAACTACTTATTTAACTAGAAGTTATATAATGATCTAAAGGCACACCAAAGGAAAGGTAATATTAAAGGCCTATAGAAAAAACGAGGCCAAAAAGAGAAGAAATATCTCTACTGACAAGCTATAAGGCTAACACTATTAAACACTATCAAATACTAACTCTAAATATTTTTTAGAAATATTTTTAGAAATAACAATTTTCCTAGAAATATCAGAAAAAAATTATACTGACCCGAGCTGTGCAAGGAACTTCTGATCTATTGCAGTGGCAAACTAAATCTGAGCTAACTCTAGGTGCATCATAGGATAGGGACTTAGCCTCGAGCTATCTGAAGACCTTGAGCTTTGTAGAAGGCCGACTCGGAGCCGAGGATCGGCTCCGAACCCATCTGTAAGAATGAACAGCGAGATAGAACAACTTCACATATATAATTTGCATAACATAATTCATAATCAAATGGTTATCTGTACCTGCGCACAGCATACAGATGGCTCATGGACAATCTGAAAATTAAGTGTTACTCAGCATGTGTACAAGTTCCCTAGCATTTCTTTTCCTGTGTCGCCAGTAGTGACAACGCCGTTCATAAAATTTAACAATAGAGTTTCTTACCATACTGGTCCTACTTGGTCATGGCTGTTGTCCATTTGTTTTCACTAACTGCATGTTACCAATATATCTTGCATAGCTGTCATCAGGCCATTGTGGAGGTCAGTCAAGAACAATGCAATGCCATCCTCATTTAGGTGAACACCATCGCTTCTGAAAAGGCGAACATCTTCTGAGGTGATGCTGTCATGGCAGATTGTTGATCCACTGACCCTGTGCATCAAGCCGTGCATGAACCCATTCTGAAAATGTCTGGCCTTGTGCACTGCCTGTTGACTCTTTGCTGTTTTTCATATCTGGCGAGGAATTATTTCAGACCACACAAAATGACAATGTGGCCACTACGACAGCAGGTGTTCAAAAATTGTTTTGATTTCAAACCGTAGCCTTCCGAGTGGGTGAGTGATGACATCATTCCCTCCCATGTGCAGCACAAGAATGTCAGGCTCAGGGTATATCGAACACTTCTCTTCCAACAACCGCAGGAGTCCACTCCAATGCATACCTCTTCTTGCAATCCAGTATATCTTCACACTAGAGGCGGGAAAGCTCAAGTTGTAGTGGTTTTCACTTCTGGAGGTATGGCTGGCAGCCCAGTGAATGTAGGAATGGCCACACACCCACACTCTCACTTGTCGTTCTCCTGTTTGTGAAGCCATGTCACTGTCACAAGGTGGGTGCACCTGCACAGGAAAGAAATGCAAACAGGTTACTACTGATGTTTGAGAGATGTATTAGAAGTCTACACATATATGTATATCAATAGCATGCCCTAGTTAGCTCATACAAATCTTCATTCCTATCCACAGTGGCATTATTCTTTTGATAAGGTACATAACTGGTGATGACGATGCAGAGGTACATACCTACCAGCCGTGAAAACACCAAATTACACACAGTGCTTGACAAGGGGGCACAGGAAGGGCATATGTAAAGAGAAATAGCTGGGTAAGGACTGCCACTCCACTAATATGCCGAGAACAGGCATGGGACTTCAGCTGGTGGGCGTCTGAAGTGTCCCATACCTGTGCTGGCTGCCCACTCAGACTGCTGATACCACTACAGTCTCATAACCTCCTTCAGTGTCAGCAGTCTGCCTTACCTCTGCCTTTTCTCTTTACATGTGCCCATTCAGCAATGGACATAAGAGATCAAGGATGGAAGTAATGTACTATTTGCTGTCCTGACCTACATAGGTTTACTGTACCAGAGTGGAGGGAGAGTGAAAGGGTACATCATATAAGGAAAAAGACATACCTAGACTCTTTCTTTTTGCAGGTGGCCTTTCGGCGAGGTACTGAAGATCATAGTTGCACCAGTGAAACCATGCATATCTTGGAAAGCAGCCCAGTGCGACTGAACTGAAGTGTCTCCAAGTTCCTCACTGTCATCCAGAATGATCCTAATGGTCATGGTGTTAAGGTGTGCCACCCACAAATGCACACACCATAAGAAGATACATTCTTACCTTAGCTGAAATACTGCATGGGTGGAAACTGACAAGGGGCTACAGGCAGGGCACATGTAAGGAGAAAAAGCAGGGTAAGGACCGCCACTCCACTAATATGCCAAGGACAGGCATGGGGCTTCAGCTGGTGGGAGTCTGAAGTGTCCCATACCTGTGCTGGTTGCCCACTCAGACTGCTGATACCACTACGGTCTCATGACCTCCTTTTGTGTCAGCAGTCTGCCTTAGCTCTGCCTTTTCTCTTTATATGTGTCCATTCAGCAATGGACATAAGGGATCAAGGACAGAATTAATGTACTATTTGCTGCCCTGACCTACATACATTTACTGTACCAGAGTGGAGGGAGAGTGAAAGGGCACATCGCATAAGGAAAAGGACGTACCTAGACTCTTTATTTTTGCAGGTGGCCTTTCGGGGAGGTACTGAAAATCATAGTTGCACCCGTGAAACCATGCATATCCTGGAAAGCAGCCCAGTGGGACTGAGCTGAAGAGTCTCCAGGTTCCCACTGCCATCCAGGATGATCCTAACGGTCATGGTGTCTAGGTGCGACACCCACTAATGAACACAGCATTCAGCGCCGAGCTGAAGAGTCTGCAAGTTCACCAGTGCCATAGGAATATACACCTTGATATGTCTTATACATCACACTATGTGCCTTCCCTGCTGTCATCAATGCACAACATCTTTATGGCCATGGTACTCGTCGAAGCATTCAACACACAGGTTGATCTTGCAAGTCAGGCATCCCCATGATGGCTCAGTACGTTTACCCTTGCTGGGTTTTTGCGTCTCGATTTCTGCCATTTTACCGGAAAGTGTGAGCCATGCTCCAATCTGCTCACAGGCTCTGGGACAGTAATCTCAGTACATCATTTCCTCTTCTTGTAACTGGCAAGGAGTTGCAAGCCTAGATTCCTTCGAAACTGTAACTGTGTTGCTGGAATAGGACATCCAGAATATGACAGTTGCTGGTGGCTGTTGCTTTCACGAAATATAATGAAAGCATTTACTATGGCCACATCCCATAAAAAACAGAACAAGTACAGCCACCATTTGCGGGCCTTTCTGGCAGTGGGATACTGTGTCCTGAGCTGATCTGCTTGGTGCACCCCATTCGTGTAAGTGTTATACATGTTTACAACTGGTGACATGGCACCAATGTCTTTGTGCCATCACGCTTTCTCCTGTGTGTGCTGGAGACTGGCAAGGTTGGGTTACTGTTAGTTGACAGGAGGAATACTGGGTTGCTATCCTTCCATTCAATAGCCAGCAGCGGTCCCTTCTGCAACTGCTTGTAGTACCCTCGAGGTACTTTTCCAATGGCCTGTCTGTTGAATGTTAGAGGCCATCCTCACCGATTGGTGCACATTGTTCCACAGCAGTATAGACCATCTTGCAGCAATTGCTGTGCCAGCAGGACAGAGGTAAAGAAGTTATCAAAGTAAATGTGATTCTTCTTGCCAGTAAGTCCCCTAGTTAAGTCAACCACAACTCAGTGTGCCAGTCCGACCTCTGTATTCTGCTCTACTTTTCCAGTGTATACCTGGAATTCACATACATATCCATTGGTAGAGTCTGCCAACAGCCAGACCTTAATGCCATACCTCTCTGGCTTACCAGGCATAAAAAGAAGTTATGTACGCACCATAATGTTCCATCTGAGTAGTTATTCTTCATTTGTCTTCAACCTGTGGGATACCGGATCCGTATCGGAACTGAGCCGGCAACCTTACTAGCATCTGCTTCATACTCCAAGCTCCTCCCCTTACCCATAATACACCTCTACTACCTTCCAACATGCAGATCGAGTTTGCTGAATCTTATACTGATAACCCGACCTGAAAAAATACTTGTGACCTATAACTGCAGCCCTAGGCTGTTCATTTTCCAAGGTCCGGGTGAAGGAGGGAGGGACGGTTGAAGACAAATGAAGTATAACTACTCAGATGGAACGTTATGGTGAGTACATAACTTCTTTATCTGAAGTAGTTTACTTCATTTGGTCTTCAACCTGTGGGGCAGAGTCCCCAGCTACTAAACTACTGGGTAGACCTCATGGAAGGATATTCCAGAGCACCACGGAACCAAAGGATGCTCTCCTTCTGGAAGTCAAATCCAATTTGTAATGAGAAATACATGTATGAGATGAGGACCAAGTAGCTGCAGAACAAATATCATCCAAAGAGACTCTAGACCAAAAGGCCGCAGACGTAGCCATGGATCTAGTGGAATGAGCTCTCATCTGACCTGGAGGAGACATGCCTCTGTCCTTATAGACCTGAAGGATGCATGAAGAAATCCATCTAGCAATAGTAACCTTGGAGATAGGCTTCCCCAAAAAAGATTTATAGAAGGATACAAACAATTGATCAGATTTACAGAATTTTTTTGTCCTGTGTAAATAGAATCATAACTGTCCATGAACATCCAGCAGGTGGAGTTTGTATTCCATATTGTTAGCAAAATTAGGAAAGAAAACAGGTAAATTGATGGTCTGATTGATATTAACTGGTGATGCCACCTTAGGAAGAAAGGATGGATTGGTCCGAAGGGAAACCCTATCTTTGTGAAAAATTATATAAGGAACTTTGACGGTCAAGGCCTGCAGTTCTGAAACCCTTTTGGCAGAGGTAATAGCCATCAGAAATGCTGTTTTCCAAGATAAATATTTTAGATCTGTGGTTGCAGCAGGTTCAAAAGCCAGAGCGACCAGAGCTTGAAGAACCATAGTAAGGTCCCATGGGGGAACAGGATCCTTGCCCGGGGGTGCATAACAGAAAAGTGCCTTTAATAAAGGCTTTACACAGCCTGGAGGAGGCTAGAGAGGCAGAATTCTCACCAATAGGAAAATGAGAAATGGCAGCCAACTGAACCTTGACAGTAGAAGAACTAGCTCTGTGTTGAAAAATATCAGCTAGAAAATCAAGAATGGTGGAAATACGAGCCATAAAGGGGTCTAAACTCCTTTGAGAGGCCCAAAAGGAAAAAATGTTTCCATTTGCTGCGCTAAACCTTCCTGGTAGAAGACTTATGAGCAGCCACCAAAATAGACCTAACTGAGGAGGATAACCCAGACGTCCTAGCAATCACGGGAAATGGAGCAGCCAAGCTGTGAGCTTCAAACTGTCCAGATTCGGAAGAGGAACCTCCGAAGCGTGTGAAATCAGATCCTGAATGTGATCCAAGATCCAAGGCAGAGCCAGAAGATGAGACCAAAGGAAGAGAAACCATACCTGGCGAGGCCAAAACGGGGCAATGAGGATCACTTTGCTCCCCAGTCAATGAGCTTTTAGTAGAAACCTTGGAATAAGAGGTACTGGAGGGTAAGCTTACAGAAGACCGGGCGGCCAAGCATGGACTAGAGCATCTCTGGGGGACTACCCAGCAGGGGGTTCAGAGCAAAAAACTCACTGCACTTCGCATTGGAATGAGATGAGAAGAGATCGCAGCAAGGCTGACCCCACTCGAGGAAGATCTGTTCCGCTACAGAAAGATTCAGAGACCACTCGTAAGGCATCAGAATAGTCCAACTTAACCTGTCTGCTAGGATGTTGGACCACCCCGGAATGTGCATCGCGATGAGAAAACGACTGGTGGAGATTGCCCATTCCCACACTCTCATGACCTCACGACAAAGGGGGTAATATCTGGTTCCTCCCTGTTTGTTGATATACCAGACCACTGACATGTTGTCTGACTGAATTGCAATAGTTCCCAGAGGAAGAAAGGCATGAAGGGCCTGCAACGCTAAAAGAGCCACCCTCATCCCTAGAACATTTATGTGCAAGCTGATCTCTACAGGGGACCACAAGCCTTGGACTGTCCTTCCCGAACAATGACCCCCCACCCGAGTTGGGGAGGCGTCCGTGGTCACTGTGGCTTGGGCAATGACTGGAACAAAGGGTCGTCCCTCCAAAATGTTCGGAGAACACATCCACCATATGAGGGACGACTGACAGACTTGACTGAGCCGTATTGGATACGACAGTGGAAGTTCCAACAGGGACCATTGTACAGCTAGTGTCCACTGTAGAATTCTCATATGTAACTGGGCACACAGGAGAAGTGTTAAGGTCGCCGCCATTGAACCTAAGGCCCTCAACACTGATTCCACCATTGGAAGATGAGAATGGTAGATTAGAGATACATGCATCCTAAGGTTTTGTACTCTCTCCGAGGTCAGGAAGATTTTGCACTGTAAAGTATCTATCCTTGGACCAATGTAGTCTATCACCTGTACAGGATCTAGGAGTGATTTGGATGCATTGATTGTGATCTCTAAATGCAGGGCAAAGATCAAGAAATAATCCCCGATTTGAGAGAGTAGATGCCTGGTGGGAGCAGTGAGGAGCCAATCGTCCAGGTATGGATAGACCTGAATCCCCTGAAGCCTCAGGTGAGCCACTACCACCACCATCACTTTGGTGAACACCCTGCGGGTTGTGGTGAGACCAAAGAGTAGGACACGAAATTGGTAATGATTGACTCCTAGCTGGAAGTGAAGGAACCTCCTGGGGCTTCTGTGCATTTTTATGTGATAGTAAGCTTCCTGCAGGTCTAATGAGCACATCCAGTCACTCTCTTGCAGGTATGGCATGATGGACTGTAGTGTGACCATCCGGAACTTCTCTTTGGCAACTAACAGGTTCAGGGTAGGTAGGTTGAGAATGGGCCTTGGGTCCCCCGTTTTCCTTGGCACCAAAAAGAACCTGGAGTAGAAGCCTGATAAGGACTGATCTGGGCAGATGGTTTCGATGGCTCGTTTTTCTAGCAGCTTGGAAATTTCCTGTGCTGCTGCCTCCCTTTGCGTGGGTGGTACATCCAGGAGGTGTTTGAGAGATTAGGGGGACCTACAAAGGGGAAATAGTATCCTCTGGATATGATCTGAAGCACCCAACGGTCTGATGTTATGGACTCCCATGCTGCCAGGTGCAAGTACAATCGTCCCCCAACTGCCTCTAGAGTAAAGCAGTCAGGCCACCTCTGGGTTGCTGTCCAGGTCTGTCCGAGAAAGGTTCTCGAGACCTAAAATTCCTCAGACCCCCTCTGCCTCTGGGCCGGCATCCATTCTGTCCCACCCTACCTCTGGGGGAAACAGAGCCCTGAGTGTCCCGGGAATACTGTGACTTCCGGAAACATATCTTTTTTTGCCCTCTCTGGTTCCGGAAAAAAACCCTTTGAGGGTACGAGAAGCGGATCCAGACGACAGACAGTGTCTTCCCATCCTTCTCACTCTGGACTAACGTCTCTTTGATGGTCTTACCAAAAAGAGTAGAGCCATCATAAGGGGCGTTGACAAAGGACACCTTGAAAGGTTCTGAAAATTGACATAATCTGAGCCAGGAGTTGCGCCTCATGGACAAGCTGGACCCAGCCGCCCTAACCGCTCCTTCAGTAGCATGTGAAAGGAGTAGCATGGACATGTTGGAGACTGCTTTTAAAGCGGCCATGCTCACGGAGAACGAGTCCCTGTCCTCCTGTGACATGGACTTAGGGGGAGACTCCACCCGCTCCTTAACCAGGTCGCGTTGGAGTCTCATGACATGGGCCAGGTAGTTTAGTGCCCTAATAGAAAGGTAGCTGAAGCGTAAACCCGCTTCCCTAGGTGGTCCATCATCCGCGGCTCTCGGTCAGGAGGATGAATCGAGGAACTCTCCTGGGCTAGTTCCTTCTTTGTGGCTGCTGCTACCACCATAGCGTCTACGGGGGACCCCTTGTTCCATGTTGGCCTATCCGAAGGTGGACTCAAAATCTTGTCAGGCCTTTTGGGAACTGGTTTCACGGTGTCCGGCTACTTCCATGCCCGCAAGGTGACCAGGTCCACCAAGGGATCTGTGGGAGGGGACACTCAGGAAGTAGATGAGCCTATGCAGAAAGTCTCCAGGAACATGGACGTGTCAGAAGAAGGTTTGGGGGCAGACCGACCTCCCTGTTGGCGAAGGATTTCCATGATGTCTCCAAAGGAGACATCCTCAGGAGTTGACCTAGGTGAACCTTCCCCATCATCGAAGTCCGTATCCTCGGTGAGGGACTTGGGGGAGTCCAAGTGCCTCCTCTTGCAGGTATGCTTGTGAGGCACCTCTCCAGTGGGGCTCTCTGGAGGGAAATCGCAAGCCACTTGTTCCTCAAGGGGAACCGTCTGGGGCTCCTCAAGCATGGGTTGTCACTCTGGTAAAATGCCAAGGGGGTTGGGACGGAGTCCGAAGGGACAGTCAGGGGTCTCGATCCAGAGGAGAGAACCCATTCTACTACGTCGAATGCCGAGGTAGAACGAACCTCCTGTGGAACCAATAAGGAGGCTGGTCTCCCCAGGTCCAACGAGAGAATCGGAGCTGGGCCCGAAGTGGACAGAGCTCAGAGGGAGGGAACTGGGCTCGACAAAGGCGGAGCTGATGAAAAAAGTTCCACTCCCTCGGATCCAACACCCAAGCTCCGGCTCCGAGAGAGGCTCAGATCCGACATGCTCCAGGCAGCTGTTGGCGTTGAGGAAGCAGGTACCATCAGCACCGACCTCTTGACTAAAGCCATCCTCAGATCCGAATACTCCAAACCCGGAGGACGGATCAGAGAAGGGGAAATCGGTTGAAAAAAAGGAAGCAAGCTCCCCCTCCTGAGGGAGAGGGGGCTGGCAGGATCCCCATCTGGATCTGAGTATGAATGAACCTCATCATTTTATCCATGTCGACTTTCGATAAGGACTGGGTGGACCTCGACGAGGCCACGGACTCTGACCTTGCGGGTTGGGGCACCAAGGTCCTAGATGTAGACTGTGTCTCCTCCGGCTCCAGAAAAAACCTCGGAAATTGGAGCCAAGGGGAGTCACAGAGCCTATGTGTCTTGATCGGTGACAGGAAGCCCAGAGACCTCTTGTGTTTCTCTCTCGACTTCAGCTCTCTCTCCTTCTTTCTGCCCCTTTTCTGCTCCGTTTCCGCAGGCTTTGGCATGGGAGGTTGAGTCCCAGCCTGGGAGGGAGGAGAAGCAAGGGGAAGAGAAGAAGGAGAGGGGGCCACAGCAGCCACTGTGACCCAAGCCGAAGACGAGGCAACTACCTCAGAAGAGGGGAGAAGGCCTTTCAGGGTCAACTTAGCCTTCCTGTCCTTGATCGTGCGCGGGTTAAAACCCCCGCATACAGTGCAGTCTGTACAAAGATGGGCCACGATCAAGCACATAACACAAAGAGTGTGGCCATCTGCAGAAGATAACTTTTGGCCGCACTCAGTGCACCTTTTAAACCTCGGTTTATCAGCCATAATATCAGTGGGTAAATAACAAGAAAAATAATTATTTTCCTCACTGAAACACCCACTCACCACACTCAAACACATAACATACGTAGGGGGGAGGGGAAGCAACCACACTCACAAACTACTCTAAAACTAAGGTAACAACTCTAAAAATAGAAAACTCGAAGCACCAAGCGAGGGGAGGAGAAACAGGAACTACACTATGACTAACCTAAAGTTAGAAGAGAAAAAGAGCCTTTCTAAGACTTTAATACCCACTTACTACCTGAAGCGCTGGAGATCACGATGCTTCAGCTAGCCATGGGAAACAAGATCCTGGGGTTGGAAGGTAGTGGAGGTGCATTATGGGTAAGGGGAGGAGCATGGAGCTCAGAGCAGATGCTAGTAAGGTTGCCGGCTCAGATCCGATACGGATCCGGTATCCCACAGGTTGAAGACCAAATGAAGTAAACTACTTCAGATACTTTCTAGATGTCAAGAGCATCCACGGGAACCCACCATGGCTTCATCTACAGCCACCTCATGATGCACATTGTACTGTGACCTGCATGCATGAAGTACTGCATCCAGTATTGGCCGTACATGATATAGCTTGTCGTGACCCACACATCCTGGTGGTAGGCTCAGGTTGTTGTCATTGCAACAGAAATACTGCTGAATTTTTTCAAACCTCTCTCATGTCACGTACTCAGCTATTGGGAAGCAACCATATACATGGTGTGTTTCCCAGTACTGCCGATATTCAGGAACATGTACAATGGACATATACATTTTGACACCTAGAAATGTGCATATGTCTCCTGGACAAACAGGACTCCACCGCGTATCAACCTTGCCTGCAGTGGCCTGCCTCTGCGCAGCATAGAGATTGTTTCATTGGCAATATGGGTGTACAGCTCCTCTGGGAACATCAAATTCATGAAGTCCATCTCTGTGCTAGCTGAACCCAAGTTGTTTATAGGGCCTACTGGCCCAACAAAGTCATCAATGTGTACTGCTGTGAGGCATTTTTCCCACGTGATCTTACATGGTGGGCATGCTCGGCATACCTTACGGGGTCGCCTGGAACCGCTTGAAATGGAAAGTCAGGCATGGTTCAGTGATGCTGCTCTGTCATCAGTGTCAGTAGCAACTGTATTGCATGAACTTGTTAGTGAAGTACTGATGTTCCTTGCTGAGGCACAACCATATCCTTGCTTGACATGGAGCTACTTAGACTCAGGTCTATTGGATTTTCTCCACCCCAATTCACATATGGATAACACACTGGTTAAAAAAGAAGATGCAGCAATTAAAAGTTGAAGGTTACTGATCTATCCCAATGGGGTTTACAGTCTGCACTGCACTACTGCCATCTTCCTCTTAGATAGAAAAATGTGAACTGAGCTATGTGTCACCCAAATATGACGATTACATACTAGGGATAGTCTTCAGAAACACAGTCCCAGTGCAGAGTAATGAATTCACCATTTCATTACACTAACCTTTAACTGGATACAGTCATCACAAATATCCCAAACAAATGAAAACATGTATGTGTTGTCCATAACACTATGAGTGATCATGCCCAGTAATATAAGCACAGTCATTCAAAGCTAATATGGTTAGTTCCTGAATCCATGGAAATCTACCTTCTTCTAAAACTACTCTGTTGAAAAGACTCCTGTATTGACCCTATGACTGCACAATTTACTTTTTACAACATACCAATACCAGTTTACTTTTCCTTAGATATAAATGGCTGAGAAGTACACAGTGCCTTTGGTTGTTCTCTAATATGAAAGCAAAGTTTAATCTGTGGAATCAAACCTTGCAAACCTGGAAAACAGATTTTCTTAGTACAGATAAAGTCTTTGCATTCTGACAGCTTGAGACCTCCAGTAGACAACTGCGTTAGCATAGATGGATAAGGCTCTGACTATGAACCATATGATCTGGGGGTGACTAGTGGTTTGGGCACATGTTTGTAAGTGATGTGAGGGAGGGGAGGGGAGGAATAATGTGGCTAAGCTGGCTCAGTTCTCTTCGTGGGCAGGGGCTGGCAGCATATGCTGGAGCACACTCACCCCCAAAAAATCCCAAGCAGAGACTGAACACAAACAATGTTTCTTCAGGGGGTGGAGAGACATGTTCTTTTTTGCTTCTCAGGTTTGAGTTGGGGACTGCCAGCTTGGGGATCTACACAGATATGAGCTAGCCATGGTTCTATATGAAAAAGTAAAACAACTTCTTCAGAAACTGGACTTGTCTAAAATGTCAGGCCCTCATGAAATTTACCATAAATTCCTAAGCATGGATAATCCTTGTATTAATAAACAGCTAACACATACATATAATCTCACAGTTACCAGAGGTTCTATCTCCTATGCTTAGAAATGTGTAAACATAACTATAAGACTCCATCAGACATTAAACCCATAGCCAATATATTTTTTGCTCGTTTGTTTATTTGGGTTGAGAAGAGAAGTTGACAGTTGTTTGTGGGAGGTGGAGAAGAGCTGGGACACATATGTTTTATCACACTGGACTATATTTCAGTTAGGGTTTAACCCCTTCTTACTGTCTGGAAATGGTGCAATGGCTGTGTACAATAGTGCAGTGAGGGCATTCCCTCCACCTGTGTGGTAAGGTGTTGCTTATGCTGTCTGCCCTAACATGCAGCTATACTGACTACATTGTTATGATATCATCCCCAGAGATCTTGTGTCAACATGAGCAATGAGGTGGACATCTGAGAAGTTGTGCATGTGCAGAAGCGTGCATGCATCTTTGGGTGGGCAGTAATTACAGAATATCATTTAGTGCATACTCCACGGCATGCAAGCATGAATCTACACCAGCGTCCTTCACTCCCTCACCAACCCTAGACAAAGGTCCAGTTAAACATTACAAACGTTAAAACATACAGAGATATAAAGGGCAAACAATTATAAATACATAAATAATTTGCAGATTCTCAGAGCTATGTACGTTCAGCCAGATGTAACTGTAAACCACAGAAAAATATGTTTTCTTGTTATTTGTATGAGTCCACTATGATTAAATAATAGTTGTGTTGTGATTTAAGTTATAATCGTATAATGGACAGCCAATAATTCGATCCCAAAATACTTCTAACCCTGGGAGGTCGATATGCATGCTCCCGATGTCTGAAAACACAATGCCACTACCAACAATTGACATTGAGAAAAGCGCATCATCACAAACCACACAACTACTACTCCAATATTGCACAAATTCGGAGAAGAGGGAGAAAGTGAAGAAAAACGCAAAACTCACCTTCTCTCAATCTCCCAACCGACAAGCGACAAACAGTAGACCAAACTTTCCCTCAGTCAGTTTTACATAACCTACTCTCCACTCACACGCACACCTAACAAGAGTGTGCCCTTTGCTTGCTGCCTCACTCTTTATAACTGCTGTTACTTACTCTCCCTTTTGCTTAGAGATGCCTTGTCTTGTGACTGCCCCTCAGCAAATCAAAGATCTTGACACAAAGCATAAGGGTCAAAAGCATACAGTATTATTAAAATTACACGCTTTCAAAGAAGGGAAGCAGATTCTAAAATAAGTTGGCATATAAATTTAGGTAACATCATAGAATGTGTAGAAAGTTCAGTACAGGCAAGATACAAGGAGTAAAACCTGTGGTACATTACACCTGGCATTGTTTTTTTTTTTTTTTTTTTTAACAAACATGAACACATGGGGAGGGTGGCATAATAATTAGTGAGCAAATTCTTTTTCTTTTTTTTGGAAGCACACCTCTCAACCTCTAAGCAAGAAAGCTGCTTCATTTGTAACTTTTGATCATCCAAATTTTGACAGTTGATAGAATAACACATTTTGCCTAGCAGCTAAACCCCAACTATGGAATGACACCATCTTACCGTAGATGAGGACTTAGCGAGGCTCAGTCATGAAAAGTGGCTGCTGAAGCGAGGGTTTTCTCAAGAAAATACTGGGATCTCTGTTTTCAGTGGTACCTGAACGGCATGATAAATGGAGGGATACAGTAGATAATTCCACAAAATCCAGAAAAAGAAAGGCAATATCTACTGTAGGTCTCTCTATTTATTTGGACAGAACAGAGTGGGGGGGTGTTAAGCAAGAGGTAACTCTCATTGGCTGCCACAGTTGCTTGATGAAAAACATACTAAATCGGCTTGCTGTTGAGACGCAAATACAGGCTGAGTTGCAAGCCAATTTTCTAATTAAAGTCAAATATGAAGACCACAAAACTCCACACTGAAACTTAAGTTGACAAGGTAACTGACAAAGTTTAGTTACGTTTTCAATTTAATTTTCAACAGTGGAGCTATAATATGCCTGCAAAGTTACTTACGCTGGGAGAAGGTACTTGGATGTAACAGCATGTAACTACTATGGTCTCACAGTGTGCTCAGTGTTAAGCACTTAGGGTTAATGAGTTAATGAGGTAAGGATTCCACCAGTGTGGTTTGTTTTTGGTGTTGGAGCTGGGCTTACTTCTAGTAGGTACAGCAGCCCCGATGCAGCCATTTACATGTTTGTACAGGATTTCTGTAAATAATACTGCATAGGTAGCTGTGTTCTTGGGGTTTAGGGGAGCCGTGAATTTTGACACAGTCACTTATGGGTGCAGCTTGCCTTTGAACAGTTCTTAACTGTTACGGGTTTAGTTGAGTTTTACAGACTGATTTTTATTTTGAAGGAGACAGCTTCATGGTCTGACTTCATCAATGAGAATATCTTGGAGGGGGGTGCTATGTTGTCTCATGTTGGTAAGTACTAGGCCCAAAATGTTTAATCCTCTGGCTGGAGAGTGCACTATCTGGTCCAGAATATTTGTGTTGATAAAGTCCGAGAAACATTGTGCCTGTGAGTTACGGGTAGTATATTTTTCCCATTCTAGAGAGAGGTAGTTAAAGTCTCCCATGAATAGGGAACTGGCCATGACATGGTAGGCAACCTTGTCTATGGAGGCTTGGAAGTGGATGAACTCCAGGGCTTCATCCAGTTTAACCAACCTAGAGTTGTATTTGTTGCTACTGTAGATCAAGACACCACTACCTTTAGGCCCTGTCTGTGCTGCTGTTGGTCAAATTGTGAGGAAGGCACTGTAGTCTTCCATTGCTGGAGTACTTTCTATGGCTTTACACTAAGTCTTGATAACAGCACAAATGTCGGTATTTCCCCAGAGTGAGAAAGCTTGTAGAGTATGGAGTTTCTTGTTTATGCTCCTAGCATTGAGTAGTGACACCTTAAAGCCATTTTGAATTTTATTTGCAGTGTTCGTAGAGTTATTATTTTAACATTGCCTACAAAAGGCATTAAGGGGATGGATAAAGTTTCTATTCATGTGGTGGCATCATTCTTGGTGAAGGTAGAATGCTGCTCAATGTAAGGCACATACCTCTCTGTGACACATATTCAGGACAATCCATAATGTCTCTTTTCATGTAGTCCAGTGAGGTATGTCTCAGATCATTTACACACACATGGACTATGACAAAATCATATTGGTACCTGCAGTGCAATGACTTCAGTGAGTACATGATACTGTGGATCCTAGCTCCAGATAGGCAACTAAGCATTATCTTCTCCTTGTCCAGCCTGGTGAGGGGAGTACCTGTTTGTTATACAATAGAATCCCCTATGACAAGAGTACTAGATAAAGTGTTTCTTTACCTTATGGACTTTGTTCTCGGATGATCATTGGGTGTGGGCTTAAGCATGCTGTTAGGTGTTGCTTTTGGTGTGTGCTTTAGTGATTGCTGAGGGTAGATGTTGCAATTTGATGGCTAAGTAGGTCTTTGAGTTTGGAGAGGTATCTTTTAAGTGCCTACGCATAGAAGGTCTATGTGAGGTAAGCGGTATGTGTGAAGGATGTAGTGTGTGTGTTCTTGACAACCTTGTTAGTAAACAAGATTTTTGCCTCCAAAGAAGTGATACATGTACATCTCTACATACTGTGTTAGTTTCTTTAAGGATTAAAAGGTTGTCTGAGTACATGAGATAATTACTAAATTGTCTCAGGATTCCCATATCTACCAAGCTGGCCACATTAGGAAACTGCAAATCCATGTTGTCAAGACCTCTATCAGGCATGGGCTATTATGGTTTATGGTCTTGGTTTCACAGGGGTCACTAGAGTGGTGACTTGGGTAAAGGTCAGATGTCAGATACTGCTATGATTTTAGTGCTGTTTAATGCTCTAACGAGCTGCCCTAAGCTTAGCTCCATGGAAAGCCTTTCTGTGTCATGGGTGAAAGTCCTAAATACTAGCTTTATAGATTTGCTACTGTACAGGGTACTGCTTAACCACTACTGACCAGTGAACAGCTCTGTGAAAACATGCCTAATTTATAGCAGGCAGAAAAAAGCTGAAAACATACCTCCTGTGCCTTCTGGCAAATAAACAACTGCACTTTGAGCTCCCTGGCATGCCTCCCAACTCATAAAGACCAGGTAAACACCTTCTCCCACAAGATGGTTGATCCAGTAACTTCTTAATGTAAAAGTGCAGCAAAAGTATCTCTCAAGAACAGATTAACACCCAACTAAGTCCCTAAAAAGGCCCCTGGCTGATAATCTCAATGTAAGCCTGCCTCAGACTTACCTGGCTACTTTACTACTGCCCATGGAATAGCAGTCTGAGACTTTTGTTAAAACACATTTTGGTTAGCCACAAGTGAAAAGGTACCAACTAGCTAAACAAGTAATTTGTCACTTTAAGCACCTTTGTGTACATTATATGATCAGCGATAATACAATATTTTTTACATGACCGACAAAACTTACTTCCCTTATACAAACACGACAGTGCAATAATGACTTTAACATGACAGCATTGTATAGGCTGTGCCTCTTTTACTACAAACTTGCTTCTGTGAATAACTGATTGTGATGAAGTAACTGTGTTAACACTTTTGTTTATTCTCATAGTCAAAGCAAACCAAATTTTAACAAACATTATTCAAACAACTATTGCATGAGCATATGTAAATTGAATTTGCAACCTCTTTTTTTATAATGCTTCCAGTTGCCCATCTGAAATGAAGTGGTGGGTTAACCATACAACTTACATTATTGCTGAGCAATGTCCCATATGTGAAACACCATGGCCAAATTATGACAGATGTCTTTTTCATTTTCAGCTACAGAAAATATGTCCATATAAACTAAGCTGAACAGTGAGGCTATATGATATATATTGCAATAGACACTACACTGACAAATCCTGGCAGCTCATAAAATGTCATAAAAGGCACACAGCAAGTTTATTTACATGTGGCTGTGCAAGTGATACCTAAAGGATAAGTAAATTGATGGGAAATAAATAAATATACACAGTGCCAGTGTTTCTCTAAATGCATATAAGTGAGAAAAAAAAAAGCTTACCTTTCAGGCTGCTGCCTTTGATGCATCACATTCAAAGATTTGTTCAGCTTTGCAATCTAAATGATAAAAGAATGATAACAGATTCAAATGTTTTAGGGAGTACTATCGTATGAACCAATGAGTTTCAAATAGTCAGGAATATATCTCCTTTTAGAAGAAAAAAGAAGTTATGTACTCACCATAACATTCCATGTGAGTTATTCATCCCGCCTTCATTCTTACAGATGGGTTCAGAGCCGATCCTCGGCTCCGAGTCAGCCTACTATAAAGCTCGAGGTCTTCAGACAGCTCAAGGCCAAGTCCCTTTCCCATGATGCACTCTCCACTATTTCTTTCTTGAGGGACCACTCGTGAGGCAACAAAATTGCTCTGCTCAGTTTGTCTGCTATCACGTTGGATTTCCCCAGGATGTGCATTGCTAACAGAAAGCGCTAGGTGGATGTAGCCCACTGCCATACTCTTAGGGCCTCACGACAAAGGGGGTAGGATCTGGTTCCTCCTTGTTTGTTCAAGTACCAGACCACTGACATGTTGTTCGTCTGAATCACAATTGTTCCCAGAGGAAGAGAATCCTGGAAGTACTGCAATGCTAAAAGTACTGCTCTCACCTCCAGAACATTGATATGCAGATGTGTCTCCTGTTTGGTCCATGTGCCTTGGGCTGTTCTTCTCTGAAAATGTCCCCCCACCCTATCAGGGAAGCATCTGTGGTCACTGTGGCCGCTGGTGGGGGTAGAACAAAAGGACGACCTATCGTAACATGAACAGAGGTCAACCACCACTGAAGATCCTTTTTGCATGTGTTTGTGATTATTATTAGATGAGACACTGGGAGCTCTTGGTAAGACCATTGAGTCAATAACAGCCATTGCAGAATCCGCATGTGCATGAGACCCAACGGTATGGCTAATATTGCAGTTGCCAACATGCCTAACAATTTTAGTACTTCTGATGGTGGAGCCTTGTCTTTGGATATGATATTGTGGACCTGCTGACGGAGTAGTAAGACTCTTTCTGCTGGAAGTCTCAAAGTGGTGGTGGTGGTGTCCAATTCTGCTTCGATAAAAACGGTATGTTGCAACGGCGACAAGGTAGATTTTTCTGAGTTTACTGTAATGCCCAGATGACTGCAAAGAGAAAGCGTGGTGTCCCTGGCTTGTATGAGCTGATGCCTGGTGGTGGCAGTGAGGAGCCAATCGTCTAGGTATGGAAACACCTGGAATCTTAAACGTTTTAGGTGAGCCGTGACCACTGCCATACATTTGGTGAACACTCTGAGGGCTGTAGTGAGACCAAAGGGCAGGGCTCGAAACTAGTAATGATTGGCTCCCAGCCAGAAGCGCTGATGATCCCTAGATGGTCTAGCCATTTTTACGTGGTAGTATGCAGACTGGAGATCTATTGAGCACATCCAATTGTCTTTCCCTAAAAAGGGAAGTATCGACTGAAGTATGACCTTCTAACTTCTCTTTCTTGACAGATCTGTTTAGTCTGCTAAGGACAAAAATAGGTCTACAGTCCTCTGTCTTTTTTGGAACGAAAAAGAATCTTGAGTAAGTTCCAGACCCTATTTGGTCTGCTGGGACTGGTTGGATGGCTCTTTTTCTTAGCAATGTTTGAACTTCTACTGTTGCCTGTTCCCTGTAACTGGGTGGAACGTCTGGGATTTTTGTTGTCAATGGAGGGGGTGTGGTGAAATGAATGAAATATCCTCTGGAAATGATACTTTGTACCCAGTTGTCATTTGTTATTTTGAGCCAGGCATCTGGATACAAAGATAAGCGACTCCCAACTGCCTCCAGAGTAGGACAGTCGGGCCTCCTTTCAGAAGCGCTGGTAGGGTTTCCCAAAGAACTGATCTCTGTCACCCTGGTTTTGCTGACCCCCCTCTGCTGCGAGGGGCCATGTCTTCCATTATTGCCCCCTCCTCTTCCCCTGGAGGGGGATTTACCATGTGTGTCCTGAAAGACTTCTTGGGCTTTTTGGAACCATATCTTTCCTCCCCTTTGACCCTTGGGGTAGGGTCTGGTAGGAGTGGAAAAAAGGACTCTGATGGCAGACAGAGTCTTTCCTTCCTGTTCACACCTCACCTCGTTAAAGTTTCCTTAACTTTGGGCCCAAAAAGGGATGCGCCATCAAAAGGGGTGTTGACAAAGGATGACTTAAAGGGCTCCTCAAAGGAACACAAGCGCATCCAGGAGTGTCTCCTGAGAGCAATTCCTGTACCCGCTGCCCTACTGGTTCCATCAGCTGCATGTGAAATGAGGCGCATGGATGAGTTCACTATGGAATTGAGGGTAGCAAGCTGGGAGGCAACTTCATCTGAAGCTCCTGCAACCACTGTACCCTGAAGAGTATCTCCAAGCTCTTTTAGGAGATCTCTTTGCAGTCTCGTAAAATGGGTGAGATAGTTTAGTGAAAGCAGTGCAAAAATCGCTGAACTGTATGTGTGCTTCCCATATCTATCCATGATCCTAGAATCTCTGTTAGGAAAATGGATAGAGGAAAAAGTTTCCGAAATCTCCTTTTTGGTGGCTGCCACCACCACCATGGCATCAACTGGCACTCCCTTGGCAAGAAAAGACTTTTCCTGAGGGGGCAGAAATACATTTATTAGGCCTCCTAGGGACAGGCTCCATGGTGTCCGGAGACTCCCAAGCCCTTCATGAGACCAGCTCCATGAGTTCATCAAAGGGCAGAGACACCCAAGAGGTGGAGGGTTGAGATCCGAATGCCTTCAGGAGAACTGACTCGTCTTCAGTAGGGTTGGTGGACTGCCAGTCACCCCTCTACTTAAGGATTTCTAGTATCTCAGCAAATGAGTTATCCTCAGAGGGGGACTCTGGGGACCCTTCTGATTCATTCAAGTCAGTATCGGATGTGAGAAACTCCTACGGGGAGTCTAAGTGCTTCCTCTTACAGATTCTCTTCCTGGGAACCTCATCAGTGAGAACTTCTGGTGAGGTCTCGGAAGAGCAGGGGCCACCCAATGGGGCTTCCTGAGGCTCTGGGCAGTACGTTTAGAAAGGATCTGTGAAGCAGAAGCAGACACAGGCGCTTTTGAGGAGGACGTAGTCGGACCTGAAGACGTAGATGTCTTGGGAGACATAACTCTCCTCATAGCTTTGAAGGCACCTCTGCCCCGATGAGAAGGGACCGCTGGATCCGAAGAAACCATCGATCCCCCTGGCACCAGAACAGTGGGCTCCAAACCAGAGGTAGGAGCCAAGCTCATCCGAGCCGAAGCCCTGAGAGGCAAAGTCAGAACCGACAAGTCAGTCTGACTATCCTCCCCGGACCCGACCGGAGAGTGTCAGCTCCTAGACTCCTCGATTAGCGCTGAGGAAGTCCAAGTAAACTGAAGCGATGACACTGGAACAGGCATAGACTCCGAAGGCTCAACAATCAGCAAGTCCGACTCCTCCAGCTCCGAAGGACCAGCATGGCACGGAGGAGGAAATGAAGTAGATGGTAATACAGTCTTCAGTTCCGAAACCACTTGGGTTGGAGCCGATAAAAATTTCGCAAACACCAGTGTCTGTAGCAACTTCTGCACCACACGATCAACATCCAAATCAGAAAGGCTAATCGGGGACTAAGATGAATGGATGGATGGGGGGCACTGATTGAAGGATCGGTGATTTCGGTACCTCGGATTCCAGTTCCAGGACTGGGGACCGGCTACGAAAAGACAAGACACTCGGCTCCGATGACTGTGGAGCTGACGTCAAAGGTTTCTTTGATTTTTTAACTACTGAAGAAGTAGAAGCCTTAGAAGACTTTGAGGATTTGCTAGACCTGTCCTGGTCACTCAAAGCTTCCTGAAAAGACGGTTTGACTAGTCCTCTATCAATTAACTTTCTCTTTCTCTCCTGAAGAACCCTAGAAGAGAAAGACTGACAAATGGAGCAGCTTTCCTGAAGGTGCAATGCTCCCAAACAGTATACACAATTTACATGGCTACCAGGGACAGACATTTTCTGTCCGCATTTTGGACATTTCTTAAAACCTGATTTAGGATGTTTATCCTTATCGTGGTCAGCCATAATGGAATATACAGTCTCAAGAAAAGGTACTGTAGTAAAACAAGACACACCCAAAAAACTATTTCAAATAAGCCCTTAAACACTATGGGCTAAATATGCTATTAAACACACACACACACACACACACACACACACACACACACACACACACACACACACACACACACACACACACACTATAACTACTTATCTAAGTACTCTAATATCTATATATCTAAATATATATCAAAAAGCTGTGACAAACTGTCACTGAGCAAAAGCACACAACTACTAATTAAACTACACTAAATATAACAAGGCCTATAGCAAAAAACGAGGCCAAAGAGAGCTATTATCTAATCAAGAAAAGGCACACCAATGAAAAGGAATACACACAATAAAGATATAAGAGCTGTAAGTGCTAAGCTAACTCTAAAATAGAGAAATAACAAGTTAATTTTTTAGAAAAGAATTTTGTACTGGCCCGAGCTATGCGAGGAACCTCCGATCTATTGCAGCGGCAAACTAGATCTGAGGTAACTCCAGGTGCATTATGGGATAGGGACTTGCCCTCCAGCTGTCTTAAGACCTCGAGCTTTGTAGTAGGCCGACTCGGAGCCGATCCCCATCTGTAAGAATGAATAAAAATGCATCATTATAAAAAAGTAGCTCCCTGACATCTTTCTACCAATTTTAGAAAAATGAAACTGAGCCAAAAGATGCATATTCTCCATGCCACCTCAAATGTGACATTTCAAATAAGCACAATGCTTCAAGGATCAAGACGTACAACTGTCTTGCAAAATAGAATGGTGAAATACCTCATATGCTGAAGAGCATCCTCTTGAAAATCTGATATGATGCTAAGTGCCTGGATAAAGAGCAGACCTTTCTTCGAAACAGCTCTTGCAGCTGTCATAATATGGGACACAAACCACCATGTGTGCCCAAACAAGCATTTAAATCTTCATCTTTCAAGTGACATCAGCACGAACCTGTCAAATTTTTGTATCCCTTACATCAGTAAACATACTAGATGGGCCATACATGCATGCTTCAGCTAAAAATATTTCCCAGTGAATAAGCTGCTTTGGATACTGTGCTCCTATTAACAGCTATTCAAACTCCCCTACTATCAAACATTCAACATTAATTTTACATCCTTGTGGTAGGACGTAAAATATGTACAAATCAAGAAAGCTCAGAAGGCACATCTGCTAAACAAATCTTGTCATAAGTACAGATGGCATGAAGGTAGCCAGATCTCAGCGAGACAAAAGGGAGATTAGAAAAAAAAGGAAGGCTTCCTGATAGAAGAGACAAATGAAGCCTCAAGTCATAATTGTAAATCATAGTTGCCTAATATTGAAATTACAATAAAGTGATATAAACAGCTCCTTCAGACTTACCAAATGCCAGCAGCACATTATCAAAGGACAGAAAGGTGTATTTGATCAAGACTGAAGAAACAAAGCTGGTAAGTTAAATCCACTGGATAAATTCATTCCACTAAAATATCTAAAATAAACTGTCCTCTATAATATTACCATAAACCAGTTTCTAAAGTAAAAAGGTAACTTTCATCTCTGCCGTTTAGACTGAATGAAATGGAGTCATAAATTTCAGCAGCCAATGAAAGCAATATGTGTTGAAAGTGCTTTAAGAAAAAGCACTTCAACCGATCCAGAAGCAGTATCTAACAGAAATAGTATTACTAGTGGATTCATGAAGATATTGATAAAAATTTGCTAGTAGATATCATTCAGAATATGTTTAAGCAAACTGTAGGCTCTTCATCAAGCGACCAGAATAAATCATTTAGTTTTAAGAGTATACAGGACCTTACATCACCATTATCTTCTTAAAATTCTTTTTAAACGAATATTTTATCACAAATAATTAGTTTTTCGGTAAGCTGTAATTTGCAGATGAGCATTTCAGCTGTTTTGCAATAACTATGGACATACTCCTAGCTGATGGCTACTAACAAAGAAAAGAGATTTGTGCTTCAGCCTCAAATAACTTGTCAGAGATTTGGGATGCATGGCTAGGCTTAAAAAGGCCCTTGTGGTCATTAGCCTAGTAAACACCTATAAACCTATGACCCGGCCTGCAACAGAAATAAAAAATTTGTGTGAGGGCGGTGCTGTCTATTACAGGGATACAACAGAAAACCTTTCAAAGTAATATTGTTTTCATTGCTTTTAAAGTCATATTACTGCCAGGTTTTCTCGTATAACTTTTCATTATGTTTTTTTAAACACCTTCATTAAATCATCGTTTAAGACAAAGATACACCTACATATTAATAGGAAAGAAAAAGTACAGCTATAGTTGTAAACTTACAATAACAATGGATGTTCAATTGATCGCTGCTGTGGTAGCCTAAGCTATATGGGTTATATTGTGTACAGGATGCAACAGCTGACTAGATTTCAAAGTTTTCAGGGCATCTTCTGTGCGCCCAAACTTTTAGTCAGCTTGAGCTGAGCTAAGTAAAAGTCAGGTTTAGATGCCAAGTTTTTCACAGCTTTTATGCCAATAGAGAGAGAAGGTTAAAGCCCCGAGAAGACAATATTATAAATATAAAAATAAAAAGGACAAATCTAGCATAAAAAAACATACATATAATAAGGGGGATGGAGGGAGATAGCAATTACTACAACACTGATCATATGAATATCTACTACTAAGGTAAGTTTACTTACACAACTGTACTATGCCCTTCTGCTGTACTAGCCTAAGCTATATGGGTAGATTACCAAAGCTTAGAAGAACTAGGAGATGGAAAGGTAATGGTATAGGAGCTCCTAGAGAATGGTCCTAGCAAATACTGTCCTACAGCTGGAGAAGGAATCGAGTCTATAGTGCTTTGTAAATGTATGCACAGTGGACCAACTTACTGCTTCTAGAATACATCTATCTAACCTTTTCCAAAAAGTCATAGGTGAAGCCAAGGCTTGGTTAGAATGAACCTTGACCCTGCTTGGAATAGTTGTATGGCTGCAGGAATAACAAAAGGTAATAGCCTGAGACAGCCATTTAGAAATTGTCTGCTTTGACAAAGGCTGTCCCTCCTTCTTATAAAAAAAACAAAAAACAAAAAAAAAAAACACAAGGACCACACCGAATGAAAAAAAAAAAAAAGAAAAAGAAAAAAACACCAGGACCACACCAAACTCAGGCTTTTTGCAGTGGTTCTTTTATGTCCCTTCTTCTTACCTTTATGGGAACTGAAGAACAGATCAGATGTTCTGAAAGATTTTGTTCTGTCAAGATAGTACTTGAGTTGACTGTGGACATGTAAGAAATGAAGTATCCTTTCTACCTCATTTTTAGGTTCTGAAAAGCAAAATGGGAGATGGACAGTTTGGCTTAAAGAAAACTTTGATACAAGTTTAAGCATAAAAGAAGGATTAGTTCTCAAAAAATCCTGTCTTTGTGAAAGATGAGATAAGGTTGACGCGGAGCTTGCAACACAGATACTCTTCTTGCAGAGGTCAGAGCAGTCAGCAAAACTGTTTTCCATGTTAAGAACCTCACGTCAGCCAGCAAGTGACAACTTCTCTAAGATCCCAAGGAAGACCACCCATTTTCTGGGCTGCTTTTTATGTAGTACCCCTTTCAAATGCATTTTCACACGAGATGGCATTGAAAGAGGGGAAGGCAAAAGCAGACATGCTGAAATAGTCGACTAATGTACCTTGATAGAACAGCATAACAGGCCATAGGATAGTAACTCACATAAATAATGTAAAAACAGAGAAACACTAGCCCTGAATGGGTGCTGGTGGTTTTGTTGGCACCAGCTAGAAAACCTTTTCCATTAGCCTTGAATGTGTGCCAGCAGTTTTGTTGGCACCAACTACAAAACCTTTTCCATCTTCAAGTAATATTTCTAGTAGCAGGCATTCTTGCCTTCATTAGCACCTGCTGCATGTCCTAAGAAAACAGATTCCTAAAAGGTATTAAGACCCTACCATTCAGGCAGTCAGTTGAAGTTGTTTGGGGTCGGGATGTACCAAACACCCCTGATCTTGTGAGTAAATCAAGTCTATGAGGAAGACCCTGCAGTAATTGCCCTGGCCAATTCTAAAATGACAGAGATACACTGTTGCTTGGGCCAGAAGGGAGTCGCCACATTGTTCTTTGAAAAATCTTTTGGAATCTTCAGAAGTACCCCTGAAATAATTGGAAAGGGTGGAAAAGCATATAGGAACATTCTCAAGGAAAAGCAAAGGCCTTTTTGCGTGGAAGTCTGAAACAGAACTCTGCTAGTTGACTATTTAGAGAAGATGCAAAAAGGTTGACCTGAGGTGTTCCCCACAGATGGATCAAATCTTGGAAGACCCCCTGATCTAGTTTCCATTTTGGAGGGTCTGTTTCGCTCCTGCTCAGCCTCTTTGCAACACAATTTTATTCTGACAGAATGTAAAGGGGCCTGTAGAGCGAGATTGTACTGTAAAGCTATATTCCATGCTAACATCACTAGACTGCATAGGGGGTAAGATCTGGTCGGTCTTTGCTTGTTTATGTACAAAAAGGTACAGTAAACTCTCAGTTAACATGAACTCAAGCAACCGGCACTCTCAAGAAACCAGAAAAATAATTGAAGAAATACAGTATAATTTTCATGTGTGGCACTTTCTGCCCCCCCACCCCGCAGAAACATACCTTATGTTTTTTTAAGAATTTGAGAGAAATGGAAGATAGGAATAAATTCCCTTTCTCCTCAACCTAAGAATGAGTCAAACCAAACAAATAGTATAGGGTACAGTATTAATCAGGCCTATTTTTAATAGTAGCTCTCAAGCAACCAGAAAAAAGAAGTTATGTGCTCACCATAATGTTCCATGTTTGTAGTCCATCTCACCCTTCATTCTTACATATGGGTTCGGAGCCGATCTTCGGCTCCGACACGGCCTATTACAAAGCTCAAAGTCTGTTAGTTGGCTCGTGCCTAGGTAGGTATCCCATAGTGCACTAGTACAATTCCCCAGATCTTGTTTGCTGCTAAACTATAGAAAGATAGAAAAAAAAAAAGGTTATCCAGAAAGAACAAAAATAATGAAAGTTTTCCACCCTACCAAGGGCAACACTATCCTGTCTCCAGATCCTTCCAGGAGGGGGCTAGGTGGGTGAGTTCGTAAGAATGAAGGGTGACATGGACTACAAACATGGAATGTTATGGTGAGTACATAACTTCTTTATGTTCTGTAGTCCTATCTCGCCTTCATTCTTACATATGGAACAGCATCCCTAGCACCTTTTTCTCGGGTGGCTCATGGGAATATACTCCTGAGTACCGTGGAACCAAAGGTGGCTCCACCCCCGGAGGTCAAATCCAGTTTGTAATGAGTAACAAAGGTATGAGGAGTAGCCCAGGTTGCTGCTGCACAAATACTGTCAACTGGAACTCTGGCTTGAAAGGCAGCATATGTGGACAGGGATCTTGTGGAATGAGCCTTAATCCTGAATGGTAGAGTCATTCCATTGGAGGAGTAAATGAAGGAAATACAGTTTGAAATCCAATTAGATAGAGTCACTTTAGAGACTGGCAGACCTCAGAAAAGGAAACGAAAAAGAAGTTATGTATTACCATAATGTTCCATCTGTATTGTTGATCCTCGTTCAGTCATTACGCATGGGTATCGGTTCCGACCTCGTAACCGAGCCGGCCATTTTCCAAGTTCGCGTCAGCTTCAAACTCTCAAGCGAATCTCTTACCCACAACACCCCTCTCCCTGTTACCTCAGATTGAGTTTGCAAGTTAAAGAAGGTAGAGGCTTCCTCTGGTCAAATAACCTAAGAGAACCGGATGGTGAGATCCACTAGAAACCACAGGAGGGGGAAGGAGGGAGGGTCATAATGACTGAACGAGGATCAACAATACAGATGGAACGTTATGGTAAGACATAACTTCTTTATCTGATATTGTTAATCCTCGTTCATTCCTTACGCATGGGACAGAGTCCCCAGCTACCTCTATTCCTGGGAAGCTCTCATGGAAGGACATTCCTGAGCACCATAGAAATGAAAGATGCTCTTCCCCTGGAGGCCAAATCCAATTTGTAATGATTGATGACGGTATGAGGCGTAGCCCAAGTTGCAGCTACACAGATGTCATGTAAAGAAGCTCTGGCATGGAAGGCAGCAGAAGTTGCCACCAACCTTGTTGAATGAGCTTTCATGGTAGTAGGCAACGAGATATTACGTTGTGTATAAATGAAGGTCACACAGTCCTTCAACCATCTAGCTAATGTGACCTTAGCAACAGCAGATCCTAATCTAGGTCCAGAAAAGGCCAAAAATAACTGGTCAGATTTACGGAAGGGTTTAGTCCTGTTTAAGTAAAAATGGATTTGCCTGTGGATATCTAGGGTATGTAGGCAATTCTCTCCTCTGTTTGAATGAATGGGAAAGAAAACTGGCAATCCAATGGCTTGATTAATGGACATTTCAGAGATCACTTTAGGCAGAAATGATGGATTAGTTCTCAGAGATACTCTATCTCTATGAAAAATCAAATATGGACTCTTGATACATATAGCTTGAAGCTCAGAAATACGTCTGGCAGAAGTAATGGCAACCAAAAACAAGGTTTTCCATGACAAATACTTGAGGTCACAAGAAGAGGCTGGTTCGAAAGGTGACATTGTCAGAGCTTGTAGAACTAATGATAAATCCCACGGTTGAATAGGTTCTCTAAAAGGTGGCTTCAGATGATTCACACCTTTTATGAAGGTCTTGTGCAATTTATGGGACATAAGAGAGGAATCTTGGACACCCTCATGAAAATTAGAAATTGCAGCCAAATAAACTCTAATGGTAGAGGCCGATAGACCCGATTGAAAAAGGTCGGACAGATAGTCTAGTATTATCGACACTGGTGCTGAAAAGGGGTCTACTTGTTTATCTTTCAGCCAACAGGTAAAGCTTTTCCACTTGCTCAGATAACTAATTCTAGTGGAAGACTTATGAGAAGCAATGAGAATATCATGTACTGGTAAAGAAAGATCATTCTGCCTGGCAATCAAGGGAATTGGAGTAGCCAAGCCGTGAGCTTCAGGCTGTTCAAGTTGGGATGAATCAGGTTCTGTGGATGTGAGATCAGCTCCGGTGTTGGATGGATAATCCATGGTCAATCTAGTAGGTGAGGCCAAAGGAAGGGGAACCAAATCTGTCGAGGCCAATATGATGCTATGAGGATCACCTTGCTCTTCAACCGACGGGCTTTCTTCAGAAACTGGGGAATGAGTGGAAAGGGTGGAAATGCGTAAAGAAGACCCGAGGGCCAATTGTGGACAAGAGCGTCCCTGGGTGACTGTCCCAGAGGGGGAGTCAGGGCGAAGTAGTTGCTGCATTTGTAGTTGGTCAGGGATGCAAAAGAGGTCACAGTAAGGACGGCCCCAGTGGTGGAAGATCTCCGCCGCTATCAAGGGATTCAGGGACCACTCGTGAGGTTGAAGAATGCACCTGTTGAGTCTGTCTGCTATCATGTTGGAACTCATGGGAATATGTGTTGCGAGATCACAACGGTTGGTAGCCATCGCCCATTGCCATATCCTCATGGCCTCTCGACAAAGTGGGTAAGATTTGGTTCCACCTTGCTTGTTGATGTACCAGACCACTGCCATGTTGTCTGATTGAATCACAATTGTCCCAGATGGCAGCAGGGGATGGAATGCTTTCAATGCCAGAAGCACCGCCCTCAGCTCTAGAACCTTTATATGCAGATGGGCCTCCAGTTCGGACCAAGTGCCTTGGACTGTCTGTCCCTGACATGGCCCCCCCACCCCATTAGGGAGGGGTCCGTGGTCACTGTGGCCTTGGGTTGCTAGGGGGAGAAGGGGCGAGACCATTGTGACGGACTGTGTGTCATCCACCATATTAAATCCTGTTTGCACCTGTGGGTTACTCGAATCATGGCTGAAAGAGGATGCTGAAAAGGATACCATTGGGTGAGCAGTAGCCATTGTAGAAGATTCATGTGAAACCTGGCCAGGGGAACAATGGTGATGGAGGCTGCCATGGAACCCAACAGCTGTAGAACCGAGTGAGCCGTGGATTTTTGCCTTGAAAGGATTTGAATTAGTTGCTGCTTTATCCTTAGAATTCTGTGCTCTGGAATAGCAGCTCTGCAGTTTTTTGTGTCCAAGATAACCCCTATGAATTCTGTCGACTGAGATGGGGTGAGATTTGATTTTTGCTAGTTTATGGTTATGCCTAGCCATTGAGCAGCGAGGAGAGTATGCCAGGGCTTTTTCCAGTAGATGTCTGGTGGGGGCGGAAATGAGCCAGTCGTCTAGGTATGGAAACACCTGGAATCCATGAAGTTGCAAGTGAGCTGTGACAACTGCCATGCACTATGTGAACACTCTGGGGGCTGTAGAGAGTCCGAAGGACAGTACTCTGAACTGGTAGTGACTGGCTCCCGCACGGAAGCGCAGAAATATTTTTGATGGCTTGTCCACTTTTATGTGGTAGTACGCATCTTGAAGATCTATCGAGCACATCCAATCGTCTTTTTACAAAAGCGGGAGGATAGACTATATTGTGACCATCCAGAATTTTTGTACTCTCAGAAACTTGTTCAACACACTGAGATCCAAAATTGGTCTCCAGTTCCCGGTTTTCTTTGGCACCAAAAGTATTCTTGAGTAGAATCCGGATCCTATCTGGTCTGAAGGGACTATTTGGATGAATCTCTTTCTTAGCAGCTTTTCTATCTCTAGCGTTGCTTCTTCCCTTTGACTGGGTGGAAAGTTGGGAAGGTTTTTTGAAGGGGCAGGACAAAGATCGAAGGGAATATGATAACCTCTGGTTATAATCCTTTGTATCCAAGCATCAGTGGTGATGGTTAGCCAGGCAGAAGGGTACAAAGAGAAACGTTGCCCAACCACCTCCAGAGGAAAGGAGTTGGGCCGCTCTTCAGAAGCGCTGGTAGGATTGACCAGGGAAAGAATCCCTGAAACCCTGGTTACACAGACCCCCGCTGCACCGAAAGGAGCGTCTTCCCTGTGAGTTTCCCCATCTGCCTTTGGGGGAGAACTTGGCCTGTGTGTCACGGAAAGGACCCTGAGATATCTTGAACCATATCTTCCCACTCTTTTGGTTTCTGGAGAAAGCACGTTGAGGGGAAGAATAACGGACACCTACGGCAGAAAGGGTGTTACCATCCTGTTCACATCTCGCCAGTGAGCTTTTAACTTTGGGCCCAAACAACGAGGAGGCCTTAATGGGAGCATTAAGAAAGGAAGCCTTAAAGGGTTCCGCAAAATTGCACAAGCGCATCCAGGCATGTCGCCTCAAGACCGCAGCTGAACCTGCTGCTCTAGCTGTTCCTTCTGATCCGTGAGATATCAGTCACATAGAGGAGTTAGATATAGATTTAATGGTGGCCAGCTGAGAGGCCACTTTGTCACGGACCTCATTAGACACAGCACCAGACAAGGTTTCAGAGAGCTCAGAAATCAGATCCCTTTGAAGCCTGGTAAAATGTGCCGTATAATTCAGGGACCTGATAGTAAAGGTTGCTGAAGCAAAGGTGCGCTTCCCTATCCTGTCCAGGGCCCGGGACTCTTTGTTAGGTGGCTGGACAGTCTGGATTTCTTCTTCTGACAGATCCTTTTTTGTTGCAGCCACCACCACCAAAGCATCCACAGGAAGACCTTTGGAACAATGTGGATCCAAAGCAGGAGGGGACAAAATCTTATCAGGCCTCCAGGGAATAGCTTTGACGGTATCAGGAGCCTTCCAAACATGCTGCACGATGAGCCAGACAAGCTCATCGGCAGGTGGAGTAACCCAGGAGGTAGGGGGCCAGGTGCAAAAGGCCTGCAGGAACACAGATTCCTCAGAGGTCGGATTAGAGGACTGCCAGTCACCTCTCTGTTTCAGGATTTCGAGGATATCACCAAAGCATACCTCAGAGGATGACCGAGGGGATCCTTCCCCCTCATCGAAATCTGTGTCTTCAGTGAGGGACTCCTCTGTGGAGTCCATGTGCTTCCTCTTACACAAACTTTTCCAGTGGACCTCCTCAGTGGGAGAAGATGGAGAAGACAGCAGAAAAGGGGATTCCTGAGGGAATATGTCCTGAGGCCCTTGCACCCGATGTCCGCTAGGTGCGACTTGTGAAACCAGTGTACCAGAGGAGGGCGGAGGTATAGACAGTCCAGTATCTCCAGCAGCAGCGAAAGACTTCTCCATCAGTTGGAAGGCTGGTCCACCCGAAGAGGAGTGCATGTCTAGGACAGGGGTCACCCCTCCCCTAAGTGGCTCAGCCTGCCGACCCGGAGTCCCTGGATGGCTGTGGAGCAGCAAACTATGCGTGTCACAACTGACATCCTGGGTCATAGCAAAACTTTCCTGCCATGAAGGCAACTGTGGTTCCTTAGTGAGATCCATAAAGGGGACCGCAGAAGGGGAAGACTGTGCTATATCCATGGACTTCAAAGGCAATGAAGGAGGAGAATAAGAAGGGGTCTTTGGAGACGGGTGATCACCTCCCAAGGAAAGATAGTTCCCGAGGGGTGGGATACCTCCGGCCAAGAGCACCTGATCCACAAGAAACACATCATGTTCGGAAAGGCTTCTAGTAGACCTCATGGAGACTGAGGGAGAAACAGGCCTGTCCACAGAAGAGGCAAACTCGGTGCCCATCTCATCTGTCTGCACCGAGGACAACGGTGCTGAGAGAGACTGGACTATGGCTGTCTGCACTGAAGAAGTCATCGGTGCCGAGGTCATGGTCTGCACCGACACAGGGATCGGTGCCGAAGTGGTTGTCAGTGCCAAAGCTGGAACCGACAAAACTGGAGTCAATAATAAAGGTGTTGGTTCCGAGGAAGATCTCGCAGCCGACACGGTCAAGGTCTGCGCCAACTGAATGGTCGGTGCTGATACAGTGGTAATAGTCTGAACTGAGGAGCCCCTTGGTGCCGATATAGTGAAGGCTGCAGGAGAAGATGGAGCCGAGATCACTAATGGAGCCGAAGGCCTCGGTGCCGAAGGTCTAGGCACCGAAAGCACTGGGGCTGACTGAGTGAGTTACGGAGCCAAAACTTTAGCCTTTTTAGGTTTTGGTTGGCGGGAGTCCCCAGCCAGGGACGAAGGCAAAGATTTAGCCTTAGAAAGAACATCCAAGATTTTCTTATGGGCTCTAGGAGGGGTTGAGGTCTCCGACCCAGAAATAGCCACTGAAAAGGGAGATTTAATAAGTCCCTTCAGTAACAGCTTGTTTTTCCTTTCCAACAAGGTTCTATTCGAAAAGTTCTCACAAATAGTACAGGGTGGGTCAACATACAAATGTGAAGCTCCCAAACAATAAACACACAAAGAGTGTGCATCAGAAGTAGGAAGTTTGTGTCCAAAATCAGAACACCGCTTAAACCCCGGACTACCTTTCTTATCTGCCATGACAGCAAATTATTTAACAGAAAAGGTACCAGCAATGGTACAAGAGAGTACCCAAAGGTATGAGAAAAAGGGGGAAGGATTACCAACGATGGTAAAGAGAGATACCTCGTGGTAAAAATGGTAAAGAAAGGAGCAGAAAAACCTGAAGAAATTATATACGCTAGATGCGATAGGGTAAGAGACAATGAAATATAAACTTTGCTGACAGAAAAGTAACCTGAAAAACTATTAAACAACAAATAACTGTACTTAGCTCACGAGAAGTGGCTTGACAAGACTGAATGGCAATGTGGCAAACGAAATCTGAGGTAACAGGGACAGGGGGATTGTGGGTAAGAGTTTAGCTCGAGAGTTTGAAGCTGATGTGAGCTTGGAAAATGACTGGCTCGGTTCCGAGGTCGGAACCGATACCCATGCATAAGGAATGAACGAGGATTAACAATATCAGATCTATTGATCTGACTTTCTAAGTTCCTTAATCCTGTGAAGGTAAAACCATAACTGACTGTGAACATCAAGTTGATGAAATTTGTATTCTGCAGTGTTGGAATGATTAGGGAAAAATACAGACAGTTCGATAGCCTGGTTCAAATTAGTCTGAGAGCAAACTTTAGAGATAAAGGAAGGATTTGTACGAAGGGAAACTCTGTCTTTGTGGAAAATCAAATAAGGAGGCTTGATTGACAATGCTTGTAACTCTGACACCCATCTAGCTAATGTGATAGCTAAAAGAAATAAAGTCTTCCAAGAGAGAAACTTTAATTGAAATGAATGTGCGGGTTCAAAAAGCGGGGAAGTTAGTTTGGACAGGACAAAATTCAGATCCCAAGGAGAAACAGGTTCCTGAAAGGGAGGTCTCAGCAAAGTAGCACCTTTAAGGAAGGTTTTATATAATCTGTGGGACATCAGATTTGGTTCATGTTGTCCCAAATGAAAGTTAGATATTACTGCCAATTGGACCCTAATAGTGGCAGCAGCTGATCCCTGATGGAAAAGTTCAGACAAAAATTCTAACACCACAGGGATGGATGCTGTGTAAGGATCTACATTTCTTTATTTAGCCCAGATAGAAAACCTTCTCCATTTGCTAGTGTATAACTTCCTAGTGGAAGGTTTATGCGAAGATGTGAGGATGTGGGTCACAGCAAGTGAAAGATTATGAAGACTGACTAGGGATGGAAGTGGAGCAGCCACACTGTCAAGATAAGGGTGTGGAGGCAGGGGTGAAGGGAGCCTGACGTGTGTCAAGAGGTCTGGCACTGGGTCCAGAGTCCATGGATCGTCTAGTAGATGAGGCCCGAGAAAGGGGAGCAAAATCTGCCCAGGCTAGTAAGGAGTGATGAGAATCATTTTGCTTCACAATAACTTTGCTTTCTGTATCACTTTGGATATGAGTGGAAAGGGAGGGAATGCATAAAGGAGTCCCAGGGGCCAGTCGTGAACAAGTGTGTCTCTCAGTGACTCCCCCAGAGGGGGGGGGGGTGCGTTAAGGGAAAAATAGCTGCTGCATTTGGCGTTGATCGGGCTGGCAAAGAGATCGCAGCAAGGCTGTCCCCATTTGTGGAAGATCTGTTACGCTACTTCCTGATTCAGAGACCACTCATGAGGTATCAAGATTGCCCTGCTGAGCTTGTCGGCTATCACATTGGTTATCCCCGGGATATGCGTTGCTACTAGAAAGCATTGGGAAAATATCTCCCACTTCCAAACACAAAGAGCCTCTCGACAAAGGGGGGAAGATCTGGTTCCTCCTTGCTTGTTTAGATACCATACCACTGACATATTGTCTGACTGGATTGCTATCGTCCCTAGCGGAAGAAAGTTTTGAAGTGCTTGCAACGCTAGAAGCACTGCTCTCATCTCTAGGACACTGATATGCAGGCGAGCCTCATGATCTTGCCATGTGCCTTGGACAGTCCTGCCTAGATAATGCCCCCCCCCACCCTAGCTGAGAGGCATCCGTGGTCACAGTAGCAACGGGTTGGCGAGGGAGGAATGGAGTGCCTGTTATCAGCTGGTCGGGCTGAATCCACCAACGAAGGTCCTTCTTGCATGACTCTGTTATGAGGATATAGTGGGATACAGGCAGTTGTTGAAGGGACCACTGGAAAAATAGAAGCCATTGAAGAATTTGCATATGCAGTCTGGCTAGTGGGACTAGAGTTATGGTAGAGACCATGGTCCCTAAGAGTTTCAGCACTGTGTTTGGCTTGACTTTCTGTAGAGTAAGCAAACTGTGAATTTGTTGCCTGAGGTTTTGAATTCTGTCTGCAGGTAGATGACCTAGCATGGCGACTGTGTCTATTTCTGTGCCTATAAAAGTCACAAATTAAGAGGGGGATAAGGCAGACTTTTCCCAATTTATTGTAATCCCCAGCTGGGAACAGAGCTGGATGGTCAAATTTCTGGCTTGTAGGAGTAGGTGCCTGGTGGTGTCGGTCAAGAGCCAGTCGTCCAGGTACGGAAACACTTGAAATCCACAATGTCTCAGGTGAGCTGTCACTACTGCCATACATTTGGTGGACACCCTGGGGGCTGTGGTGAGACCAAAGGGCAGAGCACGAAATTGGTAATGACTGGCTCCCAGCCGGAAGTGTAAATGACTCCTCAATGCTCTGTCCATTTTTATATGGTAGTACACATCTTGGAGGTCTATGGAGCACATCCAATTGTCTTTCCCTAACAGAGGGAGTATAGACTGCAGTGTCACCATCCAGAACTTGGACTTATTTACAGCTTCGTTTAGTTTGCTGAGGTCCAAGATGGGCCTCCAGTCCTCTGTTCGTTTTGGCACTAAAAATAATCTGGAGTAAGTTCCAAATCCTATCTGGTCTGCGGGAACGGTTTGGATGACTCTCTTTGAAAGCAACTTTTGCACTTCTACAGTTGCTTGATCCCTGTGATTGGGTGTAAAATCCGGGAATCTTCTCAGGAGTGTGGGGTGGAACAGAAAAGGGTATGGAGTATCCACTGGTGATTATTCTTTGTACCCACTTGTCTTGGGTGATGTTTAGCCAAGCTTCTGGATACAAAGATAAGCGACCCCCGACTGGATCCAGTGAAGCACAGCCAGGCCCCACATCAGGAGCGCTGAAAGGGACAGCCTCGAAAGGAATTGCAGCCACCCTGGTTTTGCGGACCCCCTCCCCACCTCTAGGGCGACGTCTACCATTAGGTTCTCCTCCTCTGCCTTTGAAGGAGGAGTCACCCTGTGCATCCAGGACAAATCTCTGGGACTTCTTGAACCACATCTTACCACCTCTCTGACCCTTGGGATATGGTCTAGAAGGGACGGTAAAACATACTCCCACGGCAGAGAGAGTTTTCCCTTCTTGTTTGCACCTGGTGAGTGTATCTTTTATCTTAGGTCCAAACAGAGAAGAACCATCAAAGGAGGCATTGGTAAAGGTAGACTTGAAAGGCTCAGCAAAATTACATAAGCGCATCCAGGAGTGTCTCCCAAGGGAATCTCCCGTACCCGCTGCCCTGCTCACTCCATCAGCTGCATAGGAGATCAGCCTCATGGAGGAGTTCAAAATGGAAATTAAGGTGGACAACTGAGCAGTCACCTTCTCAGGGACTCCTTCAGTAGATGTACCTTGAAGAGTATTTCCTAACTCCTTGAGGAGATCTCTCTGAAGCCTATTAAAATGTGTGAGATAGTTCAGTGATCTGAGGGTAAAAGTCACTGAAGAGAAGATACACTTCCCGTATCTATCCATCATTCAAGACTCCTTTTACGGCGGATGGACAGATGAAGAAGTCTCCGCTAACTCCTTTTTAGTGGCCGCCGTCACCACCATGGCATCTACAGGCACTCCTTTGGACAAAAACTCTTTCTCTTTTGGGGCCGAGAGAAATTTGTTGGGTCTTCTGGGGACTGGCTCCATGGCATCAGGAGTTTTCGACACCTTTCGACTAACCAGATCCAAGAGTTTGTCAAAAGGTGGAGACACCCAAGAGGCTGAAGGTTGAAACATTCAGGTACACTGACTCCTCATCAGAAGGGGTGACAGTGGACAGGCCACCTCTCTGCTTTAGGATGTCTAGAATGTCTACAAAGGAGACATCAGAGGACGACTTGGGGACCCTTCTGACTTCTTGAGGTCAGTGTCTGAGGTGATGCTTCCTCTTGCATGTCCTCTTCCGAGGGGGCTCCTCAGAAGGGTATTCCAGGGAGGTCTCAGAAGACTGGGGGCCACCCAATGGGGGCTCCTGAGGCTGCAGGTCTCTGCTGCCAATGGAGAGAGAAGGTGCTGAGACAGAGGTCGATGCTTGAGGATGAAGAGTATCGGTACCCTCGCATTGAGCTGATGACCGAGACAGCACACTCCTCATCAATCTCGAATGCAGATCTCTCCGGCTCCGAAGACAGCCCCGGTTCCGAGGAAACAGAGGTAGTCCTCAGCTCCAGAACGACTGGCTCCGAGATGGATGTAGGTTCTGAGCTCACCCTAGCAGACGCACCGAGAGGGAGACTCGGCACCAAAGAGGTTCGGGTCCAAGTATCCCTGTCGGGGCCGACCAGTGAGCTTTGGCTCCTAGACACTATGGACGGCGCTGAAGGTATCTGGGTGGAACTCGGCTCTGAGACAGCCACAAGGAGTGCTGGAACTGAGGGTTCCACAACAACTGACATCGAAATCTCCGGCTCGGAGGAGGAACCACAACAGGGAGAATGGACTCAGATGGTCCGGAACTGACTGGGTCGGAGGCAACAACAATTTGGGCAAAGCAGACGACTTCAAGAGTCTAAGCACTACTCTCTCCAAGTCTTCTTCTGACGGGCTCTTGGAGGATCTGGATGACAGGGTAGGTGATCTGGATCACTGAAAAATGGGAGATCGTAAGGTTGGGGAGACCAGCAAAAGATCTCTGGACCGGCTCCGATTCAATTTTTCAGTGGTCGGCTCTGAAAGGCTTGGGGCCGACACTGCAGTGTCAACATCAACCACCTCGACCGGCTCGAGGACAGTGGAGCCAAGGAGGTAGAAGCTTTATCTAGTTTCAATGTTTTTTGAGGAGGTTCAGACAAAACAGTCGGCGCCAGAGAATGTTTCTTGGCCGACTTGACCTTCTCTTTCCTAGAAGAATGGGACTGTGATGATGAAGAAGAGCTTGCTAAGTCTTTCTCGAAGGAAGGCATGAGGAGACGTTTCAGTACTAACTTGTTCTTTCACTCCTGGAGAACTCTGGAGCTGAAGGAGTGACAGAAGGAACAAGTTTCCTGCAAGTGGATGACTCCAAGGCAATAGACTCAATTACTGTGGCCATCTGTAATTGACATCTTTTGGGAGCATTTTATGCATTATTTTAAAACCCGAAGGTTTGTGGTCTTTGGATTCTTTAGACATGCTGTAAGAGCTCTATAAACAGTAAGAAGGAAGACAAGGTCCTCTAATTTAAATGGGCCTCACCCTAAGACAGGTACACACCAAACACAAAGAGGACTAGGTCCTCTAACTTAAACGGACCTAGCCCTAACAAACCACACACAAAACAAAGAAAACCAAAGTGTACTAGGTCCTCTAAGTTAAATGAGCCTAGCCCTGTTAGAAAGATTGAGAGATAAAACAGAGGACTAGATCCTCTAACTTAAACGGACCTAGCTAGAAAGGCAGAAGCTAAGCCGGAGAAAAAAGAGAATCTTAAGCAGCAGGCAAAGTAGGAGACAAGCAGCACTGCGCACAATTATTAATCTATAAAATTGTGAAAACAAGACTGTAATACAAATACGGACCTACGGAAATATAAACTGTGTCAAAAACTAGCAGAAAAATGCTGCACACAAATATTAAGGTATGAAAAATCGAAAAACAAGGTCCTAACATAAACACGGACCTACGTAAATATAAACTGTATCAGCAAACTAGCACACAGGATACCACACAGAGAACAACAAGGGCCCAATGCCCAACAAGTTCTCAAAAACTAAGTAAATGGCAAAGACACTTCTAAACACTACCTATAGGATAACTAACACTAATATTAAGTATAACTAGCTAAAACTATCAAGAAATATCAGTAAATGTGAATAATAAAGAAAAAATTTTGAACTTAGCCACGTCCAAGCAAGAAGCACTTTTGAACTCATAAATGCGGCAAACAAGATCTGGGGATTGTATTTGTGCACTATGGGATACCTACCTAGCCACGAGCCAACTAACTAAGAGACTTTGAGCTTTGTAATAGGTGAGTCGGAGCCGATCCCCATATGTACGAATGAAGGCGAGACTACAGAACATCGACAGTTATCCGGCATCTACAAATCCCCATCAGTGCCGGTTAACTCAGAATTTACTGTATCATGAGAATCATGGCAGCCATTTGACCCCAAATCCTGAGGGATATAAACATTTCAGACAGGTTCATACTGATGCCACTTAAAAGGTGAAGATTTAAATGCTTGTTTGGGCACACATGGTGGTTTGTGTCCCATATTATGACTGCTGCAAAAGCTGTATCTGAGTGACAAAACCCCTGGAATAGATCTAAATATATATATTGTTTTCTGTGAAACAAAAGTTACTTTTACTGAGGTTTCGAGCAGACATCCAAAAAACGCAATCCAGTCAAAAAGATGTCGTTATGTTCTCTTGGAATCCCAGCCTGCATAGGAGATCTCAAACCCACATTAGAGATTTCTGACACTTTGAAAAATACTCTGCAAAGATAAGCAAGTTGTCTAAATATGGAATAATGTGGATACCTTGTAGCCTGCAATGGATTATAACAGGAGCTAGATACTTGTGAACACCCTTGGAGCAGTATATAACTCAAAGTATAAGGCAGCGAACTGATAATATGATTTAGACACACTAACTTAAGAAATGCATGGAATCTGGGTGGATAGGAATATGATGATATGCATCCTTTAAAGCTAAGATTACTACAAAAATTCAAACAAGGAGAAAGAGATAGGTTGTGAAGGAAAAGCATTTTGAACTTGGGCACACTTGCAGACTGATTCAAGAAAGACCGATTCAGAACTGGTCTCCAGGAAGTTTCTCTCTCTCTCTATGACGCCAAAAATCATTAATGAGTAAAAGCCTTTCCCTCACTGCGGAGGAGAAAGAACATCTTCTATTCCTCCCAGAGGCAGAAAATGATGTAAAGACAGGAGAAAAGAGAATGGATTGGTCTGGTGGATGAAGAGAAACCACTGAAAAGAAGGAATTTCCTCCCATGCCATTTGTATCTTAGAAGGATCATAATCAGGACCTGTCTGAAACAATCTGTTGCCAAAGAGAGAAATGGAGACCCAGACTTTCAGGAAGGAGTAAGGGACTGCCAGGGTGGGAATAGAGACAAGATTCCTTATGTACTCATTCTGACTTAATGACTTAACTGTCCTTTGTTCTTGGGGCAGGGGAGCTTTCTTTTTGGAACCTCCCTGCCATTGCTTTTTAAAAGTCTGCTTACAAGCATTCTGCTGAGACTGTGTATTTTATTTATTATCAAATTAGACAAGGGAGCAGAAAATCCCTTGGATAATTTAGAGAAGGAAGACTGAAATATCTGAAAGATTCCCCAAATCAACTTACCTGTCCCATCACACTTTTTAATAATCTCTCCAGCATAGGGTCCAAAAATGAAATCTCTATAAAAGGAAGAGTTTAAAACTTCATTTATGACATCTGGGAGGTTCTGAAAATGCTGCCAGGCAAACCTCTTTAAAATTGTATTAGTGGCAGCAACCCTGAGAGTAGTATCTACTGATTCAATAACACATCTCAGACAATGAGTAGCCTCCTGAGAAATAGAAGAAACTAAAGAACACAAAGCAGACTTTTCCTCACTTGAGGAAAGTGAAGCAAAAACAGTCTTTGTACTGTCACAATTACACTAAACTTAACTTGTGAGCCTGACAGTTCATAACTCTATATATCAATCTTGCAGAACCACAGCCTTTTTCCAAAAATTATTACCATTCTTATCAGGACACATATTAGAACTGATAAAATGTTTGGCAGCAATAGGATTTACTAAAGCTATAGCTGCTGAGTCAGGTCTGGGACTAGTGTATAAAAATGTGAAAGACTGAGGCACTTTGTACATTCTATCTACTTTCTTTGGGGGAAAAGGCTGGCTGTCAAGGAAACCAGAGGCTTTGGCAAAAACATCCTCCAGTGCTGACAGCACTGGGGGAATGGATGAGGGTTCTGGAAATTCCACTTGTTCCAAATAAAGAAGTCATGTACTCACCATAATGTTCTATCTGTATTGGCCATTTTCATTCTTTCTGAACAGATGGGTTCAGATTCGATCCCTCGTGTCCGACTTGGCCATTGCTAAAGCTCATGGCAGCCAAAACCTCTCAAGCTTATACCTTATCCACAATGCACCAACTCCAGTTACCTTGCTGCTATGATAGACAGTAAAAGTATGAAAATTACTATGCAGAACCTATCTCATGATTTATGCATATAATAAAGACAAATGAGTCCAAACACACTTGATCTTCCAGAAGCCTTTAGGATGGGGGTTGGTGTGAGGAGAGCTAAGGAAGAATGAAAATGAACAACACAGATGGAACGTTATGGTGAGTACATAACTTGTCTATCTGATGTTGTCAATTTTCATTCTATCCTCAACTAATGGGACAGAGTCCCCAGCTACATAATTTCCTGGGTGGACTCAAGGAAGGATATTCCTGAGCACTATAGCACCAAAGGATGCCCTTCCTCTGGAGACCAGATCTAACTTGTAATGAGTAATAAAGATATAGGGAGTAGCCCAAGTAGCTGCTGCACAAATATCATCCATGGACATTCTGGACTAAAACACTGAGGAAGTTGCCATGGATCCAGTAGAATGAGTATGATTGTTTTTGTAAGAGTGATGCCCAGTTTGTTATACACAAAGGAAATGCAATTTGTTATCCATTTAGATAGTGTAACGTTGGTAACTGGTTTACCCAATTTAGGTTCTGCAAATGAAACAAACAGTTGATCTGATTTTCAATGTTCTTTGTCCTATGTAAGTAAAAATGCAATTGCCTGTGAACACCCAATAAGTGTAATGCATATTCACATCCATTAGAAAATTTGTGGAAGAATACAGGCAAATTAATAGACTGATTAATACTGGATTCTGACACCACCTTTGGAAGGAATGATGCATTGGTACGTAAAGTCATCTTGTCCCTGTGAAAAATCAAGTATGGGGATTTCAAGGATAATGCTTGGATCTCGGAAATTCTTCTGGCTGATGTAATGTCTACTAAGAAAATTGTCTTCCATGAAAGAAATTTAAGATCACAGGTAGCTGCGGGCTCAAATGGGAGATGAGTAAGGTACTGCAGTACTAAATTTAGGTCGTAAGGAAGAGTAGGATCTTTAAAGGGAGGCCTTAAGAGTAGTATGCCTCTTAAAAATGCTTTGCTTAACTTATGAGATGCTACTGTCGAGCCATTTATCTCAACATGGAAATCTGATATTGCTGCTAACTGGAGTCTAACTGCAGAAGGACTTGCTCCTTCATCAAAGAGATGTGATAAAAAATTTATTATACAATGACTGTCATTAATATTCAAAAACGAGCACACTGATTGGTCAGCCCAAGCAGCAAGCCTGTTGTAAATCCAAGAATATACCAAGGGAAAAAGGTCCGGTCAGCTGGACTTTTTTCCATTAGTATATCTCAAAATGTTTTTACTTTTCTTTCTTTTTTTTACAAAAAGAGAAAACGGAAGACCTCAAACGAATGAAGAAGATGGTGCAGACAAAAATAAGAGGATAATCAGGTACGTTCTGCAAAACTAAAGAATCTTACCCAATTATCCTTTTATTTTGTCTGTCCCACCACTCCCGAACATTAAAAGTCTCCCAGTTTCTTTTTTTCTTTTCAATAAAAAAAAAAAAAAATATATATATATATATATATATATATATATATATATATAGATAGATAGATAGATAAAAACAAAAAACAAAGGAGATTTTCCTTTCTCCGTTGCTGCCTTTACAAAGCAACGATGTACAGCGTAAGCATGGGAAAACAAGTACCATATGCATGCGCAGTACATCAGAAAAAGCCCCAGGATACAGGAAAAATGCGGAAGGGCACCACAGAGGCATTATACAAGACATTATTTAAGAAAAGTATTTTTTTTTCATAAATAATGTCATTGTATAATAGCAATAACCGACTTTGTAGTATATTGAAATTTACCCATGGTTGGCTTTATTGAATCACTCGGGCTTTGCTCTCATGATTAAACCAACACACATCAGTATACCACACTGATGTTGTCAGTTATTGCTTAAATATATTATGTATGGGAGCTGTAAAAGGTTCAATGTTATATTTTTGAGCCCCCCCCCCCAAAAAATTCTTTTCTATTTACTGGAATATAGTTTCCTGGTGGAAAGTTTATGGGAAGACATCAAAATATGATGGACAGGAGAAGACAGCATTGGTTGTTGAGCTATCAGCGGAATTAGAAAAGCCAGTTAGTGAGCCTGAGTGTAGATCGGTATATATGTATACCTTTAAGAAGATTTCCATGGGCTTGCACATGTGTATGAGCACTTGCAAGCTACACTGCCATTTTCTACAGAGCTGTTGAGATGTAAGCATGCATGTATGTAATGGTCTGTCCATCAGTTTGTTTATATTTTATGTTACTGCAATCCATCCTGATGTGTTTCTATATAACAAAGCATATAAACAAACTACCTCACCTGTTCGTCTTGAATCATAACATAGGACAAGTGACATGGTGTCGGAATGGGATCCAGAATCAAGACCAAGACACACTCAGTTAATGTTGGAGGAACACAAAAGAATGGATCATCCCCACTGCACATACAATTCACAAAACAGGGCAGAAATGAATTCCAGTTACTAAAACTTGCTTAAATAACTTCTTACTCAAAGAATATAAAATGAAGCACTCAGAATGCTCAAAATGAATTTCTAATTAAACAAAATGCCCGAAACTACTAAACATCGATAGAAGTATTCAAAATAGTTACAAAAATGTTTGAAACAATGTCCAAATCACATACAATGTATAAAATAAGGAAACAACCACATTTTTTGCTATGTGCTACTTTTTTTGCATTAATTAAAGCTATATGAAGTATCTGAAGTGTACACAGTGTTCACAAGTTTGTGCAGTATTACAGTATAGTTATTTTGCAAAATACAGTCATTTCAAAGCATATTTCGCGAAGTACAGTATTTTGAAGAGTTTATTGTGCGTTTGAATGTTATTACAGGTACCTGGTATGTGTGTATGTTCATATACAATTACAAGTAGGCCAGGATTGCATTGTGTTTTACTATAATTTGTTGGCATGGCAAAAAGCTTTCTTAGACCAGCTCCCCTTGTATTTGATAATAATATTGCAGAGAACTGGAGAATGTTTGAGCAAGAGTATGATATTTTCACACAAGCTACATTTTCTGATAAAGATGCACTTACAAAGGCATTTATTCTGTTTAATTTAGCCGGTTCAGAAGCCATTGAAAGAGAGCATTCACTTGTTTATGTGTTTGCAGAGGAGGGGGAAAACTGTCATATAGTGGTACCAGCTGAAACAAGAGAAGACCCTGAGTGCTTAAAATGTAAATTTAGAGAAATGTGTAACCCCCAACTGAATATTACAATGGAAAGGCACTTGTTTTACACAAGGGATCAAAAGCCTAGAGAACCTTTTGCAGCATATATAATTAGAAGTTATGTACCTACCATAACGTTCCATGTTAGTTGTCTTCTCTCGCCTTCTTTCTTGCTGGATGGGTTCGGAGCCGATCCTCGGCTCCGACTTGGCACTTGCTTAGCTTGAGAACTCCTTTTACCAGCTCGAGGCAACCCTATATCCCATGATGCAAGGCGGGACTACCTCAGATCTCGTTTGGTAGCTAACCTACCCTGCTAAGGACTAACCTAATATATCTTAGGAAAACCAAGTTCATAATAAAGGAGTCCTCTAATGAAGGCTCAGGAGGAAACAACCTGAGAAGAGGAACTCTTCAAGATCTGTCCAGGCCAGGGGGAAGGAGGGAGGGACGCAAGAAAGAAGGCGAGAGAAGACAACTAACATGGAACGTTATGGTAGGTACATAACTTCTAAATGTTAAGTTGTCAATCTCGCCTTCATTCTTGCTGGATGGGACCGCGTCCCTAGCACCTGTATTTGGTGGCTCAATGGAACAGACTCTTGAGAACTGTGGAACCAAAACTGGCCCTGTCTCTGGAGGCCAAATCTAACTTGTAATGAGAGACAAAGGTATGAGGAGTGGCCCAAGTAGCTGCTGCACAAATGGTATCAATGGGTAGTCTATCCTGAAAGGCTGCAGAAGTGGATAGACTCCTGGTTGAGTGTGCTTTCGGTTTAGAAGGTAGTTGCTTGCCTCTGAGTGAATACACATAAGTAATGGTGAAAGACAACCATCTGGATAAGGTCACTTTAAACACTGGGAGACCTTTCCTGTTTTCTGCATAGGAGACAAATAATTGGTCCGATTTCCTGAATTGTTTCGTTCTATGCAAATAGTACCTGAGCTGACGATGGACATCCAAAAAATGAAGCTTTTGTTCAGCTCTGTCAGAATAATTTGGGAAAAAGACTGGTAGATCGATGGATTGATTAATATTAGTTTGAGAAACAACTTTGGGGAGAAAGGACGGGTTCGTTCTTAAGGATACCCTGTCCTTGTGAAAAACCAAGTAAGGGGAATGGATGCAGAGAGCTTGAATCTCGGAAACCCTTCTTGCTGAAGTGACAGCCAGTAAAACTATAGTTTTCCAGGTCAATAATTTCAATGAACATGAAGCAGACGGTTCGAAGGGTGGTAACATTAAGGATGCTAACATTAAATTTAGATCCCATTGTGGAGGAGGATGTTTTATTGGCGGCTTTAGGAGAAACACTCCTCTCAGAAAGGCCTTGCATAGTCTATGTGACATAATGTTATGATCTTGCAAGCTAACATGATATTTGGAAATAGCCGCCAGTTGAACTTTGACTGTTGATGAAGAAGATCCTGACTGAAAAACTTCAGCCAGGAAATCTAAAACAGAATGCACAGGAGCAGTAAAGGGATCAATATTTCTGGAATTTGCCCAAATGGAAAACGCCGCCACTTGCTAGCCTAAACGGTTCTGGTGGGCCACTTCAAAGAAGCCACTAAGATATCTCTGACCGGATCAGAGATCATAGGAAGCCTGGCTAGGGAAGGAAGTGGAGCAACCAAGCAGTGAGGTTGAGAGAATGAATGGCCCGGTGCTGTTGACCCGACTGGTGGATCAAAAGATCCGGAACTGGGTCCAGATGCCAGGGCTGCACCAGGAGGTGACGATGCAGAGACGTAAACCAAATTTGTCGAGGCCAGTAAGGGGCAATGAGAATCAACTTGGCCCTCAAAACGGTGGCTTTCTGAATGACTTGTGGAATCAAGGGAAAAGGAGGAAAAGCGTACAGAAGTCCCCGGGGCCAATCCTGGGTTAGAGAGTCTCTCAGGGGTTGGCCTGGTAGGGGAAAAAGGGTGAAAACATCGGGGCACTTGTTGTTTTGGGGTGTAGCAAAAAGATCGCAACAAGGTGTGCCCCACTTCAGAAAAATCTGGTCCACTACAGATTGATTGAGAGACCACTCGTGAGGCATGAGAATGGATCTGCTCAGCCTGTCCGCCAAGAGGTTGGACCTGCCAGGGATGTGCGTTGCTATCAGAAACCGATGAGAGGAGATTGCCCATTGCCAAAGTCTGAGAGCTTCTCGACACAAGGGATAGGACCTGGTCCCACCCTGCTTGTTGATGTACCAGACCACAGACATGTTGTCCGTTTGTACTGCAATAGTCCCCACGGGAAGAAAGTCGTTGAGGGCTTGCAACGTTAAAAGCACCGCTCTCATCTCCAGGACATTTATGTGCAGATGGTATTCTATGGGTTGCCACGTCCCGTGGACCATCCTGCCCTGATAATGCCCCCCCCACCCGATCAGAGAGGCATCCATAGTAACTGTGGCAACCGGAGGAGGGGGAACAAAAGGTCTGCCCTGATGAAGAAGAGGGGAAGATATCCACCAGTTCAGATGAGTCCTGCACGATTGTGTGACTAAGATTTCGTGCCTCATCAGAAGCCTGTGGAACGACCACTGAGTGAATAACATCCACTGCAGAAGACGCATGTGGAAGCGAGCCAGTGGTAGAAGAACAATGGCCGCAGCCATAAGACCTAGAACCTTTAGTATCAATCTGGCTTTGACTTTGCTGCTCTGCAATAAAATCCGAACGTATTTTTGGATGTCCAGAATTCTTTGATCTGTTAGTCTGGCTAACATTTTGACGGTGTTTAATTCTGCGCCTATAAAGGTGATAGATTGGCAAGGCCGCAGAGAAGATTTTTCGAAATTCACTGAAATTCCCAAACTCCTGCATAGCTGCAGAGTGTAGTCTCTGGTCTGAAGAAGCTGACACCTGGTGGTGGCGGAGAGGAGCCAGTCGTCTAAATAAGGAAACACCTGGAATCCTTGACGTCTCAGATGAGCTGTGACCACTGCCATGCATTTGGTAAACACTCTGGGGGCTGAAGTGAGGCCAAAGGGCAGGGCTCTGAATTGGTAATGACTGGTCCCTAGCCGAAAGCGGAGAAACCTTCTGGAGCGCCTGTGAATCTTTATGTGATAGTACGCGTCCTGAAGGTCTATAGAGCACATCCAGTTGTCCTTGCCCAGAAAGGGCAGAATGGACTGAAGCGTGACCATCCGGAATCTTGCCTTCTTGACAAATCTGTTTAGACTGCTCAGGTCTAATATTGGTCTCCAATCTCCCGTCCTTTTGGGGACCAAAAAGAATCTCGAGTAGACGCCGGATCCTACTTGGTCTGCCGGAACAGTCTGGATGGCTCTTTTTTCTAGGAGCTTTGAAACCTCCTGTTCTGCCAAATCCCTTTGACCGGGTGAGATGTCTGGAAGGGATTGTTGAGGTACGGGATACCTTTCGAAGGGGATTTTGTAACCCTTGGATATGATCGACTGTACCCACATATCTTGTGAAAGGGAATGCCAGGCTACTGGGTACAGCAAAATCCTTCCCCCGACTGCCTCCAAGGGTGGACAGTCGGGCTACACCTCAGGGGTGCTGAAAGGGCTTCTCAGGAAGAGACTCCCTGTTGCCCTGGTTCTGAGGACCCCCCCTGCCTCTAGGGCGGCGTCTATTATTGTTACCCCCTCTGCCTCTGGGGGTAAACTGACCACGTGTGTCCAGTGCAGCTCCTTGGGCTTTGCGGAACCACATCTTCCCTCCCTTCTGACCCTTGGGATAGGGTCTAGAAGGGGTGGAAAAATGGACTCCAACGGCAGAAAGAGTTTTACCGTCCTGCTCACACCTGGTCAAGGTTTCCTTCACCTGAGGTCCGAACAAAGCCGAACCGTCAAAGGGGGTATTGGTGAAGGACGCCTTAAAGGGGTCCGCAAAATTACAAAGCCGCATCCAGGCTTGACGTCTAAGAGCCACTCCTGTGCCTGCGGCCCTGCTCGCTCCATCGGCTGCATAGGATATGAGCCGCATGGAGGAGTTGGTTAAGGAATTCAGGATTGCTAGCTGTGAGGCAATCTTTTCTTGAGCCCCAGCAGCAGAAGGATCCTGGACCACTTCACCTAGTTCCTTGAGAATATCTCTTTGAAGCCTAGTGAAGTGACAAAGGTAGTTCAGCGAACGCATAGCAAAGGTCGCTGAAGAAAACATCCGCTTTCCATACCTGTCCATGGTCCTAGAATCTTTGTTAGGAGGATGGACAGGTACTGAAGGATCCGCAAGTTCCTTCTTCGTGGCCGCCGCCACCACCATAGCATCCACAAAGAAGCCCTTGGAAAGAAACTGCTTGTCTGTAGGGGCCGTAATAAATTTGGATGGTCTCCTGGGGACAGGTTCCACAGAATCTGGAGCTACCCACGCCTTCCGAGCCACTACCTGCATAAGTGGGTCGAAAGGCGGAGACACCCAGGAGGTGGAGGGTCGGGATCCAAAAGCCTCCAGGTATACCGACTCATCCTCTGAGGGGTCAATGGAGGGCCAATTCCCCCTCTGTTTGAGGAGCTCAAGGATGTCTGAAAAGGAGACATCCTCAGAGGGGGATCGTGGGGAACCCTCCGACTCATCTAAGTCGGTATCAGATGTAGTAGACTCAGGGGAGTCTGTGTGTTTCCTCTTACATGTCCTCTTCCGAGGGGGTTCCCCTGCAGGGTCAGGAGAAACCTCGGAAGAGGAAGATATTCCCAATGGGGAAACCTGGGGCGATGGATCCCTGGGCCTGAGAGCAAGAGGCTGGCAAGAGGCGTCTACAGGCACCGAAGAGGGAGGAGCTAGAGGGATGGACCGTTGACCTGGCTCAGGTGCCAGGACACTCCTCATCACCTCAAATGCTCCCCTCCCCGGGAGACCGGAATATTCCCGTTCCGAGGAAATAGGAATTCCCGGCTCCACTGAGAGGGAAGGCTCCGAGGCCGATGTCGGTGCCGAGCTTACCAAAGCCGAAGCCCCGAGAGGGAGAGCGGGGTCGGACAAGGGTCCGATGCCACTAGCCCCCTCGGAGCCGACAAGGGAAACTCGACGACCGGATCCCTCCAAGGAAGGTCTCAAGGAGGAGATCGGAGCCGAAGACGACGGAGCCGAAAAGGATGTATCGGTTCCGGCGCCGACACAGTCGCTGTCCCGAGAAGCTCCGGCTCCGAACTCTGGTGGAGAGTCGGAGGAGGAAGTTCAAGGGGTGAAGCAATAGCCGAAGTCTGCTGAGACGGGCTATGGAGCATTTGGGCCAGTGCCTGCGACTTTAACAGCCTGCTTACCACCCTCTCTAAATCGTGGTCAGACAGCCTGGAAGATCTCGAAGATCGGCTCTGATGACTCCGCTCCGACAAAAGAGGAGACCCCAGAGCCGAGTGGATAGATTCCAAAGAAGGGGACCGAGATCTCTTCTTGGATGAAGTCATCGGAGCCGACGTCCTATGGGTTCCAGATGGAGCCGAAGGCTTCTCGGCTCCGATACTGGATAATGTGTCGGCTCCAGCCGGAGCCGATAAGGCAACAGCAGATTGGGTGTCGGAACCGATCGGAACCAACCCTACCTGAGAAGAAGAAAGATCGGCTCCAGCCCATCTCGACTCCGAAGGAGTCGGAGCCACCGGGGAAGGCTTGGAAGCTGTAGTCTGACCCTTAGATGGCTTGGAAGGCTTACTGGACCCAGGTTTAGTGGGTGAACCTTCCGGCTTTAGCAAGCCACGGAGGATTAATTTATTCCTCCTTTCCTGCAGGACTCGCTGGCTAAAAGAGTGACACAAAGCACAGGAGTCCTGCAGGTGTAAAGGCCCCAGGCAGTAAACACAAGAAGTGTGACCGTCTGTCAGAGACATTTTCTGACAGCATGAGTCACACTTCTTGAAGCCCGAGACCTTTACCTCCTTAGACATAGTCTAAGAAAAGAGTAACAAAAATACTCACACACACACCCCAACAGTCACACAATTAATCCCACAAACACAGACACACAGATAGGGATTAATAAGGGAGGCCTAGGCCTAACTGAAAATTTTTAAACTTTTTATAAAAGTAAAAAATTTTTTTAACTATAAGGGGAATAGGGTGATTGTATGGACACTACACACTAAAAAATAGGAAAAGGGGAAGATAAACCCTAACTTAAGCTGTTTGAAAAACTCAAACTTACCTCAGCTGGCAAAAAAGGAGACCTCTTCGCAAAGCTGCAAACGAGATCTGAGGTAGTCCCACCTTGCATCATGGGATATAGGGTTGCCTCGAGCTGGTAAAAGGAGTTCTCAAGCTAAGCAATTGCCGAGTCGGAGCCGAGGATCGGCTCCGAACCCATCCAGCAAGAATGAAGGCGAGATTGACAACTTAACATTTGACTTGAGAAACAAAGCTAAAATGTGCAGATTTGATGATTTAAGGGGTGAGTTGATAAACAACAGACGTGTGTGTGGTATTAAAGATGATGCTATGAGAAAGATTTTGCTTTGTGACAGTGATTTAACTTTGAATAAGGCCATTGAGATTTGTCAGATATATGAGCTCACAGAAAAGCGCACAAATGTGCTTACAAATGAGAAATGCATGCTTCCAGTATCTTTTAGTGCTCATGTTGATAGTATGCAGCATGTGGTTAAAAGAAACAGGCCCAAGCACATGGCAGCAACTTTGAGTCCTGTAACAGTACCTGGGGAACCCTGTAGCTTTCTAGCAAATTCCAGAGCATGGACAGTCTTAGTGAAGCACAAGGGTGAGTCAGCAAACTCAAAGCATGTGCCCTCACCTAGCCTCATAGTCAAATGTCGTAACTGTGGTGGCAATCATGTGTCTAAAAGAGAAAAGTGCTCAACTTTTGGTCAGCAATGCCACAGATGTAAAAAGTGGAATAATTTCCAAAGATTTTGTAAATCAAGTGGCACATTCTTTTATTAAAAGAGGATATTTAAAGAGACAGGTTGAGCGATTACAAAGCATTGACCCTACTTTTTATGTTGATTGTGTGTCTGTGCTTAATGAAACAGTCAATGAAGTCAATTTATTGGCAAAGAATGAAGTATTTTGTACTGTTCAAATAAATGGAAGACACAGAGCTCGTCAATTTATTGGCAAAGAATGAAGTATTTTGTACTGTTCAAATAAATGGAAGATACATAGAGCTCAAAGTTGACACAGGTTCAAAGTGCAATGTTATGTCAGCAAAAACATTTGCTAGAGTATGTGCTGGTGAGAAGCTTGATTTGGCAATGTATGTGAAGCTTGTTTCTTATAGTGGCAAAGAAATTCAAACTGAAGGTTCAGTAGTGCTTTCATGTTACTCTGCTGGGAACAGCTATGACTTGCAATTTTACATAGTCCAAAGGCACGCACAGTCATTATTAGACATCGGAGACAGTTTGAAAATGGGACTACTTTATTTTAATAAAGAAGTCAACCATGTAAGCTTAAAAGACCACTGTTCTAATCTATTTTTTCTACCTATGCTGATCTTTTCAAAGACAAGCTAGGCAAACTCCTAGTTGTGTACTCCATGAAGTTAGACCCAGAAGTCAGCCCAGCTGTCAGACCAGCCCAGAAAGTTCCAGTTGCTATGCAGGACAAAGTCAAGGCCAAGCTAGATGAAATGGTGCAGCAAGGTATAATTTGTCAAGTTGAAAAGCCAACTGAATGGATATCTTCGATGGTGATTTCTCATAAGAAGAGCTCAGATGATATCAGAATATGTACTGATCCACGAGATTTGAACAAAGCGCTGAAAAGACCCCATCATCCAATGCATACAGTCGAAAAAGATGCTGTTCTTATGCCAAATGCCACTGCTTTTTCTGTCTTAGATGTAAAGAGTTCATTTTGGCAAATTTTGCTTGACCAAAAATTCTCATTGCTAACCACTTTCAGTACTCCGTTTTGCAGGTACCGATTTTTGAGAATGCCATTTGGGATAAATTCTGCCAGTGAAGTCTTCCAGCATGCCATGAAAATTCTTTTTTCTGATTATTTGTGTGCTATTATAGTAGATGATATTCTACTAGGAGATAATGGTGAAGCTGAGCATGACAGAAACCTCAAGAAAGTTCTGGAAAGAGTATGTGCAGTGAATCTTAAGCTGAATCCTCAGAAGTGCAAATCAGGCTACGAGAAGTTACTTATGTTGATCATTTGCTTACCAGTTCAGGCTTACGATCAGATCCTTCCAAGAAAATAGCAGTTCTTGAGATGCCAGCTTCAATGTTCAAGCCCTTCAATGTTTTCTTAGCAGGGTTATCTATCTAGGCAAGTTCATTCCAGACATGAGCCAACTTTCAGCACCGCTTAGAGAGCTGACATGCAAAGATGTATCCTGGTCCTGGTCAGAACAACACCAAAGAGCATTTGATGTCCTGAAACAGAGAACTGCCAGTCCACCAACTCTCAGCTATTATGATGTTCACAAACCAGTTACTCTTTCTTGTGATGCTTCGAAGTTGGTCTTGGTACAGTCATTCTTCAAGATGGTTGACCAGTAGCCTATGCGTCCAGAACTCTAACCCAAATTGTGATGCAGTATGCGCAGATTGAGAAAGAGTGCTTGGCAATTGTGTTTGCATGTTCGAAGTTCCATGATTATATTTATGGCCACCCTATTCAAATCAAAACTGACAATCAACCTCTAGTCACTATACTGAGAAAGCCTATGCATACAGCTCCTGCCAGACTGCAATGCATGAAGTTGAAATTGCAAAAGTATAATTTCAATCTTGTCTACAGAAAGAGCAAACTTCTTTATCTTGATACTTTATCCAGATCCCCCAGAAGTACCACTGAATAGCATGAAAATGAGAAACTTGATTTCGAAGTCAAGGAACTGAGAAATTTTGAAGTCACACAGCTTCAGATCCAGTTCTTCAGAAGCTCAACCACTTTATCAGTCGAGGATGGCCTTCAAAGCAGTCTTGTTTACCAGTAGATGTGCAACTATATTTTCCTTACAGAGATGACATTTTGTTTGACAATGGTATCATCATGAAATATCCAAAAGTGATTGTTTAAAAATCCTTGCAACAAGAGTATATTACCATTTTGCATCTTGGGCATCCAGGAACCGATTCTACTAAAAGAAGGGTGAGAGGAGTAATATTTTGACCTTCTATGTCAAAGGATACTGACACAGTACTTCCATCTTGCTCTGTATATAATAGTACTAAGCCACATCAACAGAAAGAACCACTTCAGCTAAACCAGATTTGTGAACTACATTAGTCGACAGTAGCTACAGACATTTTTTGAATGGAATGGTCAACATTACTTGGTGTTAGTAGACTCTTATTCAAATTGGTTCAAGACTGACCTACTTCCTAATCTGGCGTCCAGTACTGTCATTACTAATTTAAAGCGTCATTTTGCAGTCCATGGTAGTCCGCACAAAATTATTTCTAACAATGTTACACAGTTTACAAACCAGCAGTTCAAGAGATTTGCTGAAGAGTGGGACTTTATTCATGTTACAACTAGCCCTGAATACCCACAGTCAAATGGTTTGGCAGAACATGCAGTTCAAAGTGCAAAACAAGTATTAGAGAAGTCGAAACGAGACAATATCAATGTTTTTCTGAATCTCCTGAATCTCAGAAATGTTCCTCGTGATAAACATCTTGGTTAACCTGCACAAAAGCTTTTGTCAAGACAAACCAGAACCACACTACCAGTTACTAGCAATCTGTTGGTTCCCTGTGCTAAGAACAACAAAGCAGCAAGCTGCTCATTCCATTACGAAAAGGGGAGATAGTGAGGATGCAGACATCCAAAGGTTTTGATCAGATTGGAGTCATGAAAAGTGTATGTCCAGAGCTGAGATTGTACATTGTGGAATCACAAGGAGTAGAATTTAGGTGGAATCTGAAACATTTGGTACCAGTGTCCTAGCCTGTATTGCAGCATCTTGCTTGTGAAAAAGCCCTTGGATCTCAGAGTGAGTTATCCAGTGTTCCAGTTCCAGGAGACTTTCCAGCAAATATCCCCGTTCCTGAGAAGATTCCCTAAACTCCTGAAACAGATTGTTCACCAATGATTGTCCTTGTTGCTAAACCCAGTCCTAGTTGCTATATCACTAGATCAGGTCGCATTTTCGGACCATGTTTCAGATACATGGCAACTTGGGCAACTTGGACATGAACACTGTGTTTATTTCTCAGTGTCTGTATAATTGCATGTCTTTTTCAGATGTTATTTTATTGTGGGTAATTCACTAAAGAGGAAGATGTAGGTCAGTATGCATGTATACCTTTAAGAAGCTTTCCATGGGCTTGTACATAGGTTCATAGGTTCATAGGTTTATACTAGGCTATCTGCCCGAGGGCATTTACAAGCCTAGCCCATAGTTTTGTGGCTTACGCCACCCCTTTAGTTTGGAGAAACTATGCCCATGTGTATACATACTGAGCACGTGCAAGCTACATTACCATTTTGCAGACAGTTGTTGAGATGTAAGCAGCATGCATGTATGTAATGGTCTGTCAATCAGTTTGTTTATAGTTCATGTTGCTGCTATCCATCCTGATGTGTTTCTATATAATAAAGCATATAAACGAACTACCCCACCTGTTCATTTTGAATCATAACATAGGACGAGTGACACTGAGGTTTACCAAATCTGGGTGTATCATGTCTGTCGGGTGGGTGAGACAGCAGGTCCAGAGTTGGATCCAGAAACCAAGGTGGTTGAATCAGGTGAGGCCAAAGAAAGGGAAATCAAATCTGTCTAGGCCAATATGGAGCAGTGAGGATGACTTTGCTCTTCAACCTGGAAGTTTGCTGAAGGTATTTGGAAATTAAAGGAATGGGCAGATAAGTGTACAGGAGACCGGGGGGGGGGGGCAATCATGAAGTAGACCATCCCTTGGGAGATTCCCCCTCTGGGGGGAATTACAGCAAAGTAGCTGCTGCACTTGTTCAGGAGGGAAATGAATAGATCACAGCAAAGCTGGCCTCATTGATGGAAGATCTTGTTTGCAATTTTCTTGTTGAAGGACCATTCATGGGGTAGAAGAATGCACCTGCTCAATCTGTCTGCTATCACATTGGATTTCCCCGGAATGTGCATTGCTAAGAGAAAGCAGTTGGAAGAGATTGCCCACTGCCACACCCTGATACCTTCTCAACACAGGGGGTAGGATTTGGTTCCTTCTTGTTTGTTGATGTACCAAACCACTGACATGTTGTCAATTTGTATTGCAGTGGTCCCTAAGGGAAGAACATCCTGGAATACCTGCAACACTAATAGCACTGCTGTCATCTCTAGGACATTTATATGTAATTTGACCTACTCGGGGGACCAGGTGCCTTGGACTGTCTTCCAGAGATAATGCCCCTCTACCCTAAATGGGAAACGTCCATGGTCACTATGGCCTTGGGTTGAGGGGGAATGAATGGCTGGCCTAGAAGAACTTGGTCTGAATGAATCCAGCATTCCAGGTCTCTCTTACATGCCTGAGTGATTCTTATCTGGCAAAACATAATAAAGAACTGACCATTGTGAAGCTAGCATCCGCTGAAGAATTCTCATGTGAACTCTCACTAGTGGTATGGTACTAACATTATTGCTTCTACCATTGATCAGAAGCTTAAAGAACCAGACAGGCCGAGATTGTGGTGTTGCAGATTATCTTTTTGATTTCTGACTTTATTGTTTGAACTTTTGATAGTGGCAGGCATGCAATGGTTATTTTCATACTGAGAATGGCTCCTATGAAATCTAGGGTCTGGGTAGGTTGTAGATGAGATTTCTCGCAGTTTATGGTTATCCCTAGAAATGAGCAAGTCTGGAGAACCTGGTCCTTTGCCAATATGAGTTGATGCCTGCTCAGACCAGATGTGAGCCAGTTGTCTAAGTATGGAAACACTTGGAATCCCTGCAGTCCGAGATGAGCACTGCTACTACTGCAATGCATTTGTTAAACACCCTGGGGACTGAGTCTAAAGGGTGGTACTCTGAATTGGTAATGACAGGCTCCCAGCCGGAAGCGTAAATACCTTCTGGATCATTTGTTCATCTTTATATGATAGTATACGTCCTGAAGGTCTATTGAGCACATCCAGTCATCCTTGCCCAAAAAAGGGAGAATGGACTGAACCATAACCATCTGAACCTTGGTTCTTTAAACTGACTTGTTTAGTTTGGTGAAATCCAGAACTGGTCTCCAGTCCCCTGTTTTCTTTGGCACTAAAAAGAACCTTGTGTAAGTTCTGGATTCTATCTGGTCTGGCAGGGCCTCTTTGATGACTTTTTCTACCTGCTTCTGTATTTGAATTGCTGCTTCTTCCCTGTGACTGGGTGGAACATAGGGGATTTTTTCTTGTGATTGGAAGTGGAAAGAAAAAGGGTATTACATATCCTCCAGAAATAATTATCGGCACCCAAGAATCTTTTGTTATATCTAGCCAGGCTCTCTGGTGTAGGGATAATTGTCCCCTGACTGCCTCCAGATGTGGGCAAACAGGGCTCCTTTCAGGAGCACTGGTAGGGTTTGTCAAAGAATGATTCTCTGGAACCCTGATTCCGGATTCTGTGGGCAGCGACATCCATTAGAGTTCCCGCCTCTGCCTCTGAGGGAACCTCCTCCACGTGTGTCCTGGAAAGAACCCTGAGACTTTTTGAACCACATTTTTCAACCCCCTTGTTGATTCCTGGAAAAGGCTCACTGAACGGTCGAAAAACGATTTCAGGACTTATCTCAAACAAACCATGAGAGAGTTGGATGACCACATTTTTTTGCTGGAAGCGGCAAATGAGATCTGAGGTAACCTGGGTTGGTGCATTGTGGGTAAGGTAGAAACTCAAGAGTTTTTGGTTGCCACGAGCTTTAGCAATGCCTAACTCAGATCCAAGGGATCAGATCTGAACCCATCGTTTGAGGATAGAAAGAAAATTGACAACAACAGATCATAATATTTTTTAAGGAACTGAGAATGAGAATGGGAATATTTTCCCATTGAAAAAGAATCCCTCACAGGGAGAATCAGATATCACACTCTCCTCAGAATCTGAATCAGAAACCTGAGGAGAAAACACTGAATCTGTCCCTTCACATTCCCATACAGATTCTACTGCTTGAAACTTTTCAGGGAAAGAAGAATCCCATTTTCTTTTAACAAAGAAGGGTCAGGATACTGCAGACGACTCTGAGCCAAGCCTAATAAATTACTCCCATCCAGAGTAACTGACACGTGATAAACTAAATGTTTATTTTTTTTTTCCTGTCTCTTTTTTGACAGCAAAGCTAGGAAAAATAGATCCTGTATTGCCAGCAACAACTTCCCTAGAGATGGACACAACATTCTGGCTAAGCAGGAGAACATTCCCTGCCCCTTCTCTCATGACCAATAAGAGTGGCTCTCCCTTGTCCACTGAGAAGACCCCAGCAGCCATAGATCTCGAACCACCCAAGAAGCAGGGGCTAGGGGGCCAAGATGACACTATACTGAAGCTGGAACTTCACAAAGGCAAACATTTGTTCTCAATCTAAGGGTGTAGGGCTCCAAAGGAACATGAAGAAATGCAGGGGAAAATGCTAACAACAGCCTAAATGTCAGAAATCTAGATAGCATATGCTCCAAAGAGAAGCCATCCACTCTCCTCCTCAGCCATGTCTGTCATGCCAGAAGACTCCTGCTGTGGAGGGTTAGAGAACCTTCAGGAGTAGCCAGTGACAAGGGTCCTAGATAGGAAGTGATAGAAATCCTAGGAACTTTACTGGAAGACATTTTTTCATGAAAATAAGTGTCCGTATCTACGTCTCTCCTCTTTTGTTTCTACTTTTAGGACTGGAGGTTTTAGAAGCTAGGTTGTCCATGCCTGGAGATCTCACCTTACCCTTTTCAGCTCTGTCTAATCAAAGGAACCCCTTCAAAATTGATTTGTTCCTCCTATCTAGCAAAATCCGTGAACTAACTTTTACATAAACTGCAGTCACTGCCCAGATACCCCACCCCACGACACATGTTGGGGTCTTGGGAGGGGAGGATCTTATAGCCACAGTCTTTCCATTTTTTGAAACCAGAGACCTATGACTCCTTATCCATGGCTGTCTAATGTAAGTCATGTGCAAGAGGAAATGCTGGTGTAGGAAACTGTTGGAATACTCGCTTTGGTTTCTTTCTCCTGACAATAACTCAATAACAAGGCCTTAATCACTAAATGTCCACCACAATAAGTACATCTAGGCTCAAAGATTACAGCAACACCTGATGAAGTTATTTTATCAAAAGAAAGAAACAACAGGGATAGCAGGATTGTTTCTTTTCTTTTTTTCTTTTTTCACTAACAAAGAATGGGAAGGGAATAAGTGGGTTGAAGCTCAGAAGAGAATTGAAGAAAAGGCGGTGAAAGTGAGTTGGAAACAGTCTGATAAGTAACATATCACTTTAAGATCAACTATAGAATATATAAGATATGTACTCACCATAATGTTCCATCTGTGTTGTCCATGTTCATTCTTCCTCAACTGTTGGGTTTGGATCTGACTCAGAGGCTTCTTCCAGATTGTAGAATCTTGAACTCTCAAGCTCCTCCTTTTACCCGTAATGCCCCACCACCCTAACATACCAAAGATGTTGTCTGCTGCCTATAAGACTTACAGAGCTGTGATAAACAACAAAACAATGGAAGCTGGAGCTCAAACTAGGAACAGAGGTTCCTCCGAAACTCTTCAATTTCTCCAGGAGTAGAAAAAGGAGGAGGTATGTGGGTGGGAAGCTGAGGAAGAATGAAAACGGACAACACAGATGGAACATTATGGTGAGTGCATAACTTTTTTTTTAATCTGACATTGTCGAATTTCATTCATTCCTCAACTGTTGGGACAGAGTCCCCAGGCACCTAAATCCTAGGAAGACTCTAAGGAAGGATATTGCAGAGCACTGCCAAGCCAAAGGCTGCTCTTCCCCTAGAGACCAGAAGTTGCCATAAAACACTGAGTGATTTTGGCAAGGGTAAGCCCATTTTTTGAAAACAAAGGTAATACAATCAGTTAACCATTTGGCCAAAATAACTTTAGATACTGTTTTGCCCAGTTTTGCATCAGAAAAGGAAATAAACCATTGTCTGGACTTTCTTAGATCTTAAGTTCTGTAAAGATAGAACCCTAATTGTCTGTGTGCATCTAACAAATGTAATAAATACTCGTCTTTGTTTAAAAACTTTGGAAAGAACACTGGAATATTAATGACCTGACTAATATTGGATTCAGAAACCACTCTATGTAAAAAGGAAGGATTAGTCTGCAGAGAAACTCTACCCCTATGAAAAACTAAATAAAGGAGTTTAGAGGATAATGCTTAAAGTTTCAACACTCTTCTGGCAGATGTAATAGCAATTAAGAAAACAGTCTTCCAAGTCAAAACTTTTAGATCATATTTTGCAGAAGGTTCAAATGGGGGTTGAGTCAAGGCCTGAAGTACAATGTTCAAATCCCAAGAAGGGTTAGGATCCTTTAAAGGGGGTCAAAATAAAAAGGTTCCCTTAAAAACCTTTACAAAGTTTAGAAGAAGCTAAAGTAGAATTATTTACCCTCAGATAAAAATTGGAAATGGCTGTTAATTGTACTCTCATAGTTGAGAAACTAACACCTTCACTGAAAATTGTTGCCAAAAAGTCAAGGACATCTGAAATCAGTGCAAAAAAGGGATCTAAGTTTTTGGTTAGGGCCCAGATAATAAATCTTTTCCATTTACTGTTATAAATCTTTCTGGTGGAAGCTTTGTGGGAAGATAACAAAATGTGACAGACAGGGGAGGACAGCCTGGGCTGTCTAGCAGTGACTGGAACTGAAGAAACCATGCAGTCAGCATGAGGCCTGTTAAGTCTGGGTGAGTCATGCCTGTTGGATGAGACAGGAGGTCTGTAACTGGGTCCAGAATCCATGGTGGACGTAGAAAGTGAGGCCAGAGGAAGGTAAACTAAATCTGATGAGGCCAATTAGGGGCAATGAGGATAACCATGCTCTTCAATCGAGATGCTTTCTGTAGAAATTTTGTGATGAGGGACAGGCATTAAGGAGACTGGGGGCCAAGCGTGAAGTAGGGCATCTCTCTGGTGGAGGGATCAGAGCAAAGAACTTGCTGCATTTATTGTTGAGGGAGAGGCAAATAGATCGAGCACGGTTGGCCCCATTGACGGAATATTCTCTCCGCCTCATAGATACTGACAGACCACTCATGGAGCATTAGAATGGATCTGCTTAACTTGTCTGCAATCACATTGGATTTCCCCGGATATGCATTGCTGTCAGAAAGCTTTTGTAAGAGATTGCCCACTGCCATACTCTCAGAACTTCTTGATAAAGAGGGTAAGATCTAGTTCTCCCCTGTTTGTTGATGTACCAGACTACTGACACATTGCCTGTCTGAATCACAATAGTCCAGATTGGCAGAACGTCTTGGAAGGCCTGCAATGCTAGGAGGACAACTCTCATGTCCAGGGCACTGATATGCATCTTGGCCTCTTCGGCAGTCCATGTGCCTTGGATTGTCCTTCCCAGGAAATACTCACCCAGACGATCTAATAGTCATCCATTGTCACTGTGGCATTGGGTTGAAGGAGAACAAAGAGACGGGCTTTGTGGAGTTGAGTGGAGTAGATCTACCATAGAAGGTGATTTCTGAATGTCTGAGTAATTAGGATAGCATAGAAAATGGTTGTTGGAGACTAGACCACTCAGTGGCAAGTGTCCATTGAAGTATTCTCATATGGTATCTGGCAAGTGGTAAAAGGGTGACTGCCACTGCCATGGATCCCAAGGGTTTGAAGTATCAGACATGCTGGAAGGGAAGAATTTTGAATTATTTTCTTGACCTGGAATTGGATGGTTTCTATTCGAGATAGAGGAAGAGGAACTATTTGGGTTTTTGTATCCAGGTGAGCACCAATGAATTCCAAAACCTGAATCAGAATGAGCTGAGATTTGTTGTAATTGACTGATAATCACAAACAGGAACACAGCTGGAGTAAATAGTCCCTTCCTTGAATCAGCTGATGCCTGCTTGGAATGGTCAGGAACCAGTCATGTAGATATGGAAAGCCTCGGAATCCCAGGAGTGTCACTTGAGCTACTATGACTGCCATGCATTTGCTGAACACCTGGAAGCTGTGGGGAGACCAAAGGGCGGTGCTCTGCATTGGTAATGTCTGGCTCCCAGCAGAAAGCGTATGTATCTTCTGCAGTGCCTGTTCATTTTTATATGACAGTACGCATCTTCTAGATCTGTTGAGCACATCTAGTCATCCTTGTGCAGAAAGAGCAGAATGGACTGAACCATGACCATCCTAAACTTTGTATATTAAAGATAGATTTAATTTGCTGAGATCAAGAACTGGTCTCATGTCCCCTGCCTTTTTTGGTACCAGAAAGAATCTTGAATAAGTTCCAGAGCCTCTCTGGTATGGGGGACCTCTTGGATGACTATTTTTTTCTAGCAGCTTTTTTATTTCTAGAGAAGCTGCTTCCCTCTCACTGGATGGAACATTATGGATTTTTTTCTGAACTGCTGAGGGTATTGAGAAAAGGAAATAACATAACCTCTGGATATTATCCTCCACACCCATGAGTCTTTTTTGATGTCTAGCTAGGCTCTCTGGTGCAGGGACAGATAATCCCAGACTGCCTCCAGAGATAGACAGTCAAGTCTCCATTCAGGAGCATTGACAGGATCTGTCAGAGAAGAAATCTCTAGATCTCTGGTTATGCGGACCTCCTCTGCAAGAGGAAAGGTGTCTTCCATTGGTGTTCCCCCCTTTGCCCCTGGGGGAACTATTTCCATGTGGATCTTGGAAGGGACCCTGGGACTTTTTGAACCACATCTTTCTGCCACCTCATTGGTTCCTAGAAAAGGACCTTTGAGGGGTTCTTCTTCATACCTATAGGGCATGTCTTCTACCCTGGAGCCAAATAATGAAGTTAAAGGGTGCATTGATGAAAGAAGATTTAAATGGTTCTGCAAAATCACACAAGCATATCCAGGCATGTCTCCTAATGGAAGTGTCTGAACCTCCTGCCCATAAGATATTTTCAACAGAATGAGAAATGAACCTCATGAACGAATTAGAAATAGATTGGAGGGTAGCCAACTGAGAAGAAATGGTGTTTCATTCCTTGGAGGATATGGAACCCAAATGAGATTTGGTAACCTTCTTGATCAAATTTCTTTGAAGTCATGTGAAATGTGCTAAATAATTCAGTGACCTTAAAGCAAAGGTTGCTATTGCACAGACACACTTTCCAAACGTGTCCAGTGCCATTGACTCCCTACTAGCAAAGTGGACAGAAGAACTCTGTTCTGTTAGTTCCTTTCTCATGGCTGCTGCAGCAACCATAGCATCAATAGGTACTCCTTTCCTCCAATGAAGGTGATCTTTTGGGGATGCAAGGATTTTGTCTGGTCTCTTGAGAACAGGCTCGACAGTATCAGATTCCTTCCAAGCCTGCTGAGAGACCAGATTTATATGCTCATCAGCAGGTGCAGTCACCCAAGAGGTAGATGGGCCAAACTCGAAAGCCTATAGAAATACTGATTCCTGCTGGGAAGGGTTATTGAAAAACCAACCACCTCTTTGTTTAAGGAGCTCCAAGATGTCTCTAAAGAATACATCATCAGGTGGTGATATGGAGGACCCTTCCCACTCATCCAAATCTGTGTCTTCAGTGACAGACTCTTGTGAAGAATCTAAGTGCCTCCTCTTGCATGTTGTGAGAGAGTTGTTGCTAAGAAAAAGGCACCAAAGTGACCAGTCCAGCAATTCCAGTGTCCAGAGAGGATCAGAATCAACTGAAATTTAGCATACTGCACACAAGGAGTACACAAACACACATTCTCTAAGAATAAAAGATGACCTCAGAAAAGAAATATATACTTAATGAAAATGAAAATATAATGTACAAATAAAGAGAAAACATAAAATAAAGAGCAAAGTTCTACTAGCCAATCACAAAATGGTATTACTGGCAAATCATACCTAAAGGTAAAAAGCTACATTAAGTAACTTTGTGCTAACTAATAAATAAGAAGTTATGTACTTACCATAAGGTTCCACCCATATTATCCATTTTCATTCTTCCTCAACTGTTGGGTTCAGATCCAATCCTTGGATCCACCTTGTTTGTTACTAAAGCTCATGGTAACCAAAAAGCTCTCGAGCTATTTCCTTACCCATAATCCACCAACTCCTAACATACCCCAGATCTTATTTGCTGATTTACCTGAAACTGGACATTTTAAAACACACACACGTGCACACACACACACACATATATATATATATATAAATATATATATATATATATATATATATATATATATATATATATACACACACATATGCGTGTGTGTGTGTGTGTGTGTGTGTGTGTGTGTGTGTGTGTGTGTGTGTGTGCGCGTGTGTGTTCCACAGAGAAAACTATAGAGGAGCTCAACATTAAGGAAGGTAGTGTCCTTATAACAACTCGTTCTTCCAGAAATCCATTGTGGAAAGGTCAGGGGGTTGGTAGGTGGGAAGTTGAGGAAGAATGAAAATGGACAACACAGATGGAATGTTATGGCAAGTACATAACTTCTTAATCTGATGTTGTCAATTTTCATTCTATCATCAGCTGCTGGGAAACAGTCCCCAGTTGCCTAAATTCCTGGGTGAACTCTAAGGAAGGATATTCCTGAGCACAGTTGAGCCAAAGGCTGCTCTTCCCCTCGAGACCAGATCCCGTTTGTAATGAGTGATAAAGGTATGATGATTGGCCCATGTTGCAGTGGCACATATGTTGTCCATGGATGCCCTACATAGAAACACTGAAGAAGTTGCCATGGACCTAGTTGAATGGGCTCTTAAAGGTTTTAGCAGTGTAAGAGTAAACTTGTTATAGATAAATGATGTGCCATTCACTAGCCATCTGGCTAAGGTTTTTCCAACTGGTTTTCCCAACTTAGCATCTGCAAAAGACACAAACAGTTAATCTGTCTTTCTAATTTCTTTTGTTCTACATAAGTAAAAATGTAATCATCTGTGAACATCTAATAGATGTAACATGTATTCCCCTTTATTCTCAAATTTAGGAAAGAAAACTGGCAAATTAATGGACTGATTGATACTTGACTCTGACACCACCTTAGAGATGAAGGAAGCATTGGTATGTTACATAATATATCTCTGTTCTTATGGAAGATCAAGTAGGGAAGTTAAGAGGAAAATGCTTGAAGTTCTGAAATTCTTCTAACAGAGTTAATGGCCATTAGAAAAACAGTTTTCCAGGACAAGAGCTTAAGATAATGTTTATCTGTTGGTTCAAAGGGAGAGTACCAAGTTCAGATCCCATGGAGGAGTAGAATCTTTGTATGGGGGTCTTGGTAGGAGTGTGTCTCTCAAAAATGCCTTACAAAGTTTAGAAGAGGCCACAGAAGAATTCTCACATTCAACATGAAAATTAGAGATTGCTACTGAACTTTAATTGTGGAGAAGCTAGCTCCATCATTAAAAATTGATGCCAAAAATTCAAGTATGCTATGTACAGGAACTGAGAAGGGATCAGTGTACTTTTGCTATGACCAGTAAATAAACCTTTTCCATTTACTTGCGTAAAGTCGTCTTGTAGAAGACTTATGGGAAGATAAAAGAGTACAACAGACAGGGGAAGAGAGCATAGCTTGTGTGGCTATTAATGCAATTGGAGAAACCATGCTGTTAGCTTGTTTGAGATATCCGGGTGAATCATGCCTGTCGGGTGAGACAGGAGGTCTGGAAATGGATCCAGAATTCAAGGCTGGTAAAGTAGATGGGGCCATAGAAAGGGGAACCAAATCTGTTGAAGCCAGTAAGGCGTAATGAGGATGACCTTGCTTTTCAACCTTGCATGTTTCTGCAGAAATGTTGGGATTAGGGAAATTGGCGGGTAAGCATAAAAAAGACCGAGGGATAATTGTGGACTACAGCATCCCTTAGTGATTCCCTGGAGGGGGGATAAGGGCAAATTAGCTCTTACCTTTGTTGTTTAGGGGAGAAGCAAAAAGGTTGCAGCAAGGCTGGTCCCTTTGACAGAAAATCATTTCTGTTGCTTCCATGTTGAGAGACCACATGGTGAAGAAGAATGGACCTGCTCAATTTGGCTGCTATCACATTGGACTTCCCTGGAGTGTACGTTGCTGTGAGAAAGTGGATGGATTGCCCACTGCCACAGTCTGAATGCTTCTTGACACAAGGGGTACGATCTGGTTCCTCCATTTTTGTTGATGTACCAAACTACTGACATACTGTTTGCGTTGCAATTGTCACTAAAGGGCGAGTGTCCTGAAAGGCCTGCAATGCTAAGAGCACCTCTCTCGCCTCTAGAACTTTGATATGCAAATTGGCCTATTTGGGAGAACAGGTGCCTTGGACTCTTTTCCTCAGGAATTGCCCCCCAACCCAATCTGGGAAGTGTCCATGGTCACTATGGCCTTGGGTTGAGGGAAAATGAAGGAATGACCTCGTACAAACAGATCTGACTGATTCCACCACCAGAAGTAAGTCTTGAAAGCCTGAGTGATTCCTATTTGTGGTCACATATGCTGGTAAAGAATCAACCACTGTGTTGCTAGCATCCACTGAAGAATTCTCATATAAAATCTGGCTAGAGGAATTAAGGTTATAGCAGCTGACATTAATCCTAAGGCTTGAAGGATCAAGCGGGCTGAAATCTTGATACTGTAAATTATTTTCATAACCTAGAATCTGATAGCCTGTACTCTTGAAAGAAGAAGAAAAGCTGTCACTGATCTCGTGCTGAAAACAGCTCCTATGAACTTCAAGGTTTGAGGTGGTTGTAACTGAGACCTCGTAATTTATAGTTATTCCTAGATGAAAACAAATCTAAAGAAACGGATCTCTTGGTCTTGTTAGCAGATGCCTGGTAGGAGCAGTAATGAGCCAGTCATCAAGATATGGAAACAACTGGAATCCCTGCAGTCTCAGGTGGGCTGCTAATAGTGCCATGCATTTGGAGAACACCCTAGGGGCTGTGGTGAGACCAAAGGCAATGCTATGAACTGACAGTAATTGGCTCCCAGACAGAAGCATAAATGCCTTCTGAATTATCTGTTCATCTTTATGAGATATTATGCATTCTGAAGGTCTGTCAAGCACATCTAGTTGTCCTTGCACAAAAAAGGCAGAATGGACTGTTCCGTGACCATCCGAAACTTGGTGTGGTGAACTGACTTGCTTAGAATGCTGAGATCCAAAATTGGACTCCAGTCCCGTTTTCTTTGGCACTAAAAAAAATCTTAAGTTCTGGATGCAGTTTGGTCTGGTGGGACCTCTTGAATGACTCTTTGTTTCTAGCAGCTTTTGTATTTCTATTGCTGCTTCTTTCCTCTGACTGGGTGAACACCTGGAATTTTGCATACAGTTGGAGGTTGCAAGGAAAAGGGAATTATGTAGCCTCTAGAAATAATCCTCTGCATCCAAGTATCTCTTGTTAAATCTAGCCATACTCTCTGGTGCAAGGACAGTCGCCTCTTGATTGCCACCAGAGGGGGAAAATCGGGCCTGCTTTCAGGAGAGCTGATAAGGTCTCTCAGAGAAAGAATCTGTGGATCACTAGTTTTATGGGCTGCTTCTGTCACTAGGGCAGCGACATCCATTCAAGTTCCCCTTCTGCCCCTAGAGGACCAACCACCTCTCATTTAACAATCTCAAAGAATGTCTCTAAATGAGACATCTTCCGGAGGTGATCATGGGGACCCTTCTCTCTCATCAAAATCAGTATCCTCAGTGACTGACTCTTGTGAAGAGTCCAAGTGCCTCCTCTCACACTTCCTCTTCCGAGGAACTTCCTCAGTGGGATGCTCTGGTGAAGTGTCGGAACAGACTGTAAGACCCTGCTGGGTGGGGTGGATGCCTTGAGCTAGCTGTCTCTGGCATAGAATGATGTGGCTCTAATTGCAGAGACATCTGGAAAGCACACTGGAGATCTGAGGGGGGGGTGAGATCCATCCATCCTGCTGGAGGAGACAATACTCTCTTCACTACCTTGAAGACAGACAGCTGTGGAGAGAAGGAAGACACTGGCTCTTAGAAGCAGTCTTCTGTACCGCTGCCTCCCTCTGCCCCAACAGCAATCTCCCCGAGAAGGAAGTCAGAGTCGAGCTATTCACTGCAAAGCTCCAAGCTGCAGAGACAGCTCTAAAATCCTCGGAGTCCATTCCAACACCTCGGACCCGACAAGGCGGCTTCGCCTCCTAGGGTCATTCAGATCCAAAGAAGTTGGAAACAGTGCACTAAGAGGTTCTGATCTAGGGACTGTGGAACAACCAGAATCAGAGAAGGACTAGGCAATGGAGGTGTCACAGGTGGAGGGACTCCTTGACCCGAGAGGGTAGGACCCAGGAGAACACCCATTTGTGACTGTGCCAAGAGGAATTTCCTCCTCATTCTGCCCACATCTTCCTCAGTTAGACTTCAAGAAGAACAAGTTGAAGCAAGGGAAGTGACCTGGAACAATGACTTTTAAGAAAGGGAGAAGAAACCCTTGAAGGAACAGGATCCAAGCTACGGAATATTTTGTCCTTGGTAAAGTCTTTGGATCCAAAGTGATTGGATCCAAAGATTTTCTCATCGGCTCTAAAGGAGATTAGATCTGAGCAACTTTTGGATCCAATCTGGATTTCTTCATTGGCAGCTCCGATGAGGGAGTCAAAGAAATGGATGGCCTGGAGATTTAGAGAGTCTCTTTAGTCTTAGACTTGGGGGATTGAGCCCCAGCAATAGCCTGTCCAAATGAAGAAGGGAGCAATCATTTTAAGATGAGTTTACTTCTCCTTTCTGCTAAGGCTCTTGAGTTAAAGTTTTTTACAAATAGGGCAATCCTCCTGTAAGTGCTGAGGGCCTAAACAATAAACACATAAAGTGTGGGCATCAAAAAGAGGCAATTTATGCCCACACGTCTGACACTTTTTGAAGCCAGCATGTCCTTATCAGACATGACGACCGAAAGAAGAGAAAAAGAAAGAAATAGGGGAATTTTTTTTTTTACTTAGTAGAGAAAGAAAAGGAAAAATTATACAACAACAGTACATTGAACTACACTAATGTTTTCAAAGGAGATTACAAGGGAACGAAAAAGGGATACCAACGATGGTAAAAAAGAACACACAACAGGCCGAGTCAGATCTGAGGATCAGATCCAAACCCAACAGTTGAAGTTAAAATGAAAACTGACAACATCAGATCGAAAGTTTTATACTTACCATAAAGCTAGACCCATGTTGTCTTCTTCCATCCTCCTCAATGGTGCCCACTGCTCTCGATGTGCCATCAACTGCATTTGATAATAAGCACATGGGCAACTTAGAAAGGGAATGTAGGGTATCCAACTGTGTATTTCTAGTTTTACAGGACTCTGCAGGTAAGGATCCCAAGAAAGAGACACAGAGAGTGAGACTTGGAGACCTCGTTGGTAAATTCCATCTGAAAACATTTTAAATGAGGTAAGTAATTCACCATGCTTAATGCAAAGGTCACTGAGGAATAAACCTGCTTTCTGAACCGGTCAAACACCTTGGACTCCCTGTTAGAAGGATGGACAATAGCGGTCTCCCCTGAAAGTTCTTTCCTTGTGGACACTGCTGCCACAACGGAATCAATCATGAGACCCTTACTCCAGTATGGCCTTTCTTTGGAGGAGATTAATACCTTGTTCTGCTTGCAGGGAACTGCTTCCACCATGTCTGGTTGCTTCCAAGCCCATCATAGACCAAATCCATGGGTTCATTAGCAAGAGGGACCACCCAGGTCGTAGACTGGCCAGCCCTGAAATTCTCGATGGCCAGCTGCAACAATCTCGAGGAATACCTATCTCTCCTGGGAAGGGGCATTTATGGGCCATCCCCTTTTTGTCTCCAAAATTCTAGAACATCTCTGAAGGAGACATCCTCTAAGGGGGATATAGAGAAACCATTCCCTTCATCAAAATCTGAATCCTCAGTGAGAGACTCCTCTAAGGGGAGTTCACGTTCTGCTTTTTATATGTGTGCTTCTCTATACTTCTGCAGCAGCAAGTCCTGGGAAAGACACGTGAGCAGGCGGGGAATACAAACAGTATACTGCTTACATACCTCTGGGGTCTAGCTGACCTGTGGTAACAGGAGGAGGAGAAAGAGGAGCTGAAGACATCAGCAAGGGATACAACAGTTCTGAGCATGGAAGCCAGACCTGCTCACTAAATTTAGAGAGAACTCTTTCAAATGTTTTCAAAGCTGAAGCTGAAATTGTTCCTGAAGCTGTCCCTGTGAGAACCAAAGACCCTGACAATGGCACATTCCATGACATGAACCACTGGAGCTGAACTCTCAAGAGCTGAAGTGTTGAGAAGACTAGAACAATCAGAGAGTATCTGAGTTGATTCCCAACCCCTCAGGCACCTGTGCCTACCGCTCAGATCTGAGACTTGTTGAGATCCAACACTGTTGCCCGGGTAATGAGGTACTGTCAGAGTTGAAGGAGCCTGGTCTTTCAGCTCAGACGCAGGTAATCCCAGGGGAACACATGGATCCACTGACAGCAGATCCAAAGGCAAGATCGTTGAAAGAAAGATAGGGCTCTCCCCCAATAGTGGGTGGTGCAAGGACTCTTACCTGAGTCTGAGTCTTCAAGAATTTCCTCAAAATACTTTACACACTGGCTTTACAGAAGAAGCCATCAAAGGTGGACTAAAAATCTGATGGAAAGACCTCTCTTACAGGAAGGGGGTATCGGAGCCTAGGACATACTGGCTGTGGCAAGTACCTGGATTCTGAGAACAGAGAATATGGTAATCTGAGTCTATTTGGCTCTGACACAAGAGTTGTATCTAAGGGTTCAGAATATTTTGGTGACTGACCTGATGGACCTGAAGGGTTAGGACATCTGTTCTTGGATTCCTTATCTTGGTGCTTCTCCAAAGACTTCTCCTAATGTTATTATTTTCTTTTTCCTTTTCTCCAATCATTTCTCCCTTGGTTTTCTCCCCCAATTTTCTACTAAAGGGAGAGCTAGATTGGGAAGGGGGAATAGTTCCCTTGCTGTGGCGAGGAGAAGACCCCTCAGTACTCTATCAGTAAAACTGGAGGAAGAAGAGCAGTCCTTGTCGAGATGAGAAGCCAGAAAACAAACAAACGAAGTGTGCACCCTGAGGGGGAATCCTTGTGAACACAATCAAAAAGAAGTTATGTATTCACCATAACGTTCCATCTGTGTTATCCATTTTCATTCTTCATCAACAATTGGGTTTGGATTTGACTTGGCCATTTTTTCACAGCTCTTGGACAATAGAACTCTCAAGCTCATTCTTTACCCATAATGCTCTATCCCCAAACATACCTCAGATCTTCTTTGCTGGCTTATAGTTTTAGATGAAAAATTAGCACATTGAGAGGAGGAGCCAATATCTAGAGCTCAACAAAAGGAACACTGGTTCTTTATAACCTTATTATTCTTCCAGAAGTTAGTAGCTAAGAAAGTAGGGAGCTGGCGGGTGGGGAGTTGAGGAAGAATGAAAATGGACAGCACAGATGGAACATTAAGATGAGTACATAACTTCTTTATCTGATGTCAATTTTCATTCATTCCTCAACAATTGGGCAGAGTCCCCACCTATCTGAATTCTTGGGAGGACTTTAACGAAGGAGATTCTTGAGTACTGTTGAGCTGAAGTTTGCTCTTCCTCTCGAGACCAGATCCAATTTGTAATTGCAATAAAGGTATTAGGCTAAGTTGCAGCAGATATTGTCGATGGAAGACCTGGATAAAAATACTGATGATGTTTTCATGGACTTGGTTGAATGGGGTCTCAAAGATTTTGGCAAAGACAAGCCAAATTTGTTATATACAAAGCAAATGTAATCAGTCAGCCTTCTGGCTAAAGTTACTTTTGCAACTGGCTTGCCTAATTTTGATTCTGCAAAAGAAACAAACAATTGATCTATTTTGCTGAAATTCTTTGTTGTATGCAAATAAAAACATAACTGTCTGTGAACGTTCAACAGATGTAACATGTATTCCCTTTGTACAATCTGGAAAGAAAACTGGAAGATTAATGGACTGACTGATGCTGAATTCTGGCAAGACAGGAAGGACTGGTTCATAATGCTACTCCATCTCTATGGAATATTAAATAAGGAAGCTTAGAAGACAAGGCTTGAACTTCTGAAAGTCTTGGGGTATAGCTACCAAGAAGATAGCTTTCCAAGTTAAAAACTTTAGTTCACATTTTGCTGCTGGTTCAAAGGGAGACTGAGATAAAGCTTGTAATACTAAATGTAAATCCCATGGTGACGTTGGATCTTTAAAAGGTGGTCTCATAAGAACAGTACCCCTTATAAAGGCCTTACAAAGTTTTGAGGAAGCTAAGGTAGAATTGTCAATTCATACATGAAAATTTGAAATGACAGCTAGATATACTATAACAGTTGATGAACTAGTTCCTTCATTAAAGACTGAAGTCAGTAACGCAAACACATTATGTGCTGGCGCCGAAAAAAGGGTCAATATCTTTTTGTTGTGCCCAAAAAAAAGATCTTTTCCATTTACCTCTGTAAATATTTCTAGTGGAAGCTTTGTGGGAAGATAAAAGTATATGACAGACAGGGGAGGAGAGTCTAGGCTGCCTGGCTATCACTGGAAATGGAGAAGCCATGCAGTCAGCTTTAGACCTGAAATGTCCGAGTGAATCTTGTTTGTCAGATGAGACAGGAGGTCTGGAATTGGGTCCAGAATCCATGAAGCGTGAACTAGATGAGGCCAAAGAAAAAGGAATCAAATCTGACAAGGCCAATACATGGCAATGATGATGACTTTGTTCTTAAATTAGTATGCTTTCTGGAGATATTTGGGGATTAAAGGGGTTGGGGGGATATGCATAAAGGAGACCAGGGGGCCAATCCTGCAGGAAGGTGTCTCTCAGTGATTCCCCCAGTGGGGGGATACGGGCAAAGAACCTGCAGCACTTGTTGAAGGGAGATGCAAAGAGGTTGCAGCAAGGTTGGCCCCTTTAGTGGAATATCTCTTCCGCAACTCTCATGTTGAGAGAGCACTCATGAGGTAAGAAAATGGACCTGCTCAACTTGTCTGCTATCAAGTTGGATTCCCCAGAATGTGTGCTGCTATCAGATATCAATTGGATGAGATTGCCCATTGCCACACTCTCAGAGCTTCTTGATACAAAGGCTAAGATCTAGTCCTTTGCTTGTTGATGCACCATACCACTGACATGCTGTCTGTCTGAATTGCAATAGTTCTGGAAGGGAGAGTCTTGCAAGGCCTGCAACACTAGGAAAACTGCTATCAATTCCAGGACATTGATATGCGTATTGGCCTTGTTTGGGACCATGTGTCTTGGACTGTTTTTCCAAAGAAGTGCCCCCTAAACCCCACCCTAGCCGTGAAGCATATGGGGTCACTATGGCTTTGGGGCTGAGGCAGAATAAAGGGACAGCTTTGTAATATCTGATCTGAATGCATCCACCACAATAGGTGCTTTTTGCAAGCCTGAGTTATTCTGATCTGGGTGGACATAGGCTGGTGTAGAATAGATTAGTGAGTTGCTAGAGTCCACTGAAGAATTCTCATATAATATCTTGCTAACGGTACCAGAACTACTGCAGCTGACATTGACCCCGAGGCTTGTAGAATCAATCGGGCTGATAGAAAAGAATGCTGAATTATCTTTTTGGCTTGAAATCAAATTGTCTGAACTCTTGGTAAAGGAAGTGAAGCTTTACTAATACTGTACTTAACAAGGCTCCTGTGAACTCTAGTGTCTGAGTTAGTTATAGCTGAGATTTGTTGCGATTGATGGTAATCCCTAGATGTGAGCAAATTTGGAGTACAAAGTCTCAAACTTTTATCAGAAAATGTCTGGTCACAGTGGTTATGAACCAGTCATACAAATAAGGAAACACCCGGAATCCCTGCAGTTTCAAATGAGCTGCTACTACTGGCATGCATATGGTGACCACCCTAGGGGCTGTGGTGAGGTTAAAGGGCAGTGCTCTGAAAGGGTAATGACTGGCTCCCAGCTGGAAGTGTACATACTTTCTGGATTGCTTGTTCATTTTTATATGATAGTATGCATCCTGAAGATCTTTTGAGCACATCCATTCGTCCTTGTGTTGGAAAGGCAAAATGGACTGAACAGTGACCGTTTGGAACTTTATATACTTAACCAATTTGTTCATATTGCTGAGATCTAAAATTGGTCTCCAGTCTCATTTTCTTTGGCACTAAAAAAGAACCATGAGTGAGTTCCAGATTCTTTGTGGTCTGGGTGAACCTCTTGGATGACTCTTTATCTAGCAGCTTTTTTATTTCTAGAGCTGCAGCTTTCCTCTGATGGGGTGGAACATCACAAAGTTTGTTTACTGTTAAGGGCAGGGTTAGGGAAAAGAGAATTATATAACCTCTGGAAAAAATCCTCTACACCCACATGTCTTTTGTAATATCTAGCCAGGCTCTCTAGTACAGGGATAGACAGCCTCCAGAGGTGGACAACCGAACCCCCTTCCAGGAGCACTGATAGGGTTTGTCAGAAAAAGAATCTCTGGACCTCTGGTTCTGCAGGCCTCCTCTGCCATGTGGGCAGTGTCTTCCCTTAGAGTTCCCCCTCTGCCCCTGAGGGAACTATCTCTACATGGATCTTGAAAAAGACCTTGGGACTTGCTGAACAACGTCTTCTGACCAAGTTGCTGATTCCTAGAGAAGGTTTTTTGAGGTGTCGAAAAACGTAAGCTTACTGCAGAGCAGGTCTTTTCATCTTGCTCACACCTGGTAAGTGTGTCATTCATCTTAGGGCCAAACAACGAACTGCCACCCAAAGGAGCATTGATGAATGAGGACTTGAAGGACTCCGCAAAATCACACAAGCTCATCCACCATTCCTCCTAATGGAAATGCCTGAACCCACCACCCTTGAGGTACCTTCAGCTGCATGTGAAATGAGCTTCATGGATGAATTTGAGATCAACTGTAGGGTGGCCAACTGTGAGGCAATACAGCTCTGTGCTTCAGATGTACTGGTCCAAGAGAGGTATTTAGAGAGTTCCCTAATTAAGTCTCTCTGCAATTTGGTGAAATGTGCCAGATAATTCAGCAACCTGAGTGCAGAGGTCATTGAAGCATATACACACTTCCCAAATCTGTCCAATGCCCTAGACGTTCTGTTAGGGGGATGGGCAGATGAAATCTGTTCCGTAAGTTCTTTCTTCGTGGCAGCTGCCAAGACCATGGCATCTACTGGTACTCCTTTGTTCCAAAATTCTCATCCTTTCAGTGGTGCCAGTATCCTGTCTAGTCTCTTGGGGATCAGCTCAACAGCACTGGGTTCCTTCCATTCCCACCTAGAGATCAAATCAATGAGCTTGTTGTGGGTGGAGTCACCCAGGAGGTAGATGAGCCAGACCCAAAGACTTTCAGGAATACCGATTCCTCTTGGGAAGGGTTATCGGTAGACCAACCACCCTTTTGTTTGAGGATCTCTAGAATGTCTCTACAGATGATGTCATTAGGTGGTGATCCTGGGGACCCTTCCCCCTCATCAAACTCGGTATCCTCAGTGACTGTCTCTTGAGGAGAGTCTAAGAGCTCCTCTTGCACTTTATCTTCCTAGGGACTTCTTCGGTGGGATGTTCTGCAGAAATATCGAAAGAAATAAAAATACCCTGGTAGGAAGTCTGGTGACTTTGGGCCAGCTGTCCCCGTGGAGTAGAATGAAGAGGTTCAAGGCACAGAGACGTATGAGATCCAAAAGGGAGATCTGAGAGGGATGGAACCATCTGTCCTCCAGAAGCAGAGAACACTTTCTTTACCACCTCAAAGGCAGAGCACTCCAGGGAGAAGGAGGATGATGGAGCCGAGAAGATCATCAGCTCCCTCTGACCTGAAGGCAGTCTTTCTGAGGCAGAAGTCAGACAACAGCTGTCCAATGCCGAGGTTCCAAGGGACAGCGACAGCTTCGACAACTTTGAAGTCTACTCTAACACCTCAGAACCGACAATGGCGCTTCAGCTCTGAGAGTCGCCCAGCTCCAACACGCTTGGAGCCAGTGCACTCAAAGAATGTATCAGAGCCAAAGATAGCATAACATTTGTATCTGACCAAGACAGTCCCGGAAGGCTCGGATCCAAGGGCTCTGAAACCACAAGTCAGATCAAAGAATGAGCTGAGATAGGCAGTGTAGAACTCGAGAAGGCCTCCTGACCTGAAGGAGTAGGAGCCTCGAGAATTACGAATCTGTGCTGACAGGAACGTCCTCATCATCCTAGCCATGTCAGCTTCTGTCAGGCTGCTGGAAGAATGAGAGAATGAGGCTACTGGCAGGGACCTGGAATGTCAGCGTCTCTCCAAGAAAGGGGATGGCACTTTGGAAGGTATAGGATTCAAGGATGCTGCATACCTTGTTTGGATAACTGCTTTGGCTCCGATGCCATTGGATCCAAGGAAGTGGATCAGACATCTGATGCCAACTGATCCGAACATTTAGACTTATCTGATTTCTTAGACATTTTTGAGTAGGTTCCATTGACAGATCCGAGGATGGAGAAGAAGATCCAGATTGATTTGACGGCCTTTTCCTGTGCTCTTGCCTGCCCTGTTTAGAGGATTGAGCCCTGGACAGTGACTCAGCAAAGGTTGTAGGGAGTAGACCTTTCAGAATTATCTTATTTTTTTGATCTACAAATGCTTGAGGATTAAATGACTTGCAGATGTCAGTCAATTTTTAAATGATTAGGGCCTAAGCAATAAATGCACAAATCATGCAAATCAGACAAGGGAAGTTTATGCCCACATTGCTTACATTTTTTTTAAGTCCTAAAGCTTTTCAGCCATTTTACATCATAAATCTATTTTTCCTTTTAATTAGAAAAAAGCTACCAATGATGGTGTGAAAGGGAAGGAGAGAGAAATAAATACAAACAATGGCATTAAGAAATACACTAATCAGTGTAGCTAGGGAGGAAAAAGGTACACATATCTATATCTAGCTAAATATCTATCTATATGTGATGTATGTATATATATATATATATATATATATATATATATGTGTGTGTGTGTTTGTGTGTGTGTGTGTGTGTGTAATATATATATATATATATATATATATATATATATATATATATATATATATATATATATATATATCTATATATATATATATATATATATATATATATATATATATATACATATATCTATCTATATATATATATATATATATATATATATATATATATATATATATATATATATATATATATATATATATATATATATATATATATATATATATATATATAAAATAAGAGATTAAAGAACTGTAAAGAAGCAATTAAATAGTCCACTTAACTAACTTCACGAACATTCGAGAGCTCACAGTGACCATGTCCATACGAAAAAGTGGCAAATGAGATCTAAGGTATGTTATGGGATAGAGCATTATGGGTAAGGGAAAAGCTCAGGAGTTCTAGTGGCCACGAGCGGTACAAAATAACGGACAGGTCGGATCCAAATCCAACTGTTGAGAAATAAATGAAAATTGACAACATCAGATCACATGAGGGAGGCCTTGTCAAAATGTAAGCTAGGAGGGGATATTGCTCACACACTCTACAAAAAAGCTACACAAGTGTAACCGATAGGAAACTCCGGTATCTAACAATCATATAATGAAATAAGAAGTTATGTACCTACCATAACGTTCCATGTTAGTTGTCTTCTCTCGCCTTCTTTCTTGCTTGATGGGTTCAGAGCCGATCCCTCGGCTCCGACTCGGCACTTGCTAAGCTCGAGAGTCACTTTTACCAGCTCGAGGCAGCCCCATATCCCATGATGCAAGGCGGTAAGTACCCAGATCTCGTTTGCTAACAAAGGGCAATAGCACCAAGCATAAAATACTTCCCAAAGGAAGAAAGAAAACTTACAGATGGAAGAAGGACCAGGTCTGAATGGTCTTCAGCATAACAGTTTCTTATACAAGGTTTGTCCAGGCCAGGGGGAAGGAGGGAGGGTCGCAAGAAAGAAGGCGAGAGAAGACAACTAACATGGAACGTTATGGTAGGTACATAACTTCTTAATGTTAAGTTGTCAATCTCGCCTTCATTCTTGCTTGATGGGACCGTCCCTAGCACCTCTATCCTGGGTGGCTCAATGGAACAAACTCTTGAGGACTGTAGAGCCAAAACTGGCTCTGTCTCTGGAGGCCAAGTCCAATTTGTAATGGGAAACAAAAGTGTGAGGAGTAGCCCAAGTGGCGCTGCACAAATAGTGTCCAAAGGAAGTCTAGCTTGAAAGGCTGTAGAAGTAGCTAAGCTCCTAGTTGAATGTGCTTTAGGTTTTGAGCACAGCTGTTTTCCCCTGAGTATAAATTTCCGAGATGACCGAAGAAAGCCATCTGGACAAGGTCACTTTAGAAACAGGAAGGCCTTTTTTATTATCCGCATAGGAAACAAAAAGTTGATCAGATTTTCTAAATTTTTTGTTCTGTCCAAATAATATCTAAGTTGACGGTGGACATCAAGATAATGTAGCTTTTGTTCAGCCCTATCTGAATAGTTAGGAAAAAATACAGGGAGATCAATGGATTGATTCAGATTGTTCTTTGAAGCGACCTTAGGTAAAAAGGATGGATTAGTTCTCAAAGATACTCTGTCTTTGTGAAAACCAAATAGGGGGGTCGAACCGAAAGAGCATGAAGTTCAGACACCCTCCTGGCAGATGTAATAGCCACTAGGAATAAAGTTTTCCAAGAAAGATATTTCAGGGAACAAGAAACAGCTGGATCGAAGGGGGGAAGAATCAAGGATGTCAGCACTAAATTTAGATCCCACTGAGGAGGAGGATTCCTGATTGGAGGCTTTAGTAGGAAAATTCCTTTCAAGAAGGCCCTGCAGAGCCTATGGGACATAATATTATGATCTGCTATCCCGACATGAAAATTAGAAATAGCAGCCAATTGAACTCTGACTGTGGAAGAAGAGGAGCCTGCATGAAAAATCTCTGCTAAGAAGTCCAGGACTGCCTGAACAGGGGCAGTAAAAGGATCAATATTTTGGGCCTTAGCCCAATAAGAGAAACGTTTCCATTTGCTTGTATAAATCCTCCTGGTAGAGGATTTTAGCGAAGCTACTATGATGTCTCTAACTGGGTTAGAGATCAACGGAAGCCTGGCTAAGGAAGGAAGTGGAGCAACCATGCTGTGAGGTTGAGAGAAGGGATTGACCGGTGCAGCTGACCCGATTGGTGAATCAGAAGGTCTGGCACTGGGTCCAGATGCCACGGCTGCACCAAAAGGTGATGATGGAGGAACGGAACCAAACTTGTCGAGGCCAGTAAGGGGCAATGAGAATCAATTTGGCTCTCAAAACGGTAGCTTTCTGGATCACCTGAGGGATCAGAGGAAATGGTGGGAAGGCATAAAGAAGTCCCTGGGGCCAATCCTGGGTCAGAGCGTCTCTGGGGGCATGGCCTGATAGAGCGAAGAGGCTGAAGGAGTCTGGACATTTGCTGTTTTGGGGAGTAGCCACAAGATCGCAACATGGACGACCCCATTCCAGAAAAATCTCTTCCGCTATAGATTGCTTGAGAGACCACTCGTGAGGCATGAGGATAGCTCTGCTCAATCTGTCCGCTATAATGTTGGTTTTCCCAGGGATATGCGTTGCTACCAGAAACCGATGAGAGGAGATCGCCCATTGCCATAGTCTGAGCGCTTCTCGACACAAGGGGTAGGACTTGGTTCCGCCCTGTTTGTTGATATACCAAACTACAGACATGTTGTCTGTGTGGACTGCAATTGTCCCTACGGGAAGAAAGTCGTTGAGGGCTTGCAACGTTAAAAGCACTGCTCTCATCTCCAGGACATTTATGTGCAGATGGTACTCGAACGGCTGCCACGTCCCATGAACCATCCTGCCCTGATAATGACCCCCCCACCCGATCAGGGAGGCATCCGTGGTGACAGTGGCTATCGGGGATGGGGGTACAAAGTACCTGCCTTGGTGAACCTGAGACGATGTGATCCACCAAGCAAGATGCTCTTTGCATGTCTGTGTCACCAGAATCTGGTGACGCATTGGAAGTTGCTGGTATGACCACTGTGTGAACAGCATCCACTGAAGAAGGCATGTAGAATCGAGCCAGGGAAGAAGAGTAATGGCCGCAGCCATGAGACCTAATACCTTTAGAACCATTCTGGCCTGTATTTTCTTGCTGGCCAGAATGATCCTGACATGAGTCTGAATGTCTGAAACTCTTTGTTCTGTAAGGGTAGCTGACATCCGAACAGTGTTTAAGTTTGCCTATGAAGGTAATAGACTGGCAGGGCGATAAGGATGACTTTTCGGAGTTCATTGAGATGCCCAAAAGAGAACAAAGGTCTATTGTGTAATCCCTGGCTTGTATAAGCTGATGCCTGGTGGTGGCTGACAGCGGCCAGTCGTCGAGATCGGAAACACCTGGAATCCTTGGCGTCTCAGGTGAGCCGTGACCACTGCCATGCATTTGGTGAACACTCTGGGGGCTGTAGTGAGACCAAAGGGCAGGGCTCTGAACTGGAAATGACTGGACCCCAGGCGAAAGCGGAGAAATCTCCTGGAGCGTCTGTGAATTTTGATGTGATAGTACGCATCCTGAAGATCTATTGAGCACATCCAGTTGTCCTTCTGTAAGAAGGGCAGAATTGACTGAAGAGTGACCATTCAGAATCTTGTCTTCCTGACAGACTTGTTGAGTCTGCTGAGATCCAATATTGGTCTCCAGTCTCCCGTCTTTTTGGGGACCAAAAGAACCTTGAGTAGATTCCGGGCTCTGAATGGTCTATTGTAACTGGCTGAATGGCTCTTTTTTGCAGTAGTTTTGCGATTTCTGACTCTGCAATCTCCCTTAGACCGGGTGGTACATCTGGAAGGGAACTTGAGGGAAGGGACTTTCCTCGAAAGGAATTATGTAACCCTTGGATATGATCGACTGTACCCATTTGTCTTGAGTGAGGGAATGCCAGGCTTCTGGGTACAGTGATAATCTTCCCCCGACTGCCTCCAAGGAGGGACAGCCGGGCAACACCTCAGGGATGCTGAAAGGGCTTGTCAGAGAGAGGCTCCCTGTTTCCCTGGTTCTTCGGAGCCCCTCTGCCTCTAGAGCGGCGTCTTTTGTTGTTACCCCTCTGCCTCTAGGGGTAAACTGACCACGTGAATCCGGCGTGACTCCTTGGGATTTACGGAACCACATCTTCCCGCCCTTCTGTCCTTTGGGATAAGGTCTAGAAGGGGTGGAAAAACGGACTCCAACAGCAGAAAGAGTCTTGCCGTCCTGCTCGCACCTGGTCAAGGTTTCCTTCACCTGAGGGCCAAACAAAGCTGACCCATCAAAGGGAGAATTTGTGAAGGACGCCTTAAAGGGATCCATAAAATCACATAGCCGCATCCAGGCTTGGCGTCTAAGAGCCACACCTGTTCCTGCGGCTCTACTCGCTCCATCCGCAGCATAAGATATTAGCCGCATGGAGGAGTTTGCAATGGAATTGAGGGTTCCTAGCTGCGAAGCAATTTTTTCTTGAGCCCCTGCAGCTGTAGGATCCTGAACTACTTCTCCCAGCTCCTTTAGGATATCTCTCTGGAGTCTGGTGAAGTGACAAAGGTAATTCAGCGAACGCATAGCAAAGGTCGCTGAGGAAAACATCCGCCTACCGTACCTATCCATGGTCCTAGAGTCCTTATTAGGAGGATGGACGGGCACGGAAGGATCTGCAAGTTCCTTTTTGGTGGCCGCAGCCACCACCATGGCATCAGCGGGGACACCCTTAGTAAGGAATTGTTTGTCACTCGGGGCAGTGATGAATTTTGAAGGCCTCCTAGGGACTGGCTCTACAGAGTCAGGAGCTGCCCACGCCTTTCGTGCAATAACCTGCATAAGGGGGTCGAAAGGCGGAGACACCCAGGAGGTGGAGGGCCGAGATCCAAACGCCTCTAGGTATACTGACTCATCCTCAGAGGGATTGTTGGTGGGCCAGTTTCCCCTCTGTTTCAGAAGTTCTAGGATGTCTGAGAAGGAGACATCCTCAGAGGGGATCTAGGGATCCCTCTGACTCATCAAAGTCAGTATCCAGTGACAGACTCGGGGAGTCTTCATGCTTCCTCTTACAAGTCCTCTTCCTAGGAGAATCTCCCGAAACATCAGGAGAATCCTCCGAAGACGGGGAAATTCCCAATGGGGAAACCTGAGGCGGAGGATCTCTGGGTCGTGTAGCAAGAGAAGTGGCAGAGATGTCAACAGGTACTATAGAGGGAGGAGCTACGGGAACAGACTGCTGACTGATACCAGTGGCCAGTACACTCTTCATCACCTCGAATGCTCCCCTCCCAGGCAGGTCCGAGAGAACCCGCTCAAGAGCTAGGAACTCCAGGGACCACCGAAAGGGAAGTCCCCGAGGCAGATGGCGGAGCCGAGCGCACCAAGGCCGAGGCTCCAAGGGGAAGAGCGGGTTCGGACAAGGGTCCGATGCCACTCACCCCTCGGAGGAGACCATGGAAGCCCGACCACCGAATCCCTCTAAGGAAGGTCTCGAAGAGGAGATAAGAGTAGAGGCTGAAGGAACAGAAGGGGGTATCCATCCTCCAGCCGTAGCAGTAACCATTCCGAAGACTCCAACTCCAAGCTCTGGGGTAGAGTTGAAGGAGGAACTGTAACGGGTGTGGACCAACAGTCGTCTGTTGAGACGGACTGTGTAACATTTGGGCCAGTACCTGTGACTTAAGTAATCTACTGACCACTCTCTCTAGGTCATGATCTGACAACCTGGGCGACCTTGAAGATCGGCTCCGATGGCTCCGTTCGATAGAAGAGGTGAAGCCGGGCGAAAGTATCGGCTCCAAGGAAGGAGACCTCGACCTCTTCCTGGAATGAGCCATTGGAGCCGATACTATAGATCCTGTCGGAGCCGACCTCTCGGAGCCGACAGGAAGTTCGATGTATCGGCTCCAGCCGGAGCCGATACAGCCACCAAAGTAACGGTGTCGGAGCCGATCGGAGCCGACACCGATGCCTGTGCCACATGGGTGTCGGAGCCGATCGGAGCCGACATCGGTGGACAATACAGATTCGGCACCGATAGCCATCGGTGCCGAAGGCTGTCAAGCCAGAATCGGCTCCAGCGAGCCGATCTCGACTCAATGCGAGTCGGGCCGAGGCCGCAGGCTTAGATACAGAAGCCTGGGCCTTGGAAGATTTTGCTGATTTTGGTGGAGCCGACTTAGCCGGAGAGCCCTCCGGCTTAAGAAGGCCCCTAAGTATCAGCTTATTGCGTCTCTCCTGCAGGACTCTCTGGCTGAAGGAATGACAAATAGCACAGGAGTCCTGCAGGTGAAGAGGGCCCAGACAATACAGGTAAGAAGTGTGACCGTCTGTCAGAGACATCTTCTGACAGCACGAGTCACACTTCTTAAAACCTGAGACCCTCTCCTTTGACATGGTGCTGAAAAAACACACACACACACACCAGTCAAAATTAACTTAAATAAATACCAAAAGGTATTCTATAAAACCAACACACACACCCTAACAGGGGGGGGATGGGATAGGGAAAGTTTGACTAACAAAATTAAAGGAGATAGGGATTTCCTGTCAGAAAAACTACAAATTAAACTTAAAACTATCAATAAAAAGTTTTTTTAACTAAAAGGGGCTTAAATCTCACAAAAGTGAATAACTTACCAGGAGCTGGTAAAAAGAAGACCTCCTAAGCGAAGCGGCAAACGAGATCTGGGTACTTACCGCCTTGCATCATGGGATATGGGGCTGCCTCGAGCTGGTAAAAGTGACTCTCGAGCTTAGCAAGTGCCAAGTCGGAGCCGAGGGATCGGCTCCGAACCCATCAAGCAAGAATGAAGGCGAGATTGACAACTTAACATCCCTACAATCGTCTACAGTACTATCAGAAAAACTTGTCTACAAAGTTGAGATGAAATATTTATAAGTTTCTTATTGATGGGGGGGGGGGGGGTAAACTGATTAAAGCACACCAAAGAGGAAAGATAGCAAAATACTAAGCTACAAAGTGAACAGGTAGAAAACCTGAATCACTGAAATAAATGTATGTACTCACCATAATGTTCCATCTGAGTTGTTGCTTTTAATTTGTCTTCAACCTGTGGGACACAGATCCGGTACGGATCTGACTCGGCTGCATTTTCCAGAATCGAATCCAAGCTCCAAGCTCCTCCCCTAACCATAATACCCCTGTCTCCCTCCTCTCCTCAGATCGAGTTTGCTGTAGATAGAAGCACCCTAACTTAAACATATATCTAAACCCCTGGCATTGGCACCCATTAGATCAAACAGAAAGAAGCTCACCAGAGGAGAGGGGCTATGTCTCTTCCATCCAGTGCACTACACAGCCCACACAAGGCAGGGGGAAAGGAGAGAGGGACGGTTGAAGACAAATGAAAAGCAACAACTCAGATGGAACGTTATGGTGAGTACATAGCTTTTTTATCTGAAGTTGTTTTCATATGGTCTTCAAACTGTGGGACAGAGTCTCCAGCTACCAAGCGCCCTGGGAGGTCCTCATGGAAGGATGTTCCGGAGCATGGCTGAGCCAAAGGATGCCCTGCCCCTGGAAAAAAGATCCAGCTTATAATGCGAGATATGTATTTAATGACGCCCAGGTAGCTACAGAACAAATATCATCTTAGAACACCCTAGACCAAAAAGAAGTAGCTACAGACCTGGTGGAATGTGTCTGGACATGACCCTGGTGGAGATAACACTTTGGCTCAATAGGCCAACGATATGCACTCAGAAATCCATCGAGCAATAGTCACCTTTGAGACAGGTTTCCTAAAGAAGAGCTTGGGAAAGGAAACAAAAACTTGATCAGACTTGGAAAAGGATTTTGTTTTATGCAAACAGAAGCGCAGTTCCCTGTGAACATCAAGCAAATGCAGTTTATACTCTCCTTTATTCTGGAAATTTGGGAAGAAAACAGGAAGATTAATAACCTGGTTAATATTAGACTTTGATACCACTTTCGGAAGGAATGAGGGATTTGTCCATAGGTAAACCCTGGAGCAGCCAAGCTGTGATCTTCGGGCTGACAAAGTCTGGATGCGGGATCCCTGAGGAGTGTGTGATCAGATCTGTAACCATATCTAATGCCCAAGGAGGACACACTACATGAGACCACAGACAGGGGAACCAAACTTGGTGAGGCCAGAAAGGGGCTACGAGGATCACAAAGCTCCCTAGCCGGCAAGCTTTCTGAATGAATTTTGGAATTACAGTGAGTGGAGGATAAGCATACAGTAGACTGCAGGGTCAAGCATGAACTACAGCATTTCTGGGGGGCTACCCTGGAAGGGGGTTCACAGCAAAATACTCACTGCACCTTGCCTTGAAAGGAGAGGTGAAGAGATCGCAGCAAGGCTGACCCCACTTTAGAAAGTTCTGTTCCACTACTGAAGGATTCAGAGACCACTCGTAAGGCATCAGAATAGATCTGCTGAGCCTGTCTTGACACTGGACTTGAACAACGCAAGAGACATGGTGTCTGAGGGATAACAGTCTGTCCAGAGTTAGAAACACCTGGCTTTGAACAGTATCTAAGCAAGCCTCAATGAAGTCGAGAACTTGTACTGGTACCAATTGGGACTTGTTTAGATTTACTGTTATCTCGAGATGGTGAGCGGTCTTGAGAAGGAGATCCCTGGCTTGACACAGTCAATGCCTGGAGAGAGCAGAAAAGAGCCAGTCGTCCAGGTAGGGGAACACCAGGAACCCCTGCAGCCACAGGTGAGCCGCCACTGGTACCATAACTTTGGTGAACACCCTTGGGGCAATGGTGAGCCCAAAGGGGAGTGCTGTGAACTGATAATGACTGGCTCCCAGCCAGAATCAGAGGAACCTCCGAGAACATCTGTTCATCTTGATGTGATAGTACGCATCTTGGAGGTCCACTGAGTACATCCAGTCGTTTATCTGCAGAAAGGGCAGAATGGATTGGAGAGTGACCATTCGAAACATTGTCCTGGCAACTGACACTTTTAGGGTTTTAAGATCCAGGATGGGTCTTAAGTGCCCCATTTTCTTTGGCGCTAAAAAGAACCTGGAATAGATGCCTGATCCAGACTGGTCTGAGGGGATGGGCTGGATGACTCGCTTTTCGAGCAGCTTGGAAATTTCTACTGCTGCCTGCTCCCGTTGCGCAGATGGGACATCCGGGAGATGTTTGGGAGGGACTGGGAGCTGAAGGAAGGGGATTGAGTATCCTCTGGATATAATGTGCAACACCCAATGATCATTTGTGATCGACTCCTAGGCTATTGGGTGCAGAGAAAGATGCCCCCGACTGCCTCCAGAGATGAGCAGTCAGGCAACACTTCAGGGCTGCTGTGTGGGTCTGTCTGGAAGAGAGTCCTGAGACCTTAGTTCCTCAGGCCCCCACTGCCACAAGGGCGGTGTTTATCATATTCCCCTCTGCCTCTAGGGGAAGACGAGTCTTGAGTGTTGTGGAAAAAACCCTGAGACTTTTGGAACCACATCTTCTTCGCCCCATGCTGATTCCTGGAAAAGGATCATTGCATAGCTGAGAAGCAAATACTGACAACAGACAGAATCTTCCCATCTTTCTCTCTCTAAACCAAGGTGTCTCGAACGGTCTTACCAAAAAGGGTGGAACTGTCATAGGGGGCATTTTTAAACAATGCCTTGAAGGGCTCAGAGAAAGCACAAAGCCAGAGCCAGGCATGAAGCCTGATAGTCGCATGTGACAGGAACCTCGTGGAAGGATTGGAAATGGAAGTAAGGGTGGCTGTATGGGAGGAGAACACCTTCTTTTCCTCCGCCAACATGGACCCTGGGCCAGATTCAGTGACCTCTTTGACCAGGTCCCACTGCAGTCTGATGACATGTGCCATGTAATTCAGTGCACACAATGCAAACATGGCTGAGGCGTAAGTCCGCTTCACAAAAAGGTCCATGGACTGCAACCGAAGAGCTCTCCTGAGCGAGCTCTTTTTTGGTGGCTGCCACAACCACCATGGCATCTACTGGGGATCACTTTGATCAGTGTTGACTGTCCGACAGAGCGCTGAGAACTTTGTCTGGGTGTTTGGGAATAGGCTTAACTGTGTCCGGTTCCTTCCATGCCCTGGATGAAATTAGGTCCACAAGACGATCCATTGGAGGGGACAGCCAGGAGGTAGAGGTTCCTGTGCCAAACGCCTCCAGGAAGACTGACTCATCCGAGTTAGGTTTTTGGGTAGACCACCCCCCATGCTGGCACAGGATTTCCATGATGTCTCCGAAGGAGACATCATCTGGGGGTGATCGGGAGGAACCCTCCCCTTCCTTCAAGTTGGTGTCTTCTGTGAGCGACTCCAGTAGGGAGTCCAAGTGCCTCCTTTTGCATATATGTTTATGAGTGAACTCCTCAGGGGGAGTTTCTGGGGAGGACTTGGAAACCTCAGGAATATCTTGAGGGAAACCCCCTGGGGCGGAGTGGCAACAGGCTGTCCCTGAGGTGGCAGGATAGCTGATTATGGGCCAGAAAAAGAGAGAACCAGGATGGATTCCGAGGAAGACAGCATCAAGAGTCTCGACAGAGCCAAGAGAACCCTCGAAAGCAGATGGTGAACGAATCCTGGTAGCAGAGGAGAGGTAAAATCGGACCCGCTGCCCTCTGCGCTGAAGGGGGAGCCAGATCCAGACCTTGACATGCCGAGACTCCGAGTGAAAGGGCTGTGTTATAAAACTTCGAAGCCGCCGCTATCCTCTTGGATCCAGCGCTCAGAGTACGGCTTCAAGAGTTGGATGGCTCTGAAAGAGTCAGAGCCGAGCTACTTAGGGCAATGGTCGGGGTCGAGGTACCTGGGACCACCGGCTCCGACCGCCAAACACCAGGAATCCTCAGACCCGATGGCTCCGAAACCGGGGGTCGGATTGGAAAAGGAGCAATGGGAAGGAAAGACGACTACATGCTCCCAGCCCCAGAGGGGGAAGGGGCAGGTAAGTCTCCCATCTGGACTAAACAGATAAAAAATAAAATTAAAAACCACAGAAAAAGTGAAAAACACCAACCGCAGAAGCATAAAATCCAAAAATGTTTAATACTCCAGCGCCTCAGCTAACAAGCCTTTCACAGAGTTAATATCACAGTAGCACAAGCTACATTTAAATAACAAATATCACATCATTAGTTAATTAAATAAAACAATTAAACATAAACTAATATAATAGTTAACACTTATTACAGAAAAGCCTTCCACTCAAATTCTTTCTTTAAACCGCGAGGCACCAAAGTGCCAAACTTTAAAATGCAGACTGCTTCTTTATATAACAATTTATTTTTAAGTGCAGCATCATCCTTAACCAGGGCGGCCACAGTGGTGCAGCAGTTAGCATTGCCGTCTCACAGCAAGAGGTTTTCCGGTTCAATCCTCGGCTGGTGTGCCTTCTGTGCGTTGTCTGCATGTCCTCCCTGTGGTCGCGTGGGTTTCCTCCGGGTGCTTCGGTTTCCTCCCACATCCCAAAGACATGCTGTAGATGGATTGGACACTCTAAATTGGCCCTAGGTGCAAGAGTGTGCGTGTGTGTGCCTTCTGTGGAAGGTTGGGTCGCCGGGCTGGCAACTCAACACTGTAAAACTCCACTGCCAATCATGAGCGGACAGGTGATCCACTGTGGTGACTCCTAACCGGGAAAAGCCGTAAGAAGAAGAAGAAGATCATCCTTAACCAGAACTTGTTCTAAAATACATACTTTCAAACTGGTACAAGACCCCAAGTGTACTGCATGAAAATGTGCTGCCACAGGGCTATCCAAATGTTGATTCTTAATGTCTCTAACATGCTCTTGTACTCTGTGTTTAAACATTCTTTTGGTTTCTCCTATATGGAAGAAACCACAGGAGCATGAGAGACAGTAAACCATTCCCTTAGACACACAGGAGAAAATAGCCCTAGGCTGAAAAGAAATAACATTTATTTTATCAAAAGTCATTACCACATGAATACAACTAGAGCATTTACCACAAAGAAATGTACCAGAATTTTGTAGAGGAATAGTTAAAATTTCAGTAGGCATAGAAAACAAATGATGTACAACCATGTCCCATCTGGATCTGGGTCCGGATAAACTTCTGCATCATCCTGTCCACCTCAGCTTCGGAAAGACTACGGGTGGACCGAATGAAAGAAGCCACCGACCTGTGCCTGGAGTGGCGCCGAGGGGAGTGAGAAAGGGGGGGAACAGCCTTGGGAAATCTCTGGCTCCGGCAAAAAGTGTGGAGAACAGAGTTGAGATGAGCCAGAGGTTCCTCGATTGACGCACAGTCAGGGGACTGCTTTTTAGGCCTGTCTCAGACTTTTGGATGAGACTTCTCCCTGTCCCCGAACTTCTTTGAGGGAGGTTGAGTCCCAGAAGCCAGGGCGGAAGAGTTAGATGGGGCAGCAGCCTCCGAAGGAAGAAGGCCTTTACGAATTAACTTGTTCCTCTTGTTGATCAATGTGCGGGGGTTGAAACCCACACAGATAGAACAGGAGGTCTTCAGGTGCTGAACCCCTAAGCATACAACACACAGTGTGGCCATCAGAGGGAGGCAGCTTGTGGCCACACTCAGAACACTTCCTGAAGCCTACCAGTCACCATATAACGCTGTCGCAAGTGGCGATACCCAGCTATCACAATCCAAGGAAGTAGAAGAGTACTTCCCAATGTCACAAACTCCGCTCCTCTGCAGGAGAATGTAACCAAAAGCAAAACGCCTTAGACGCTAGACTGGTATTCTTTATTTTTACTTTTGTATGCTGTTGACTGGTTCTCTTGTTGCTGTGGTTTCTGTGATTTTGGTTTACTTCCTGAAGCCTGGCTTGTGTAGTTCCGCCATAGCTAAAGGAAAAACACATACACTCACACACACTAGAAAGAGAAAAGGAGAGATGGCTGGCGGGAAGAGAGATATAAAGAGAAGACCTTTAGACCTTTTTTTTTTTTTTTTAAAGAAACCAACACAGTAGCGCACAGGGATACAGTAGGTAAGGAAAGATAGGCACAGATAGGTTTAGAAGGTAAAGGGAAAGATTTACTCACACAGAAAACAGTCTAATGTTGAGGAAACTTGGAGCTGCAATCCATGCTGCTGTCTCACACAAGCGGCAAATGAAATCTGGGGTAAGGAAGAGACAGGAGTATTATGGGTAGGGGAGGAGCTTAGAGCTTGGATCTGATGCTGGAAAATGCGGCCGAGTTGGATCCGTACCGGATCCGTGTCCCACAGGTTGAAGACCAAATGAAAACAACTTCAGATCAAATATTCTGAACTTACTAGCTGCAATCAGAGAAAAACAGCACTGTGCCAAGGACCACATCCGAAGCATTAAAGCGGTAAATAAGACCTGAGGTACTCAGCTGACAGAGGGGTATTATGGGTAAGGGGAAGAGCCTGAGTCTTGAATCCCAAGATCTAAAGCTGCCAGCATCAGATCGGCATGGATCTGATATACCCATCAGTTGAGTACAAACAGTACAGACAACATTGGAAAGTACAGTTGTGTAAGTAAACTTATCATAACACTAGAGGTTCAAATTGCAGGGAGGTAGTATGGGAAAGGGGAAGAACCTGAGCACTGAATCCAAAGATCTAAAGCTGCCAGCATTACATCTGCATGGATTTGATATACCCATCAGTTGAGTACAGATGGAGGAGACCCCATCGGAAAGTACAGTTGTGTAAGCAAACTTATCATAACACTAAGGGTTCAAATGATCACTGTTGCAGTAGCCTTAGGCTTATGGCTTATATCCTGCCAAAGATATAAAAGCCAGCCAGCTTCCAAAGCTTCAGGTACCTTCCATGTGCCCAAACTGTCAGGCAACTCAAGATGAGCTGACTAAAAGACAAGTTTGGGTGCCAAGCCCTTCCGAGCCTTCTTGCCAACAGGGAGAGGGAGGATGAGCCCTGAAAGGACAATGCTAGGAACAAAAATAAATAACTCTCCATACCCTAGCATAAAAAAAACACACTGAAAATGAGGGATGGAGGGAGGGAGCAGCTACTGCAGCAGTGAGAATTCAAACATCTACTCTTACAGTAAGTTTACTTCCACAACTGGATTATGTTCATCCCATTGATCAGTGCTACAGTAGCCTTAGCTATATGGTTAGATTACCCTAGCTGACTACATTTAATAAGTGGAAGGAGAATCCAAGAGCCCCTGGAGAATGTTCCTAGTAAAGCCTGACCAGGACCTAGAGAAGGAACAGAGCTTATAGTGTTTTGTTAAAATATGTACAGAGGACCAAGTAGCAGCTCCCAGAATACTTCTAGAATCAAACTCTTTCCAAAAAGCCACAGATGAAGCAAAATCCCTGACACAGTGGGCCTTGACCCTGGCTGAAATAGTTTTGCTATGACTATAACAAAAGGTAATAGCCTTAGACAACCATTTAGAAATAGACAGTTTTGAGACAGGATGTCCTTCCTTCTTACCTTGGAAAGAAATGAACAATTGATCCGAAGATCTGAAATATTTAGTTCTGTCAAGATAGTACCAGAACTGTCTATGGACATCCAAGGTATGGATTATCCTTTCTATGGCACTTTTAGGTTCAGGAAAGAAAGCAGGGAGGTAGATAGTTTGGCTTAAAGTAAATTTAGATACCACTTTAGGCAGAAAGAAAGGATTAGTTATCAAAGAAACCCTGTCCCTGTGGACAATAAGAAAGATTTGGCTCACCATAAAAGTTTGAAACTCAGACACTTTTCTTTCAGAGGTCAGAGCAATCAGTAAAAAAGTCTTCCATGTTACAAACCTCAAGTCAGCCAGGTTGGCTGGTTCAAATGGAGCAACTGTTAGCTTTTCCAACACAAAATTAAGATCCCAAGAAGGAGCCACTGGTTTACTTGCAAGCATCTTGTGCAAAACCCCTTTCAAAAACATTTTAGCAAGAGACTGCATTAATAGAGGAGGATCCATGGGCAGACATGCTGAAATGGCTGATAAATTAACTGTAATAGAGAAACAAGAAAGGTAATAGAATAATAGCTCACACAAATATTGTAAAACCAGAGAACAACTAGCCCTGAATGGGTGTTGGTTATGTTGTTGGTGCCAACTGCAAAACCTTTTCCATTTGCTAATATATTATTTCTTGGCAGCAGGCTTTCTTCCTTCCATTAGTACCTGCTGCACACACTCATTAATCAGGTGCCAAAAGAAATTAAGACCCTATCATCCAAGAAGTTAAATGAACTTGACTGAAGTTGGGGTATATCAAACACACCTGTTCTTGTGTGAGTATATCTAGTCTATGAGTAAACTTCTGGTAATTGTCTCTGACCATTTCCAAAAGAAGGGAGAACCACAGTTGCCTGGGCCAGAAGGGTGTCACCACAATGACTTTGGGTGATTCCTCTGAATCTTCAGAAGTACCCTGGATATCAGTGGAAAGCGTAGAAAAGCATATAGAAACACTCCTGTCCAAGGAAAAGAAAAGAAAAGGTATCTGTCTTCTAAGCCTTTTTGCATGGAGTCCTGGAACAGAATCTTGCCAGCTGATTGTTCAGACAGGAGGCAAAAGGTATGCCTGAGGAACTCCCAGCAGATGGATTACATCTTGGAAGACCCCTTTATTAATTTTCCATTCGTTATGGTCTGCCCTGTTTCCTACTCAGCTTGTCTGCCACACAGTTTTGCTCTGACGGATTGTAGGATGCCTGTAGAATGAGATTGTGCTGTGAAGCTATATCCCAAGCTAACATGACTAGTCTATAAAGGGAGTACAACCCATTTACCCCTACTTGTTGATGTATCACATGATTATGGTATATTGTCTGTAACAACTTGAAGAGGTCCTGGGTATCAAAGATGATTCAGAGAGTTAAGTGCCTTGACCAAAGCATCTCTTGATATTTATGTGCTTGCACCTATCCTTGTTATCCCTCCTGAAAATGCTCCAAAACCAAGATCTGAGGCACCTGTGGTCACTAACTGCTTTGGAACAGGGAGGGAGAAGGGGAGACCTGGATATAAGGAAATCTGTTGTCTCTATCACATGATTTATTTCTCTTCTGACAAACCCAGCACTGGGATTTGAAATGGCAAGGAGTGTTGGTGCTGGGACAAAACAGACTTCACATACTACTGTATCTTTCTCATGTGAAGTCTTGCCAGGGGTATCATGAGAATCACAAAAGCCATGAGACACAGAATCATGAGGTATTCCCTCACTGTGACTGATGTTTGGGTGTAAACCCTTAAAAATAGATCTAGATATAGTTCTTTTTTTCACTGTGGAAGAAAAACTCTTTGAACTGAAGTGTCTAGTTAATATCCCACAAACACAATCCCGTGTGAAGAGGTCAAGAAAAACTTCTGAATGTTCTCTTGGAATCCCAGCATGAGTAACAGATTTCTCTCCCAACAGAGAGATTCCTGACAGGTTGAAAAAGAATCAGTAAAGATAAGCAAGTCATCTAAATATGGAAAAATATGGGCACCTTGTAGACCGCAATGAGCTATGACTGGACTTTTGCAGATTCACTGTATTCCCCAGGTCTAAACACAGTTACAGCAAGGAGTCCCTGACCTAAAGTAGTAGATTCCAGGAAGGGGGAGTGATGGGCCAGTCATCCAAATATGGGAATAGCCAGAAAGCCTGCAGTTGTAGACAAGCTGCCACTACTGCCATACACTTGGTAAATACTCAGGGGTGCTTTAGCGACACCAAAGGGCAGATCTCTGAACTGATTATAACCAATTACCAGCTGGAAGTGAAGGTACTTCCTGGAGCATCCATCTGTCTTTATGTAGATCTTTTGAGCACATGCAGTTGTTCTTCCTCAATAGAGGAAGAATAGAGGAAGAATGGACCGAACCATGACCATACGAAAATTTGTTCGCTTAACAAACTTGTTTAAGTGAATTAGGCCCAAAATTGATCTTAGATCTCAGTTTTTCTTTGACACTTAAATGAAGTAAATAGTGGATTGTCTCCAGTCTGGAAGGAGCTCTTGGATGACTTGATTTCTTAGGTTCATAGGTAGGTAGGTTCATAGGTAGGTACTAGGCTATTGGCCCTAGGGCCTATACAAGCCTAGCCAAAAATGTACCCTGGCTTTCGCCACCCAAGAAAATTATTTTCCTGTGCCCCTGTCAAGCAGAACCACAGAAGTGATCCCCGGGGTGAATTTCCTATTACCCATCCAATCATCAAGATTTTTCTTGAAGAGTGCTAATGAGGAGCTCTGTTTGACATAGATAGGTAGTCTGTTTCAGAGTATGGGAAGTCTCTGGGACAGGAATCTATCCCTCCAGCATGTTCTGTTTATTGTGGTGGCAAGGTTTAGGTCCCTAGAGCGTGTAGCTTGGAGGGATTGGGATTTCTTTAAGTGGAGCATGTCCAACAGCTCTGGGCTTGACATAGCTTTGTATGTTAGGCAGAGATCGCCTCTGAGTAGGTGATATGCGACGGAGTAAAGCTGGAGTTTTTTGAGACGGTCTGCGTAAGGCATCTGTTTGAAGCCAGTAATCCTCTTTGTGAGGTATTTTTGCGGCCTTTCCAGTTGTTGTAGATGTCTTGTGAGGTACTTACCAAAAGGGGCGTTGTACTCTATAATGGGTCTAATGAGTGATAAGTAGAGGGGAACAATGACCTCTTTTTTTCTGGATAAGAAACCTTTTGTGATGAGGTGTGCCACGTAGAAGGATTTCCTGACCACTTTGGTGATGTGATTATCAAAGGAGAGACTACTGTCCAACTATGTCAAAAGGTCTCTTATTACACTTTCGGTGTTAAGTAGACTACCGCCTATGTGGTAGTTCATGGGTACAGAATTTTTACCAAAGGGGATGACAATGCACTTTTTGGCATTGAGCTTGAGACCATGTCTTTGACACCAGGCATCTGTCTCAGTGAGGCACTTTTGCAGGATGTCCACATCGTTAGGAGTTTCAATTATGGCTCCTAGTTTGCAGTCATCTGCGAATTTAGTTATCCAAAGACCTTCTGTGTTAGCCTGTACGTCAGAGAAGTAGATACCAAACAGGAGAGGACCCAGGACTGAACCCTGTGGTACTCCACTTGTCACTGGTCTGAAGTCTGATTTGGAGTCTGCTACTTTCACAGTGTGGGTTCTTTCAGTAAGCCAGTTGGAAACCCATCTTGTGACATAGGGATTTATACCTAGTTTAGTGAGTTAATCTATAATTCCAGAGTGGGGGATGGTGTTGAACGCCTTGGCGAGATCTAGATAGGCTGTGTGAACCACCTTACCCTCCTCTATGGCTTTGGTGACTACTTCAAAGAAGTCTATCAGGTTTAGGAGACATGATCTGCCTTTTACAAACCCAAACTGTGTGGGGTCCAGGGTTTGGAGATCTCCAATGTCTTTGTTTATGAGTTCCATGACGATATGTTCCATGGCCTTGCAGACCAGGCTCGTCAGGCTAATGGGGCGGTAGTTCCCGGGGTCTGTTGTGCCACCCCCCTTTTGTGGAGTGGGATAACTGCCGCAGTGCGCCATTCAATGGGAACAAAGCCTGAGGTGAGGCTATGATTGAACATGGTACTTAGGTGGGGTGCCAGTTCATTCTGTAGTTCATGTAGAAGGCAGCCTGGGATGTTGTCAGGTTCCATGGATGCTGTGTTCTTGGCTTTGGAGAGTGAAGTTTTTACCTGTGCAGCCATGATTACAGGAACTTTGCATTCTTCCGGTATAAAGATGGGCCCTTTAGGGGGTGAGAGGGGGGGTAAAGTTAGCACTGAACCTATCTGCCAGGATGTTGGCAATATCATTTGGTTCTGTACATTTAGTGTCATTGTGCTGTAACTCAGAGCAGATCTGAGTGTTGCCATTGAGATTTTTGACATAGCTACAGAATGCTTTGTGGTTGTCTTTAGAATCAGTGGCAATTTTGTTTACATAACTAGCTTTGGAGGATTTTATGAGGGATCTCAGCTTCTTACTGAGGCTGACCAGGGAGTTCCTCCAATCGTGGGATTTTACTTTTTTTTGCAACAGTTTCTTTCTTCTGTTGTAGAGTTTGTTTATGGCAGAAGACTACCAGACTGGCTTCCTTTTTTTTGGAGGATAGTATCTTGGTTCTGTTAGGGATAGCACAATCCATGCACTCGTGCAAGTGCTTATAAAGTGCATTTGTGTAGGATTCAGCAGTCGTACCTCTATTGTCCATCTGCATGGGTGTCATGAAGTTTGCCACTTCTGTCTTAAGAAGCGTGAAGTTGGCTTTGGAGAAATGTTTTACGGTTGTTTTCCTAATGGAGGGTGGAAGCGGGATGTGGATGTCTAGGGTGATTAACTTGTGGTCGGAGCTGACCAACGAGGAGCTGACCTCTGGTGTGGAACACCGGTCACCCATGTTGGTGATGACCAGGTCTAGGATATTGCTGCCTCTGGTGGGGGTGTGGATAAGTTGATCCAAAGCATTGGAATTGATGATTTCCAGAAAGCGTTGAGCAAAAGAGTTGGTACATGAGTAGTTTTCCCAGTTAATGGTCGGGTAGTTGAAATCACCCATTATTAGAGTGTTGGGTTGTACCTTAATATTTTCCAGTGTATCAAAAAAAGAGGAGTGGGAATCCTGGGGCATGGAGGGGGGTCTGTAGCAAGCTACAATCTGGATTGCGGTTTTGCCCAGAGTTAGTTGAACTTGGATAATCTCGGATGCATTATGCTGAGCAACTAGCTTGGAGGTGTGGATATCCTTAATGAATATGGACACGCCTCCACCTTTAGTGTTTCGGTCCGGGTTTGGTGGCAAAAGGTGTGGTATGAATTATAGCCTGGTAATGCAGGGGTGCTCTCTGGAGCTGTGAACCAGGTCTCTGTCACTGCACAGATGTCAATGTTCTCCATTTTAAGGAGTGCCTCGAGTGAGTGCATTTTGAGGTTTAGACTTCTAGCATTGAGTAGCATTACCCTCAGATTTTGCTTGCTTGTACCTGTTACGGTGGTGAATTTGTCATTTGAACCTTGCCTAAAAAAGGCACTATAGGGGTGGCAAGAGCCTTTGCCAGTATCCGGAATCCCAAGGCCGACAGGTACAGGCCATCTCTGGCAAAGCAGCGTGGTCTGTCGATCATGTCATCCCAGGCAGACAGATACTGGATTCCCTTAGAATGACACCAGAAGCATAGTCAATTGTTAAAGTCAATCATTTTGTCCTTGTACTGTGGTGTCATTCTGAGTGATGGCAGGATGCTACTCAGGGCTAGGGTCATACTGGCCTGGGCTACAAGATCAGAGAGCTCCTCCATGTCTCTTTTCATGTAGTCCAGGGAGGTATGTCTCAGGTCATTCACACCAACATGGAAATGACAGAGTCATATTTGTACTTGTTGTTGAGTGACCTGAGTGCGTGCGTTATGTGGCGGATCCTGGCACCTGACAGGCAGCTGACAGTAACTTTTTCCTTGTTTAGCCTGGTGAGTGGAACATCAGTGTCCCTGACTATAGAGTCACCTATGACTAGAGTGTTGGGTACGTTATGCCTTATGGGCTGTAGTTGAGTGGCACACTGAGTATGTGGACTATGTGTCATTTGGGTTGTGTTGGGGGGTGGAGGTTGCTTGCATTTCTGCTTTGGAGGTCTCTGTTGTTTGGGCAGATTAGTACAGAGAGCCTCCGCGAATGTAGGTGTGTGTTTTGTGGTTCTGTGTGTGTGTTTTGGTGGAGCAGGTTTTGATAGACTATGTGATGAGTGTGGTGCGGTGCAAGTGTTTACCTTCTCCTCTTGACTGTCTAGGCCTGACTTTGGTAAAGAGAGCTTTGCTTCCAGTTTGGCTATATAAGTGCATCTCTCACAGGTCATAGTGTTGGGTGGTAGGAGGAGAGGGTTGTCTGTGTACATGAGGCAATTGCTGCATTGTCCCAAGATGCCCAGATTCATCAGGTAGACAGGAGAAAACACTGGGAGCTGACCTTTAGACATGCCTGAGTAGGTGCTTATTTATTAAGTACTAAAAACTGTTTTCCTCTAGACAAGTGAGGAAAGTTGAGTGCTGTAGTAATTTGTAACTTATTTAGTGCTTACAATGAGTTCTGAACAAGTGCTGAGATCAATGAGTGCTAAAACTAAAAAGCTGGCTAGTTGCAAGGGAAATTTTGAAAAACAGACTTTATGGCGCCAGGAATAGTTTAACCCCAGTTAAGTGGGGGGGCTTAGGAGCTCACAAACAGTCCTGGACACAGCAAATCCGTATCTGACCTGCCACAGGAAAGGGGGGAAGCAAGCTTAGAATTTTTTTTCCAGTAAAGTGGAAATGGAGAAAGCTGGAACAGAAGTTAATTCAAAGTTAAGAATCTGAGTGGGTTGGCCTTCACAAATGTTCTCTATTAGATTGAGTGAACTAATGACACTAGACTAGGAGGAATGTCACAGATCAAATATACAGTATGGGTGGCAACTGCAAAGCCACCAAGTATAAGAACACACAACACTAGGGAGGGTGGATGGGAAAAAATTACAGTTCCTAGCTGTAGCCACTAAATAAAAGTTTTAAACAGATCAAGGAACAGATTAGAGAATGCTTTTAACAGACAAAAATGCACAGAAAAGTTCGGATAGCAATCACAAACAGAAAATACAACTCTCAGTATGAAAAAGTAGTTTACAGTTAAGTAATGTTAAAACAGTTTAAAACAGTACATAAATGCAGTGAAACAATAAAAAAAGCTTTATAACAGTGCAAAAATATAGTAGATCAACTGTATAGCACAATTATAAGCGTTTCAGAAGTGCAATTCAGTGAAATAAGTGTAAGAAATAACTTAGCCTGCTCTTGGAATTTTAAGGAATTTCCACTTATGCAATGCAATCCAGAGCCTGACAATACTAGCAGAGCCTTTATAAGACACAGGATTTATATAGCACTAAGAATGGAAGAGTTGGGAAGATCAGATTACTCCTCAGCCTCTGCTATTACCCAATCACTCGTACTACAGAAGGTCAGGAGGCCTTGTTACTCTCAATAATGAAGACAATCAGCAGAAAATGGCTGCCAGAAACACAAACAAAACTTCCAGCATACACAACAGGCCTCTATCAAGATTATGCCACCTGAGCAGAACACAGAAACCTCACTTTAAAAGCATAGAAAGAACACCCACAAAGAGAAAATCCAAGTCTCGGTATGAAAAAGCAGTTTACAATTTAGTAATTTAAATAAAAAAAAAATATATAGTAATGCACACTATTACAGTTCCTAGCTGTAGCCACTAAATGAAAGTTTAAAACAGATCAAGGAGCAGATTAGAGAATGCTTTTAACAGACAAAAATGCACAGAAAAGTTCGGATAGAGCAATCATAAACAGAAAATACAACTCTCAGTATGAAAAAGCAGTTTACAGTTAAGTAATGTCAAAACAGTTTAAAACAGTACATAAATGCAGTGAAACAATAAAAAAAGCTTATAACAGCGCAAAAATATAGTAGATCAACTGTATAGCACAGTTATAAGCATTTCAGAAGTGCAATTCAGTGAAATAAGTGTAAGAAATAACTTAGCCTGCTGTTATAGGAAAAATAAACTTTAAAAATGATCAATACACGGTAGGTTCAGGTTAAGGCACTTTAATCTTGCAGCAAGGAGACAAAAACGTGCTAATACAGAGTTTGTCTAACTAAAATCAGGAAGTAAGTCTATCTTTATACACTTTCTAACAAGACATTGCCTACCAAGCTGACGTAACAGATCACAAGTTTTAACATCATCATTACATAGCAGCTGTTTATCCATAATTTTCTGCTTGCACTATCAATTTTATGAAAAACTTCCTAAGAAAAACAACGTGGCCTTGGTGACCACCGGTTAGATACAGTTTCCCACTATGTTATGTTACCATTCAAGGTACTATAGCTAATTCGAGCACAAAGCAAGTACAGATTCTTCAAGCAGTCCTTTGTCTTATGTATCTCTTCTTTTCCGCAGCTGTGCATGTTCTCATAACATGAACAGAGCTAATTGTTCAAAATCATAACATTATAGAATATGGTATTGTTTCATTTATTACTTCCTGACCTAGCAGATAATCACCTGCTTCTCGGTACATTTCTAAAAGGCATAAACATGAATTTTGCTGTGCTAGCAATTACTAGGTCAGGGGGCATCTTGCAAGTTTCAGAAAGCATACTGCAGTTTCAAAAAGCATCTTATAATTTCATACAGAATTAAGCTGTATATAAAATAGAATGAAAACGTGTTAACCCTTTTAGATTCTAATAAGCATTAGACATATATAAAAATGATTATTTTTCTGACATTTCCCCCCTGTTAATATTTTTATTCTATTTTCAAAAGCATAAACAGTTTACTTCTTCTCCTAACCTCTTCCATTCCGGATTTGCAGTTAAGAGAGTCATGTAGTTTAGACTTATGAAAGCATTTCAGTTTTCAACAACTCTTCAATTTCAGTACTTTGATACAAAGTCTCAGAAACTGACATATCTATAAAACCTTTGATTAACTTTTTCATGCAGGGAATACCACAACAAATGCATGCTCCTAATAGGAGTAATCCCACACAAATGGCAATCAGGATGTTCATTAGGATGGAACCCCACCCCCCAAACAAATTCTGGAAAAAAATCCGTCAGAGGGTTTGGGCCTGGTTTGGTCATGGCCGACACTTGCTGGATCACCTCAAGATGGTCGTTTATCTCGTGCTGGTTGTCAGGAATATATGAACAGCATTCTTCTTTGATTAAAGCGCACGTACCACCTCTCGCCGCTAGGGTGAAGTCAAGAGCCATGCGGTTTTGAAGTACCGCAGTTATCATAGCATTTAGTTCATCAGTCACTAATTCAAGAGCAGAAAAAGTTGCATTGCTCATAACTTCGAGAAGTTTGGACAGTTTTCTCAGCTCCCAAATCGATTTCACTGCGCTATATGCAGGGGCTATGCCTGCCCATGATATAATAGTGTCACTCAAGTCCATATGTGTCAGTTTATCTTTGTTTTTCATGGAGTTATGGTTTCTCCACCCTGCTTTGATTCGTCCCACTGGATTCTCGGGTCTCTTGATTGGACTTCTAGGTTTACTGCTAACCTCTCTGACGTTTCGAATTTTCCCCTGAGGCAAAGCTGCAGTGTGTCGTATGGCCGGAACCAGGTAACCCAAAAAACAACTGCCGGACCAATTCTCAGTTAGCCATTTATATGCTTTTTTCCCACAAACAAAATAACAATTCTCTACTTTAGTATTGATATATGCTCGCCCTGCATGAAACATTTTTTTGTCAATAATAGAAAGTTGCTTCAAAAGAACAGGCATATGCTGTATTTCACTAACAGTTCTCTTCATTTTTTCAAAATATGAGTCATAGTTCGTATCAAAGATAGTTTCTGCCTTATTAGCCTTAATATAACATTTATAAGAAACAGTCACATTGCAATTGCTCCAACCCACCTGAATAGTGTCATTTTTATAAAAACATACAATCCCTTTTTGTGTAACAGGTAGGTACAATGCTATATTGTCTTGTGATTTCACGGGTGTAGTATCAAAAATCAAGTTTTCCCAGGTCTCATTGACCCCTAGGGGGACAGCAGTCATCAATAATCCCCCGTATGCTGTTGGTATAGCTGTGCAAATCCAGCAGTTCGAAACATTAAAAGTCTCAGCATACACATATTTAATTGCTTGGTAAGTGTTAAAGTTTGAATGCCAGTCTATGAGTAATGCATCACGTTTGTTCAGTTCAACTCGTGTGGCTGGAAAAAGGAAAGGCCACAGCAAAAAGATCATTGTTATCAGTATAGCTATCAGGATAATCATGCAATTTTTCTGAGGTTGTTCTGCATCCCTGTTTACTCTATACCTGGTCATTTTGTTTTCGCTGTACAACAGTAACAAGGTTTTTGTCCAATTCAAAGTTCTTAACCAATTTACAGTGCGTCAGATGAATCCAGGAAGCTCGCTCTGCGATCTTGACTGCAGTGGGTGTTGACAGTAGCACTTGGTACGGTCCTTCCCACTTCGGAGAACTCCAGTTCTTTTTCTTCATGACTTTCACCCAGACCCACGTGCCTGGGACTATTGCTGCTTCCGATGGTCTGGCTTGTTCTTTATCTGAAACAGAATTTAACTGCAAAAGTTTGTTATTCAAAAATCGCCTCATATATTCTGCAAGTGAACTGTCAGCCTCCTGGTCTGCAGGCATGAGAGGTTTCCATTGAGGTGTATAATATGCCCTCCCAAACAAAATTTCAAAAGGAGTTAACCCTTTTACATTTGGAACAGTTCTCATACTCAACAGTGCCAGATGCAGACAGTGCACCCAGTTCTTTTGTGTCTCACTAATCAATTTCCTAAGCTTATTTTTCAAAACTCCATTATGCCTCTCTACTAATCCTGCAGATTGGGGGTGGTACGCACAATGTTTTTTCAGAGAAATCCCAAAATAACGGCTCAATTGTTGTATAGTTTGATTTACAAAGTGTGTGCCATTGTCACTATAAATCTTTTCCGGTATGCCAAATCTAGGAATAATTTCTTTAACGAGGACTTTTGCAACAGTAGCTGCATCTGGATTTTTAGTTGGAAAAGCTTCCACCCATTTGGAAAACATATCTATAATGACAAGGCAGTACTTTTTATTTTCACATTTGTTTAGCTCTATAAAATCCATACAGATAGTATGGAACGGATACGGTGGTGTATGGAAACTCCCTTGCTTAGGCCTCAGTGCCCCCTGTGCATGATGCTTGTTACAAACATGGCATGCTGCACAAAAATGTTTTGTGTAGTTTGTAAATCCATACGTTGTAAACACTCGATTCACTAACTGTACCATCCCCCCTGTTGAGACATGGCACTGCCCATGGCTCAACAAAGCTGCATATCTAAACAAGTTAGATGGTAAAAAGAAGTTATGTTCTTACCATAACGTTCCATGTGGAGTGTTCATTTCGCCTTTGTTCTTACACACGGGTTCGGAGCCGATCCTCGGCTACGAGTCGGCCGCATAGCAAAGCTCTGCATCTAAGAGAAGCTCGAGACCAGGCTATATCCCACAATCCTCCCTGCCATTACTCAGATCTAGTTTGCAAGCAAACCAGAATAACAATAACCCTGAGGTGCTAAGGCTACATACTGCCACAAAAGAAAAAATTTAGAGACACCATCTCACTGACAAACCAACTAAGGGTAACGAAACATACCCGGAAGAGGTAAAGACATGTGGACCAGACTCTAGTCCTACTCGTTCTTCCAAACACGTGAGGGAGGGAAGGGGGGGAATGTAAGAACAAAGGCGAGATGAACACTCCACATGGAACGTTATGGTAAGAACATAACTTCTTTATGTGAGAGTGTTCAATCTCGCCGTTGTTCTTACACACGGGTAGCGTCCCTAGCTCCGTCACCCTGAGTGACTCATGGAAGAACGTTCCTGAGCACAGTGGAACCAAAGGATGTCCTGTCTTTGGAGGCTTTGTCAACCCTATAATGAGCGATGAAAGTATGTGGTTTAGACCACATGGCTGCTGCACAAATCGTGTCCAAAGGCAGGCGAGCTGCATGAGCCAAGGAAGTGGAGACGGACCTAGTAGAATGGCCTTTCGGTTTGGTGGGTAAGGCCTGATTTGACTTAGAATACACAAAGGCTATACAATCAGTAAGCCATTTAGAAAGCGTACGTTTTGTAACTGCCATGTCCTTTATATTGTCTGCAAATGCAACAAAAGGTTGATCTGTTTTTCTGTAGTCTTTAGTCCTGTCTAAATAAAATCTGAGTTGTCTGTGAACATCTAACTTGTGCAACATATATTCCAACTTGCTGGTATGGTTCTTGAAGAAAGTAGGGAGTTCAATGGACTGATTAATATTTATGACAGAACATACCTTAGGAAGGAAGGACGGATTTGTTCGTAAAGAAACTCTATCTGGGTGAAAAATTAAGTAAGGCGGTTTAATTGACAGTGCTTGCAGCTCTGACACTCTCCGAGCTGAAGTAACCGCTACAAGAAAAAGAGTCTTCCACGACAGAAACTTCAGGGGGCAAGAAGAGGCTGGTTTGAAAGGTGGTAACATTAGTTGTGACAACAAAAAATTTAAATTCCATGGGAATAAAAGGTCTCTGACGGGAGGTCGAAGATGGAAGGAACCTTTCATAAAAGCTTTACAAAGCCTGTGGGACATAATAGAAGAACCGTCCTCACCAACATGGAAGCTGGATATGGCAGACAACTGCACTCTTAATGTGGAAGTAGAGGCCCCTTCATGGAAAAGGATGGAAAGAAATTCTAGAACTTTATGTAAAGGAGCAACCAGGGGGTCCGAGTGTTGACTAGATGCCCAGTTCACAAAGCGTTTCCATTTATTGTTGTAGAGTTTTGTGGTGGAAGCCTTATGAGAGGCAACCAAAATGCGCTGCACTGCCGGAGAAAGTAGATCAGACCTGGCTAGGCGGGGAAGTGGAGCAGCCAAGCTGCTAGTTTGAGGGATAGAAGAGACGGGTGAGGAACTCCCGACGAATGTGTCAGTAGATCTGGTACTGGGTCCAGGATCCAAGGTTCCTCTGTTTGATGGGCTTGAAGAAAGGGGAACCATATCTGTCGAGGCCAGAATGGGGCTATGAGTATAATTGTCCTTTCCAGATTCATGGCTTTCTGGAGAAATTTGGGAATCAAGGGGATAGGTGGGAATGCATATAGGAGACCCGGGGGCCAATCGTGTATCAGTGCGTCCCTGGGGACATCCCCTGGAGGGGGTAGAAGGGCAAAATAGCTTCTGCATTTGGTATTCATTGGGGAGGCGAATAGATAGCAGCAAGGCTGGCCCCATTTGCGGAAAATTCTTTCCGCCACTTGTAGTTTGAGGGACCACTCGTGAGGTAACAGGATGGCTCTGCTCAACCTGTCCGCAATGATGTTGGATGACCCCGGGATGTGCATTGCTATCAGAAAGCGACCCGTGGACTCTGCCCATTGCCAAATTCTCATGGCCTCTCTGCATAATGGGTAAGATCTGGTTCCCCCTTGTTTGTTTATGTACCAGACTACAGACATGTTGTCTGTCTGAACTGCTACTGTCCCTAGAGGTAGGAGGGTTTGAAAGTGTTGCAACGCCAAGAACACCGCCCTCATTTCCAGAACATTTATGTGCAGGTTGTACTCGATGTTGGACCATTCCCCTTGGACTGTTCTTCCCTGAAAAAGTCCCCCCCACCCTATCAGGGAAGCGTCCGTGGTTATAGTGGCTGTCGGATTTGGTAGAACAAATGGATGACCCATAGTGAGATCCTGGCTGGACACCCATCATGAGAGGTCTCGCTTGCAAGAATCTGTTATCAGGATCTCGTACTTTAGGGGTAACTGTTGGAACGACCACTGTGTGAACAGCAGCCATTGGAGGAGCCTCATGTGCAACCTTCCCATGGGAATCGCAATCAGGGACGCTGCCATGAGTCCCAAAACTTTCAACACCAATTTGGCCGGGGCTTTCCTGCATTGCAGCAGAATAAGAACCTGTTCCTTGAGGGATGAAGCCCTTACTTGAGGGAGCTTTACCAATGTTAAACGAGTATCTAGGTCCGCTCCGATAAATGAAATATGCTGTGAGGGCAGTAAGACAGATTTTTTGAAGTTTATGGAAATCCCTAGGTGGGAACAAAGGTTGACTGTATAGTTTCTTGCTTGTATGAGGAGACGCTCGGTGGTGGCGGTGAGGAGCCAGTCGTCCAGATAGGGAAACACCCGGAATCCTAGACATCTCAAGTGAGACGCTACCACTGCCATACATTTGGTGAATACCCTGGGGGCTGAGGTGAGCCCAAAGGGCAGGGCTCGAAATTGAAAATGACTGACTCCCAGCCGGAAGCGCAGGTGATCTCTGGACATTCTGGCCATCTTGATGTGGTAGTACGTCCTTGAGATCTATCGAGCACATCCAGTCGCCCTTCTGTAAAAATGGAAGGATCGATTGAAGCGTGACCATCCGGAACTTTTCCTTCTTCACGAAGGTATTGAGATTGCTGAGATCCAAAATGGGTCTCCAGTCCCATGTCTTTTGAACTAAAAAGAACCTTGAGTAAGTTCGGATCCTTTTTGGTCCACGGCCGACTGGCTGAATGACTCTTTTTGAGCAGCTTTGAAATTTCTATTGCTGCTTGGCCTCGCAGATGGGGTGGCACATCTGGAGACCTTCTTTGTTGGGGTGGAGTTGACATAAGGGGTATTTTGTATCCTCTGGTTACAATGCTTTTACCCAGGAGTCTGAGGTGAGAGTTTGCCAGGCCTGTGGGTATAAAGCCAGCGACCCCGACTGCCTCCAGAGCAGGACAGTCGGGCCCCATTCAGGAGTGCTGGAAAGGCTTACCAGGGATAGTATCCCTGTCGCCTTGGTTCTGCAGACCCCTCTGCCGCCGGGCATCTTCCATGTCTGCCCCCTGCCTCTGGGGGTTCACTCTGTGTGGCCTGGAAAGATCCCTGAGTTCTACGGAACCACATTTTTCCACCTGTTGCCCTTTGGGGTACGGTCTGGATGGAACGGAAAATGGACTCCGACAGCAGACAGAGTCTTTCCTTCCTGCTCACACCGAGTTAATGTCTCTTTCACTTTGGGCCCAAAAGAGTGGCACCATCAAAGGGCGTTGGCGAAGAAGACTTGAAGGCTTCCGCAAAAGAGCACAGCCGCATCCAGGATTGTCTCAGAGCAATCGCTGAAGTTCTTGACCCTACTCGACCCTTCAGCCGCATACGAGATGAGCCTCATGGACGAGTTCACTACGGAGGTAAGGGTGTTAAGTTGTGCTGTCACCTTGTCTGAAACAGCAGCATCTGTGTTACCCTGGAGGGTATCTCTCAGCTCCTTGATGAGATCCCTCTGTAGTCGTGTAAAATGTGTCAAATAGTTTAGCGAACGCATGGAAAAAGTCGCTGAACTAAAAATGCGCTTCCCGTATCTGTCCATAGTCCTAGAATCCTTATTAGGAGGATGAACAGAAGAGGAAGACTCTGACATCTCCTTTTTAGTGGCTGCGGCCACCACCATAGCATCAACGGGGACTCCTTTTGTGAGATAGGTCTTGTCCTGGGGAGCAGTAATAAATTTACTTGGTTTAAGAGGGACCGGTTCCACTGTGTCCGGTGTCTCCCACGCCCTTCGAGCAATTAAATCCATTAACTCATCGAAGGGCGGAGTAACCCAGGAGATAGAAGGTTGAGCATCAAATGCCTTCAGCAACACCGACTCGTCCTCAGTGGGGGCTAGGGACTGCCAATCACCCCTCTGTTTTAATATCTCCAAGATGTCCGCAAATGAGGCATCCTCGGACAGGGATTTTGGGGACCCCTCTGACTCATCCAAGTCAGTGTCAGAAGTTAGAGATTCCTGTAGGGAGTCTAAGTGCCTCCTCTTGCACAATCTTTTCCTCGGGACCTCATCGGAGGGGGATTCTGGTGAGGCCTCCGAGGAACAGGGGGCATCCTCTAGGGATGGCTGAGACAATGGTGCTCCACGCTTTGGATGTGTCGTGGGAACAGAAACAGAGAGCGGCTCCTTAAGGGAGGGAGAAGACGCGTCCGATGTAGTGGTTGTCTGTATAGACAAAACCTTCCTCATAAGGTCAAAAACCCCTCGGGTCGTGGACTCCCCCGGTTCCGAAGAACATGGAAGAATCCGAGACACGGGGCCCATGGGTCTCGACCCCGAGGATGGAGCCGAGCCATTCTGCGCCGAGGCCCCGAGAGGGAGAGTTGGAACCGAAAGGTCGGTACGACTCTCTGTCCCGGAACCAAGGAGAGATCGTCGACTCCGCGACTCACCCATCGGTTCCGATGGAGTCGAGGTAAATGGTGTCGATCGTGCAATGGACGGTTTTGGCACCGAGGGCTCCACTATCATCAGCTCATCCTCTTCCGGCTCCGAAGACTGGATGGGTCCCGAAGGAGGACCTGTTGGAGATAAAGGAAGGCCTTCTAGTTTCGACACCAACTGGGAGGAAACTGCAATCAATTTGGAAAGGGCCGTGTTCTCCATAAGTTTCTGCACGACACGATCCACATCAGTATCAGATAATGGTCTGGAAGATCGGGTCGAAGGGGCCGAAGATGGCACCGACCGATGAATAGACGGTGGCGGTAGTTCCGACACCGGTTCCAAGACCTGGGGCTCAGTGAGAGACAAACGTTCGACGCTCGGCCCCGAAGTCTGTGGAACCGGCGAACGAACTCTAGAAGATGTACTCGGAGCCGATGACATGGGCTCCGACATCTTTGACCCCTTCGAAGACTTAGAAGCCTGGTCAGACTTGTCCAAGGCCTCTTGGAAGGCAGGCTTAAGACGCCCCCTATCAATAAGTTTCCTGCGTCTATCTGTCATGATCCTCCCACTGAAGGAATGGCAAATAGAGCAATCCTCTTGCAAGTGGAGAGGGCCAAGACAGTAGACACAGGAAGTGTGGTTGTCAGTGATGGACATTTTCTGTCCACACTGACACCTTTTGAAGCCAGACTTGGCTTTTTCAGACATAACTTAAAAAAGAGGTATTTAAAGTTTAACAGTTTAAAAGAATTTACAGTTAGGTAAGGGTAGGCCCCAAAGGGAAACCTATAAAAAAACTAACTATAATATACACACAAACACACTATAGTATAGAAATATAAAATATCCACAAAAAAACTATAGGAGAATAATAACTTTTGAAAGAAGAAAAAGAAGAAAAAAGACTATCTTATCTGTCTAATAACTAATCTCTGGTCCGAGCTCTCTGAAGCGATGTGACCTGTTGCAGCGGCAAACTAGATCTGAGTAATGGCAGGGAGGATTGTGGGATATAGCCTGGTCTCGAGCTTCTCTTAGATGCAGAGCTTTGCTATGCGGCCGGCCGAACCCGTGTGTAAGAACAAACGGCGAGATTGAACACTCTCACATAATTGGTTTTCTTTCTCTGGAGATGTACAGTCCTTTCTCAAGAATTGCTCCTTGTTTTATCCATTTTTGTTTTTCTACATTTGTAGTAAGTGTCTGTATTGTTTTTAACATTTCTAAATCTAAAATCTCAGATGGTTGTAATTTCTCACTCAAAAGAAATACTTCTGAAGCTGAAGCTGCTTGCTTTGCAGCTGTAAGAGCTCTCGCATTACCTTTTGAAATCCTATCCTGTTGTTTGGTATGAGCTACGCATTTATAAATAGCTACTTTCTGAGGTAACTGAATAGAGTCTAACAAATCTAAAATAAATTGCGCATGATTAATTGGTTTACCAGTAGATGTGATCATTCCTCTATTTTTCCACTGCTGCGCAAAAACATGTACAGTAGAAAAAGCATACTGGCTGTCGGTAAAAATGTTCACTCGTTTATCCTTTGCCAAGGTAAATGCCCTTGTTAAAGCAATCAATTCTGCTGCTTGTGCAGATAAGTTGTGTGGTAAAGACTTTGCTTCTAAAATCTCAGTATCAGAAACTACTGCATACCCCACTAGATTCTGTCCTGTAGGACCCCTCCTACACGAGCCATCCACATAGTATGTCACCTCGGCATCATCCAAGGGAACATCCGTGAGATCTTTTCTAGGTAGTGTCTTTTGCTCAATCTCCTGCAGGCAGCAGTGTGGTTTGCCATCTGCATGGGTTGGGAGCAAGGTTGACGGATTCAAAGTTGTGCATCGTTCAATTGTCATATGAGGTTGGCTCAACAGTATAGTCATACAGGAAAGATGTCTAGCAGGAGAAAGATATGCTACTTTTTCTTGCAGTAAAATAATCGCGACTGCATGAGGCACTCTCAACGTGAGAGGGTGGAAGAACACTACTGAGGCTGAAGCCTGCACTGCCATTGCAGCTGCGACTACTGCTTGTACACAGTGGGGCAGGGATCGCCACTGGGTCTAGCTGTGATGAATAGTAAGCTATGGGGCGTTGTTTGTCCCCATGCTGCTGTGTTAACACTGATGTCATATAACCCTGCTTACAATCTACAGTTTGGAAAAATCGTTTATGATAGTTCGGTAATCCTAAAACTAATGAGGATGCTATCAGTTGTTTCAATTTGCAGAAAGCTGATTCTGCTTCTGGTGTCCACTGTAATAAATCTTGTGCTGCCATAGGCTTCTTGAATATCAAGTTAGTCAGTGGAGCAGATTCCAAGGCATAGTTTGGAATCCAACTCCGACAAAAATTAGTCGTACCTAGGAAGGACATCATTTCCTTCTTGGTAGCTGGTTTGGGTTCTTGTAATATTGCTGTTTTTCTGTCTTCATCTAATATTCTGCCCTCTTTGGATATTACATATCCCAGGTATTTGACCTGTTTTTTTTCCAAAGTTGCAGTTTGATTTTTGTTTACCTTGTGTCCTTGAGTAGCTAAACATTGTAGTAATGCTATGGTATCTTCTCTGCATTCTTGCTGGGTGGGGGCTGCCAGCAGAATGTCGTCTACATAAAGTAAAATCTGGCTGCCTTTCAGTGGGATAAATCCCGCCAGGTTACTTGCCATTTCCTGTGCGAATATTGTTGGACTCTCACAATATCCCTGTGGTAGTCGCGTATATGTATAACTTTTCCCCTGAAATGTAAATGCAAATCAATGTTGGCTGTCAGGGTGTATCGGTATTGAGAAAAACGCATTGCTAATATCTACCACAGAAAAATACTTTTGTTGAGGTTTCAAATCATTTAATAAGGTGTGTGGATCTGGCACCATAGGTGCCCTAGGTATAACTGCATCATTTACAGCTTGTAAATCTTGGACCATACGCCATTCTCCATTTGCTTTCCTAACAGGAAATAAAGGTGTAGTACATGGTGAATCGGGAGATTCTATCAATACTCCTTCCTTAAGTAAGGCTGCTATTATAGGTTTGATTCCTACTTCTGCATCCTTTCTCAAGGGATACTGTCTCTTTTGAGGTCTAAATGCTGACTTTGGCGTGATACTGACTGGTCCTGCTGTACGAATAAGTCCTACATCTGATTTTCCTGTTGACCAGAGAGTCTCTGGTATGTCTCGTAAGGCTTTTTCCTCTTCTTCTAGTAAGAGTGCTACTCAGCTGTCCTCACTTGCCTGCAAGTGCACAGCTGGGTGTGTCTGTGTTATCCAATTCAACTTCTGCTTTTGTACTCCCTGTTCTGAAAGTTCTAATTCTGTCTGTTTTTCCCACCTTGTGACTTTTTCTCCTAGGTCTGCCCACTTCAGATTTTTATCTTTAGTCAAACTCACATGTGGTAATCGATTAGATTTGTAAAGTGCTAATAATTCCTGGGGCAATGAACAGCTTACTACACTGTTTCCTTCTGTGTCCCAGTACAGATTTCGTAATACTAATCTGTTAGCATGGTTTCTAAACAGTTCTTGCTCATATTCTTTATCAGGTCCTGGTTTGCTACAGTAATATAGAGTGCAATGCAACGAATGCTGTTTATCACTGTCAAGGGAGAGGGATTTACTGATGGCTACGTTCATCAGTTCTTCGGTTACTGCCCCTGGACCAGTCGTAACCAAGTCCTGGCTGTACCAATAAAATGTTTCACCCTCCGGTCGCACTACAAAAGCATCCATTTGTCGCTGTGCTTCCATATCCTGCATAGTTGGAACTACTGCTATGCCAAATATCTGCATTAGGTCTCTGCCCAAAAGATTTACTGGGCATTTTGCAGAAACAACAATTTTGCTTTTCTGGGTCATCCCTGAAACAGGGTCAGTTATTGCTATGTTGTGGGAGAGTGGATCCCAATACAGCTGTCCATTAGCTGCTTTCACTAATATGTAATCAAGTGATTCTGAATTTTCTGGTAGTTTGGAAGGATGTATCAGGGTCCGTGAAGCCCCTGAGTCACACAGGAATTTAACTTCCCTCCCCTCTACCAGAAGTGTAACTTCCGGTTTTGTGTCTGCTAAATAGAGCTCTAGGCTCAATAATGCCAAGTCTAAAATTTCATTTTCTTCATTATCTGTGATTTCATGCACATCCTCTATTTCTTCTATCACATTCTCTACTCCTTCTATCACATTTGCACTTGTCTTTTCTTGATTATTCCTTTCTAGTGATTCTTGACTATCATATAGTCAGTCCTCACCCTCCTTGTCTTCTGTGGTTACCTTTTTAGTTTGCCTGCAATCCCTTGCTAAATGTCCCTTTTTTCTGCATTTAAAACATTCACCCCTTTTCTTTCTCTCTTCAAACTCCTCTGATCGTTTATCAGATTGTTTGTTTCCCTGGGCATTTTTCTTACCCTTCTTCTCGGTCTGTACTACAAAGACTTCTGATACGTCTTCTACTGCAAATACTTGAGTTTTCTTTTTCTTTTTGCTATTAAAATGCCTTTTGGCATGTCTTGCATATTCAAGTAATGACTGTAATCTACTTGTACGATGATCTACCATGTGCTTTGTAATAAAGCTGCTAATGGGAGCAATAATGCCTTTCAAAAATGCATTCTTTAGCTGCTGCTCATATGGGGAATCATGTGTTTGGTCCTCAGGTACCTGCATTCCACAATGGTTATTAAAACACTCTAATAATCTGGCATAATATCTATCAACAGTTTCACCTTCTTGTTGTATGCATTGATTAATGCAAGTGCAGTCAGCTCTAGGCTTCCATTTCTCAGAGATTCGGTCTGTCAGACCTTTCACTCTGTTATCCAGTTCTGTGTTACTATGTGGGAGTGGCCTATGTTCTGCTTCACGGGGATTCCAGTTGACACTGATCATGTGCCAATCTGGACCTACGATTTGTCTGACTAGTTTCTCTACTTCCTCTCCATTTAAATGGTAACTTAACCTCATGCCCTGTAAGTCTTCTAAGAATTTTCTAAAATTAACTTTCGTATGGGGAATTCCCTCTGTGGCTTTCCGGATGTCTTCCGGTGTCCACGGTCTATATACTAGAACAGTTGGGTCCTGTCCTGCCTGTCATGCCTTTGGATTTGGTACTTCTATGAGTGGACATATCTCTTCTTCACTCATAGCTTGTAAATTTTTATTTCATACAATTCAATATCCCCTCTTAAGTTGCGTGTTTGAGACCTAGTCTCGATAGGATCTCTGACAAACGGTTTTGGTTTTGCAGGGACAGCTGGATATAGCGGAGGTGGATCAGCTTGTCCACTCGCTTCATATTATGGTAAGGGAAGTGGAGGGGGCAGAGGGGCTGTTGCTATTACTAAGTTATTGTCTTCTTTATCTAAAAACATTGCTTTTGAATTTTTATTCTTTTGTTCCCTGCGGTTTGCTTCCTCAAGCCACCTGTGTGCCTGAGGAACTCCTAATTGACATTGCTTTTTTATCTGACTTTTTGTGTCTGTTTTAAGTTGTTTGACAAGTTTGATAAGTGAAGGTTTATCTAAATTACCATCAAATTTGTATTTATTAACCCATTTTGTATAGTACCTAACATTGTCGGCACGCTGTAATTGCATATATTTCGCGTCTTCGGTTAAAGGTGGATCTCGGGAACTTTTTGTGCACTTATTTCCCATGTTGTCTTAACTTAGTTAGAAATTGTTACGTAACCCTTTTTATCACATGGTACCACGATTTTCACTTCTTCACAGTTTATCTAGAATAACTGCCTACCTATCCTGTTTCCCTGATCTATGACAAGACAGTAATCTTTTTTGTCCCTGATTTACAAAAAAATCTCCCTGACAAAAACAAATACTGTAACAAGTCCCTGATCTGAAACAAAGAAAAGGTAAATTCCTCCTTACTTGAGCCTCCGTGATTGATCGTTTCACCGGAACTGTTGACTTGTCCTCCAATCGCAGATCAGAAACAGTGGCTGGCCTCTTTTGAAAGACAATTCAGTCGGAGGTCTTTTCAAAGCAGAAGAACCGATGTGGCTTTTCCCTGTACGGTTTCATGCCACCAGGCCCATCTGACCTGAGCTAGAGCGAGAGATTTCGGGCTCGAAGGACCAATCTGTCATAGGAAAAATAAACTTTAAAAATGATCAACACACGGTAGGTTCAGGTTAAGGCACTTTAATCTTGCAGCAAGGAGACAAAAACGTGCGAATACAGAGTTTGTCTAACTAAAATCAGGAAGTACGTCTATCTTTATACACTTTCTAACAAGACATTGCCTACCAAGCTAACGTAACAGATCACAAGTTTTAACATCATCATTACATAGCAGCTGTTTATCCATAATTTTCTGCTTGCTCTATCAATTTTATGAAAAACTTCCTAAGAAAAACAACGTGGCCTTGGTGACCACTGGTTAGATACAGTTTCCCACCATGTTATGTTTCCATTCAAGGTACTATAGCTAATTCGAGCACAAACCAAGTACAGATTCTTCATGCAGTCCTTTTTCTTATGTAGCTCTTCTTTTCCGTAGCTGTGCATGTTCTCATAACACGAACAGAGCTAATTGTTCAAAATCATAACATTATAGAATATGGTATTGTTTCATTTATTACGCCCTGACCTAGCAGATAATCACCTGCTTCTCAGTACATTTCCAAAAGGCATAAACATGAATTTTGCTGTGCTAGCAATTACTAGGTCAGGGGGCATCTTGCAAGTTTCAGAAAGCATACTGCAGTTTCAAAAAGCATCTTATAATTTCATACAGAATTAAGCTGTATATAAAATAGAATGAAAACGCGTTAACCTTTTTAGCTTCTAATAAGTATTAGACATATATAAAAATGAATATTTTTCTGACACCTGCTCTTGGAATCTTAAGGAATTTCCACTTATGCAATGCAATCCAGAGCCTGACAATACAAGCAGAGCCTTTATAAGACAGAGGGTTTATATAGCAGTAAGAATGGAAGAGTTGGGAAGATCAGATTACTCCTCAGCCCCTGCTATTACCCAATCACTCGTACTGCAGTAGGTCAGGAGGCCTTGTTACTCTCAATAATGAAGACAATCAGCAGAAAATGGCTGCCAGAAACACAAGCAAAACTTCCAGCCTACATAACAGGCCTCTATCAAGATTACGCCACCTGAGCAGAACACAGAAACCTCACTTTAAAAGCATAGAAAGAACAGCCACAAAGAGAAATTCCAAGTCTCAGTATGAAAAAGCAGTTTACAACTTAGTCATTTAAATAAAAAAAACAATTATAGTAATGCACACTATTACAGTTCCTAGCTGTAGCCACTAAATGAAAGTTTTAAACAGATCAAGGAGCAGATTAGAGAATGCTTTTAACAGACAAAAATGCACAGAAAAGTTCGGATAGAGCAATCACAAACAGAAAACACAACTCTCAGTATGAAAAAGCAGTTTACAGTTAAGTAATGTTAAAACAGTTTAAAACAGTACATAAATGCAGTGAAACAATAAAAAAGCTTTATAACAGTGCAAAAATATAGTAGATCAACTGTATAGCACAATTATAAGCGTTTCAGAAGTGCAATTCAGTGAAATAAGTGCAAGAAATAACTTAGCCTGCTCTTGGAATCTTAAAGAATTTCCACTTATGCAATGCAATCCAGAGCCAGACAATACAAGCAGAGCCTTTATAAGACACAGGGTTTATATAGCAGTAAGAATGGAAGAGTTGGGAAGATCAGATTACTTATCAGCCCTTGCTATTACCCTATCACTCGTACTACAGAAGGTCAGGAGGCCTTGTTACTCTCAATAATGAAGACAATCAGCAGAAAATGGCTGCCAGAAACGCAAACAAAACTTCCAGCCTACACAACAGGCCTCTATCAAGATTATGCCACCTGAGCAGAACACAGAAACCTCACTTTAAAAGCATAGAAAGAACACCCACAAAGAGAAATTCCAAGTCTCAGTATGAAAAAGCAGTTTGCAATTTAGTAATTTAAATAAAAAAACAATTATAGTAATGCACACAATTAAAGTTCCTAGCTGTAGCCACTAAATGAAAGTTTTAAACAGATCAAGGAGCCAACTAGAGAATGCTTTTAACAGACAAAAATGCACAAAAAAGTTCGGATAGAGCAATCACAACCAGAAAATACAACTCTCAGTATGAAAAAGCAGTTTACAGTTAAGTAATGTTAAAACAGTTTAAAACAGTACATACATGCAGTGAAACAATAAAAAAAGCTTTATAACAGTGCAAAAATATAGTAGATCAACTCAAGGGCGCCCGCAGGCAGGTGCAAGGGGGTGCACTTGCACCCCCCTGGAATCGGCTAGTTAATTTCAAAGAAAGTTTTTTTTTTTTTTTTAACGTGCGTTCTTCTTTAAGAAGAAAAGTCCTAACAGGACAGTCGCGGGTGTGCTGACATCATCGTCGCTAAGTTTGTGAGCGGGAACAGATGGGTTTGCAAGCAGGACCTGATAGCAATCGCTAAGTTTGTGAGTGGGAACTCACACGGGTTTACAAGCAACCAGGAGCGAAACGGAATAGCATGCAGGAGTAAACGTACGGAAGATGTGGGACACTTTCAGGACTGTATGTTACAAGGGATCAGCATACTTGTGAATGGTTAATGAAGTTCTTGTATTATTGTATACCTCTTCTGGATTGTCGCTGCCAAGCTGTAAAAAGTTCAAATTCAACCTGCTGCAAGTACAGTTGTCCCACAAGGATACAAAACGCAAACCCCATTTTAACCCAACACGAAGAAACGTTTGTGTTGTGTTTTTTTGGAATAATTTTCTTCGTGTTGGATTAAAGTGGACTTTGCGTTTTGTATCCTTGTGGTGGGACAACTGTACTTGCAGCAGGTTGAATTTGAACTTTTTACAACTTGGCAGCGACAATCCAGAAGAGGTCATTTCCGCATTTTACTTACTGGTTTTTGTGTTCTGCGTACGCTTATTATTGTATACCTACTGATTGCAACTTGTATACACTGTTCCATTTTACACCATGCTATACTGGGTGCATTTTAAGATGCCATATAGTTATTTGTCAGTCTGCTTTGGGGACATGCTTTACTTGGCTGTCCATAAGAAAAGGCCTTTAACTCAGTAAGATCCATCCAATCCAAATAATGAAAGAAATAAGTAAATTAACTAAGTGTAGTTTCATACTAATTCTATAAAACAAAAGTATTTTAAAATATGTAGGCGCAATTTAATGTTTTCTGAAGTTCTGATTAATAACATTTAGAAGAATGGAGGATCGGTTATTTGAGTGATTTAATTTTATAGAAATAACAGCTGGTCCACAGAGGGAGAGCTGCAATCATTAATACCAAGGCCATGTTATTACAGTGTAGAATGACTTTTATGTTCTTAGTATCAAAGATGTTTATTACTCTATGCTACAAGCGATGTGTCTCCGTGTGTGTGTGTGTGTGTGTGTGTGTGTGTGTGTGTGTGTGTATATACACTATACAGACAGCTAGAAAATAGCTACCTTTGCCAAATGCCATGCTTCTTCCATGTAACACACTCACTTTCTTTCTATATATATATATGGGTCACCCAACATTGAGTGAATTTTACTTTTGTTGACCTCTATTGTCTCTTTGGTCAACATATACAGATGATCTACAGATGTGCGAGACTGAGAGTCCCCAAGGTAGGGGATTATATATATATATATATATATATATATATATAATTAGCAAGGGTTGTAGAAGGTGCATTATTATGTTTAATCTCAGAGCATGTGCTGAAGGGTGTCAACTTGTTAAGGTGTTTTTGTTGATACAAGTGTATTTACATTAAGCATGTTGACACTTCCATGGAGTATTTGTAGTAGTGCTCTAAACACATACACACCTCTACCATAGAGGTGTGTGTGTGTGTGTGAAATGCCCCAGGTGTACATGGTGGTGGGTAGAGAATAAGGCTTGAACCCTGTACCTCGGGCCCAACTGGTAAGAGCCTAAATTCCCTACCCACCACCATTTGTAAAAATGTTGCAGGATTTTCCTTCATACTTTTTCTGTTCCTCATAAAATCTGTGGTTTCTGCATTTGTGTCCTTGTTGCCTGACAGCTACACGTTCTCTGGTTTTATTCTTGGCTGTCTGGAGTGTTTCTCCCTGGGCCTCTGCTAAAAATTAGCTTTTTTTTCAAAGTCAGACTTTCCTGGTTAACAAAAGTTAAAAAAAATAGACGCACTTCAATATCAGACTTCATATTCTTCAGAAAGTGCATGGTAACAAAAGCTTTTATTCTAGCAATTTTCTAAGTGTACAAGATGGATATTTGAAATGTATCCCTGTGTTTGGGACTGTATTCCCCCCATTATTGGCTTCGTCCAGGTTTTGTGCTAGGGTTGAGAGTTATGGTAAGAACTGAATTCACTGAATATGTTTGGGGCTGTATTCACCCAGTATTGGCTTTGTTTAGGTAGTGTTTGGACTGTATTCCCCCCATTATTGGCTTCATCCAGGTTTTGTGCTAGGGTTGAGAGTTATGGTAAGAACTGAATTCACTGAATATGTTTGGGGCTGTATTCACCCAGTACTGGCTTTGTTCAGGTATTTATTGGCTTCATCCAGGTTTTTTGCTAATGTTGAGAGCTATGGTAAGAACTGATTTCACTGAATATGTTTGGGGCTATATTCTCCCATTACTGGCTTTGTCCGGGTGTTATTTGCCAAGTGGTTGAGAGCTATGGTGAGAACTGAATTCACTGAATGTTTGGTGGTTGTAGTCACCCATTAATGGCTTTGTTCAGGTATTTTGTGCTAAGAGGTTGACAGCTGTGCTATGGTGAGAACTGAATTCACTAAATGGTAGCTATTTAAGTTTCAGTCTTCCTCTTCGCAAAACAGTTGATTTGGCGTAGTGGTATGTTGCTCTGACTGTTTTGCATGGGGTCCCCTGGGTTCAAGACGTGGCAGTGAAATGTATGGTGGTAATGCAGCATTTTATTCTAGCAACTTTCAAACATTATACAAGCAATGTTTAAAATGTGTCCCTGGTTTTTGGCCTTTTGTCACCCCAATAAATTTTGGCTTTTTCCAGATTTCTTGAGCTGAAAAGTTCAGAGACAGCTGAGTGTCGAGTAGATTTTACAAGGAGCTGAGAGCTGCAGGGGAGCAAAAGTTTAGTGCTGCTTATGTTTAGTCTGCTTGCATTGTTAATAGCACAACAGATAGTGTACTTGCTTTAGATGCTGAAGGCTGCGGGTTCTACTCCCACAGTAGGTAAATGCATTGCTGATGCTGTATTGTGTTGTAAAGGGGGTGGATGCTGCAGTCTTTTTGGCAAAGATACCTAGTAACTATGAACCTGTTAACAGTTTGCTATCCATTCCCTATTGCGGTATTACTAGCTTTTCATTTTTTTATTGCATGCAACAAAAGCAATTTATTCTTCAAGGGTAACAGGCACTTTATTTGTAGATTAAGCAATGACATATAAAGTGTTTGCTAGCAGCAACCTCTTTATTAGTTACAACTTTTTTTTCAATGTGGAGTTTACTACTTCAGAGATTGTGTATATTTTTTACTGATACTGGTGGACTTGAGTAGACTTTTTATGATGGAAATGTTCTGAATTGGACAGTTTTGTCATTGGTGGATGCTTTTTGTTTCATTGTTTACTGGAAAAATGTTCAAAACAATAAATTTAAAATGCCCTCTAACAACTGTACTGTATTGTACAAGGAATATAATGTAATACGGTCAGGAAGGTGTATCAAAGAGCACGTTATGTTCGAGGGGCCTATGATTTTGAAGACAGCCCAGAGTTAATATTTGCCATTGGCAAAATGTATTTTCTCTGAAAGTGGGTTTCAGTGCTGTTTCAATGCATGCGAGTTTCAAGAGCAGAGAAGTTTTAATGTTAGTCTATTTTCATTGTGAGACTGCATTGCTTTAACAGATATGTATTAGGGTTTGTGCTGTAAAATGCAAAACAAAACTTTCAAATGAAATCCTAAATCATCACACAAGTAAAGCAGTATGCACATTAGTGTTTATGATAAATGGGGCAAAATAACCAAGGAATGGGACATTGGAATGGCTGCAGGGGGGAGGCTCCATTTGACCATGATTTTGTGAGGGGGGTAGCAAGCTCAGACAGCCCCGGTTGAACTATACCTCTCAGTTGTCCATATCTTTGCAGAATGAATAGATATTTGCTGCTTATTTTTGGTTTGTTCCTCATAAAATTTGTGGTTTTCTAGCAAATCATTTAGGAATGAAGCCATTAAATGACAGACATTGAGTTTCAGATGTCATAACCTTCAGAAAAATGCATGCTAATGCAAGACTGTCTTTAAGTTTATACAAGAGCAATTTTTCGTAGTGTTTGTATGTTCCCCGATATATTTGGCCTTGTTCAGATTTCCTGCATTAAGAGGTTGAGAGGTACGTGCAAATCACTTTGTAGATTAGGAATATCCAAACATCTCAATTGTCCCCAATTCTGGCTCAAAATGTTGCTCTCTTCTAATAATCCCTCCTCCAAAATGGCAATTTTGGAAGAAAATGTGGAGGGTTTACAATTATATATAATTGTAATGATCACTTATAGATTACCTTTATTTCAGAAATGCATGTGGATGCTCTTATTTTGTTAGCTGCTTCAAGTTAACTGTTAATATTAAAAGGTGTCCCTTTTTGACAGGTATTTTGCATCACATTTTGGTCCGTTTTTCATAAAATTGTGGTTTTCTGGCAAATTAGTGGCAAGTCATTAAAGATTGAAGTTAGAAAATAATGGCAGACATTTGAGTTTCAGATTTCATACCCTTCAGAAAATTTGTACTAATGCAAGATCTACCTGTTCTATTTAAGTTATAAGAGCAATATTTAAAAATTGGCCTTATTTTTGGGCTTGTGTCCCACTTCTAGTTCTATGTATGGCTTTGTCCAGATTTCTTGCTCTGAAGTTGAGAGGTATGAGTGTCAGATCCATCACTGTCAGCCAGAGACATTTCAAATTGTGACATACTTATTGCACCCTGCTCCCCATTGTAGTGGCTCTGGATGTGTCCATGGAAGGCAAGGAGCAGTTATGCAGTGTAAGTGTGCAGAGTATTCCCCCATCCAAAGTAGATCACAAATACGACCGTGGCATTTCATCTGTCCTTGATTTTGCAAAATGTTCTGGTTTTCTATCAGATTTTTGTACTGTTGATTTATGCTTCTTATTCAGGAACTGTATGCTGTCACAGTGCCCTGTTGCTCTGTTTAAGTAGCAATGGTTTAATGAACATCAGGTAAGCTTGTCGGAGATTGTAAGATGCAAGTAAGCTTTAGTAAGCTTGTCGGACATTGTAAGATGCAAGTAAGCTTTAGTAAGTATATTGTTAAAGAATTACCAGCATTGAAAGCCTTTTCGTTGTTGCCATGCAGAGAATATTTACATGACTAGATAATGTATAAGCCTTGGGTATTGAAATGCATATGACAGTATTTTATTTATTTATTTTATTTGCAGTTGGTTTGCCAGGATAGTCCATTGGGCCAAATGAACCCGTTTTCAATGGAGTCCTGGAGAAAAGCTCCAAAACTAAGTAGGTTATTAATAGATATACAAATTATACAATTACACAGAAGTTAATCATACAAGAAATAACAATTTGCAAATAATACAACAAAAACTAGAGCGAGTACAATCTAGTGATGAAATTAATAGGTAATACAGACTAAAGGGAAATTTAGCACAAAAGCACTGAGAAATAACAACATATTTGGAAGCATTTCATGACAATATTGAGGAATAACAACATATTAGGAAGCAATGCACAAAAGTACTGAGAAGCAATAACGTATTAGGGAAGCAATACTTAGGAAGTGTGGCCTAGTATATTCTTTCAGATTTATTGTAGGAATAATAATATGTATGAGTTAGGGTGGGTAATTAGGAAAGTTGCAGGAGGAAACAGAGGAAGAAAGAAGATGGAGTTTGCAAGTTAGTTATGTGGGGTGGGAGCAAGAGCATTCCCACTGGGATACTACATGTGAGTGAAGAGATCTTTTAAATATAAAATGGTTGGGGGTGGTGCAAATGGAAGGTGGTAGGGAGTTCCAAAGGCATGCAAGGCCATAAGACAGAAGATTTTTGCCTGGGGACGAGTTGGTTTATATACTTCTAATAGATTTTGATTGTTAGACCTTAATACTCTAGCAGGAAGGTGCATTTTAAAGGCTGATGAAAGGGAGGGACAAAGGGAGGGGTTGAAAATGAGCTTATGTGCAAGATTTAGTTGAGTATATGTGAGATAACTGGGTAGCTCTAGCCATTTTAGTTTTTGGAGAGAGGAACAGTGGTGGGTGGAGGACTTGTGGTTGGTAGCGAACTTGACAATTTTGTTGTAGCAAGAGGAAAGTTGTGTTTTTAGAGAGGTCTGTAGATTAGTTAGGAGTGGAGCTCCATAGAGAAGGGAGGGGATAAGAAATGAGGTAGTGAAGGTGATTTTGGTAGCAGGTGTAAGGTAATGATTTTGTCTGTAAAGCATACCTAGTTTTTGATGGGTTTTCTTGATATTTAACTGTAGGTGGGAGTTGAATTTGAGCTGGTTATCAATTTGGACCCCAAGTAACTTGGTCTTGGACACCAGTTCCAGGGGTAGATTATTTTGTCTAGAGATGTGGAATGTGTTTATATTGAAAGAAGTTGCCTTAGAGGGGGTGAAAAACATTAATTTGGTTTTAGAGGCATTGAGTGCTAGGTGATTCCTTTTCATCCATTGCTCAGTTGTTGTAAAAGCATCTTGAGTCAGTTTTAGGAGTGAGGGGATAGAGGTGGCAGCCCAGATAATAGCAGAATCATCGGCATATTGGATGATGTCTGAGAATGGGATAGAGTTGCGGAAATCATTTATAAATATATTGAAGAGAAGGGGACTCAGTATAGAGCCCTGGGGTACCCCAGTAGGAGTATTTAGAAATGAGGAGGTGCCCTTTTTCCATTTGACTGCTTGAGATCTGTTAGATAAGTAGCTGGAGAACCAGTTCAAGGAGGAGGGAGATAGGTTAAGTTTAGAAAGTTTAGTTAGTAGCAGGCTGTGAGAGAGTGTCAAAGGCCTTAGAGAGGTCAAGTAGTAGGGTAGAAACAATTTGGCCAGAGTCGGGCTTTATTTACAGTTTCAAGGAAGGAGAGGAGGCGGTCATAGTGCTATGATGTGGTCTGAATCCATGTGCGGGAGTTAGTAGATGATTATCTAAGAGATGTGGAAGGAGTTGTAGTTGGATACACTTTTCTAGGAGTTTAGAGATGGGGGACAGAATAGCGAAGGGGCGGAAATTAGTAACATTGTTGTTGTTGCCACCTTTATGTAGAGGTATGATAAAGGCCCTTTTCCAGACTTGGGGTACTATACATTCTTGGATAGAGCGGTTGATTAAAATGCTAATAGGGTAAGCGATTGCTTCAGCAGCTTTGCTAAGAAAGTAAGAAGGGATGTTATCAGGAGCATTGGTGCATGGCTTCAGTTTCATAAGGAGTTTCTTTATAGTAGAAGTGGGTATAGGTTTTAATGAGAAAAAAGGAGTGTGAAGAGGGAGAATTAGGGGCAGATGAAGCTAATGAAGTAGTAGGAGTAGGAGGAGTGGAGGGATGGGAGTTAGTAGATGGGAATGAGGAAGTAGTAGCAGAGTAGGGTAGAGAGATGGTTGGGGATGGTAAGGGAGTTTTGGAGAATGTAGTGGTGTTAGAGAAAGATGACGTTAATTTGGAAATGGATTCAATGAAAACAGTTAAATTGGGTAGCCAAGTCTTGGTCAGGAGCGTTTGGGTCTGGGGTAGGGGTATCTGGTTTGCTGAGGTTAAGTAGAGTAGAGATACCTTTCCAAAATTTCTGAGGGTTTGATTTTATTATTGTTTTGAAGTGTGGAAAAGTAGTTTTGTCGGTCGAAGATTATGAGCTTTTTTACCTTATTTCGAAGTATTTTATATTCATTGTAATAAAAGGACAGGATTACAGTATTTTCAGAAGCTCATTACATTTTATTGCAGACCAGTGTCTTATAGCAGTGTCTGTGTGTTAGTACACTTGTAGTTGGGTGGCTTTAATGGTATATGGTAAATAAGCATTGCTACCTTACTTAAAAGCCAAGCCCTGCAACAACTAGCTCCACACTGAAGTCAAAACACAATAGCTCTGGTGGGTAAATGTACTCTGTAGTAATCAAAAAGGCAAATGTTTAAAATAACTACAGCTTATGTGCAAACACAATAGGTAGTGATGAAACAATGCTCTGCTAAAAATGCTTTAATGCTTCACATTGCTGATCTGCAGATCAGTTATCACTGGCTACCAGGATTTCACCCACTTCAGCTCAAGCACTGTGCCGTTCAGTGCAACCTTCCCAGAACTAATTCAAGTCTGACCAGAATTATTTGGTGTGTGTATAAGAGGGAGGTAGCATACCCTCAGATGCCCAGATTTTTGCCCCATATTCCTCCTAAAAGGATTGAAGTTGCTAAATGAGACATTTCAGTTTTAGATGTCATGTCATTTAGAAAAATGCATACTAACACAAATCCTGTTACTCTTGCAATTTTCTAAGTTTCTGTGAGCCATATTTATAATCTATCCCTATTTATTTTAGGCTTTGTCCAGATTTCTTGCACTAAGGTTGAGGCCTTGAGGGGTGTGGCATGTTTGTGATAGAAAGTGAAATGCCCAAGTTAGAGTTAACAGGTGGAATTTTCAAGTGCATTTTAAAGGAACTGTGAGTTTTAAGGGAAGCTAAGTTCACTGCTGCTCATGCCAAGTCTATTTACAATGTGCAACTGTTTTGTTTAGCAAATGATATCTCTGTTGTGGTATAAAGTTTTAAAGCTATGTTAGTAGCACCACAAGTAGAATACTTGCATCTTAATGTAAAGGCTTGAGGTTCTATTCCTACAGCATATACATTTGTATGCTGCAGTCCTCAGGATGTCCTCCTTTGGATGAGATGCCTAATAACTATGAACCTGTTTTTCAGCTTGTCATCCATTTTCTATTGCACTATACCAGCTTACCATTTTTTTAATTTAACATAGGCAATTTATTCTTTGACGGCAGCAGGCACTGAATTTGTAGATGAAACACTGAAATATACAGTTGTTTTCTAGCAACAACATCTTCATTAGTTTCAGATATCTTTAATGTGGAATTATTCAGATTACTTTTACTTCAGTAGAGACACTGAAACAAGTGCTGCTGTATAATACAAGGGATATAATTCAATTATATATTATAATTAATACAATCAGGTAAATCAAATAACTTTTGCATGGCCCTAACGGTGTGCAAGGAGCCTATTGCTTTAAAACAGTTCAAAGGTAAATAACCTGCCACTGGCCAGATGCATTTTCTTTGAATGTGGGTTTCAATGCTGTTTCATTGAATGTGAGTTTCAAAAGTAGAGAAGCTTTAATGCCAAGTCTGTTTTCATTGTAAGACTATTGCTTTGTTTAGGTTTAGTAAATGTCTCAGTGTTTGGGCTATAATGTTTGAAATAAAAGTTGTAAATTAAATCCAACTGCCTGTAATCATTGTAGAACTAAAGCATAAAACAGTATGCACACAGATTTGAACAGTGTCTACAGTAAATGGGGAGAAATAGCCAAGTAATGGGACACTGGAATGGCTGTGTGGGCGGGGCTTGGGAGTGGGTGGACTTGGGCGGGGCTGTGTTGGCAGGGGGCGGGGTGAGCTATGTGGGTGGGGCTCTGGGTTTGCACCCCCCTGCAAAAAATCCTGCGGGCTCCCTTGGATCAACTGTATATCACAATTATAAGCATTTCAGAAGTGCAATTCAGTGAAATAAGTGTAAGAAATAACTTAGCCTGCTCTTGGAATCTTAAGTAATTTCCACTTATGCAATGCAATCCAGAGCCTGACAATACAAGCAGAGCCTTTATAAGACACAGGGTTTATATAGCAGTAAGAATGGAAGAGTTGGGAAGATCAGATTACTCCTCAGCCCCTGCTATTACACAATCCCTCATACTACAGAAGGTCAGGAGGCCTTGTTACTCTCAATAATGAAGACAATCAGCAGAAAATGGGTGCCAGAAACACAAACAAAACTTCCAGCCTACACAACAGGCCTCTATCAAGATTATGCCACCTGAGCAGAACACAGAAAACTCACTTTAAAAGCATAGAAAGAACACACACAAAGAGAAAATCCAAGTCTCAGTATGAAAAAGCAGTTTACAACTTAGTCATTTAAATAAAAAAACAATTATAGTAATGCACATTATTACAGTTCCTAGCTGTAGCCACTAAATGAAAGTTTGAAACAGATCAAGGAGCAGACTAGAGAATGCTTTTAACAGACAAAAATGCACAGAAAAGGTCGGATAGAGCAATCATAAACAGAAAATACAACTCTCAGTATGAAAAAGCAGTTTACAGTTAAGTAATGTTAAAACAGTTTAAAACAGTACATAAATGCAGTGAAAACAATAAAAAAAGCTTTATAACAGTGCAAAAATATAGTAGATCAACTATATAGCACAATTATAAGCGTTTCTGAAGTGCAATTCAGTGAAATAAGTGTAAGAAATAACTTAGCCTGCTCTTGGAATCTTAAGGAATTTCCACTTATGCAATGCAATCCAGAGCCTGACAATACAAGCTACAATCTTAGACACTTCATTATTTCTGAAGTGGCTTTCTTCCCTTTGTGAAGGGGGTACATCAGGAATTCTTTGGAGCATGGGATACTCTGCACCCATTTGTCTTGAGTGACGTATATCCAGATGGCAGGATGCAGATATATGCACACCTCGACTGCCTCAACAGTGCATCAGTCGGGCAACCATTCAGCAGTGCTGGAAAGGCTTTTCTGAGATGGGACCCCTGAAGCCTTGGTGTTGCAGAACAGCTGTACCCTCTTTCTTTGAGGGGGAGAGAATTTGATCCCTACATTAGATAAGGATTTGCCATCCTTCTCATTCCTTGAGATAGTCTCTTTGACTTTTGGATCAAACAAGATTGATCCATCATATGGGGCATTGACAAACAATGTCTTGAAATGCTCAGCAAAATCACACAGCTGTATCCAGGCATGCCTTCTTATGGAAATACCTGTGTCAGCTGCTCTAGACACACCCTCTGTAGAATTAGATATAAGGTGCATAGAGGCATTACATAGCAACTGTCAAAGGATCTGCAGCAAAGGTCCCTGGGAGAGAACTGGACATTTCCTTAGTTAAATTTCTCTGGAACTGAGGAAAGTGTGTCAAATAATTACAGATGCTCACCAAAAGTAGATGAGGCATAGACACACTTCCCGAACTTGTCCATTGCTTGCAATGCTGTTGGGTGGAAGGACAGAGGAGTTTTCTTCTGCAAGCTCCTTCTTAGTGGTGCAACCACTACAATAGAATCAACTATGACGCCCTTGCTCCAATGGGGTTGGTCTTTAGGTGCAACCAAAAACTTACTGGGCATCTTGGGGATACGTTCAATTATGTCTAGTTCCTTCCATTCTTGGGAAGAGATAAGGCTGATCATCTTATCAGCTGGGAGGAATACCCAAGAAGTAGATGGGCAGAATCAAAACCTTCAAGAAAAACTGATTCCTTCAGAAGGACCAACCCTCTTTCTGACTAAGAAGTTTGAGAATCCCTCTGAATGAGACATCCTCAATGGGGGAATCTGGGCGAACCTTCTTCCTCATCAAAATCAGTGTCAGTAATTAGGAATTCTTCGAGAGAATCTAAGTGTCCCCTCTTAGACTTATGTTTCCTGTGAACCTCCTCTAGCGGTTGTTCAGGGAAGACTCAGAAACAAATATTATCTCTCTTGGGAGAACAGGCTCGAAACTCTCAAGAAATGGTTGCCCCAACTGAACCTGGACAGCAAGTTGCGGGCCCTGGGGAACCCTATGGGGAAGGGTTGGTTCTGGCTCTGAAAGGGAAGACCTCTCTTTAGACTGACAAGAGTACACTCTTGAAAGCCTTGAACACAGAGCTTGACATGGTTTCCAGGCAGCATCGCTGTTGGAGCTGAGACTCTCAAGGGAAGCTCGACCCTAGAAGCTGTTCGGCTAGTATCAGAGGCTGACACAAGAGCTGAACTATCAAGCATCAAATGCTCCTAGAGCAAGGAAGAAGATCTGAGCCCATCCTGTCAGAGTCGGCACCAGCAGTCCAGATCCGAGACACCCAAAGCACTGACAAAGTGTCAGAGAACTCACTGGAATCAAGGAAATATGAAGCCTTGGCTCTGATGCAGATTTACCCTAGCCAAGAGTCAGATCCAGGGGCTCTGATCTGAGTGGTCAGATTGGAGAAGCAGCCATAAATGACTGAGGGGAAGAAAGAGAGCTACAGGATCAGACAGTAGTCAATGCCAGGAGCACCCCAAATGGATCCTGGTCTGAAGGAAATGCCTCATGATTCTGTCCACATCTGCTTTGGTGAGGCTCTAAGAAGATCTAGCTGACCTCAGAGATGAAAAAGAATTAGAAGTTATGTACTCACCATAACGTTCCATCTGAGTAGGTACTTCATTTGTCTGCAACCTGTGGGTCTCGGATCCGACCTCGGATCCGACCGGCTTTCAAGCTTCAAGATCCGAGCTCCTAGCTCCTCCCCTCTACCCACAATCCCCTGTCACCACCACACTACCTCAGATCAGTTTTGCTGTATCACCTGAAAAAACCTGTAATAAACAGGTTCAGATATTCTCAAGAATCATAAAGATCCTAGAAACCCGATACAGGTTAGGGGGATGGCAGGGGGGGGATGGTTGCAGACAAATGAAGTACCTACTCAGATGGAACGTTATGGTGAGTACATAACTTCTAAATCTGAAGTAGTTACTTCATTTGTTCTGCAACCTGTGGGACAAAGTCCCCAGCTACCTAAACAAAGAAACCTGGGTGGTCTATGGGAGGATATTCCGAAGCACCGCGGAGCCAAAGGGTGCCCTGCTTCTAGATATCATGTCCAGCTTATAATGAGAAATAAACATATGAGCAGAAGACCAAGTGGCTGCTGAACATATGTCGTCCAACGGCATCCTGGACCAGAAGGCTGCAGAAGTTGCGATGGACCTTGTGGAATGTGCACGGATTTTGAATGGGGTTGTTTTGCCTGATGCCTTATAAGCCTGAGAAATACATTGACAAATCAAATTAGCCAGTGTCACTTTGGATATAGGTTTTCCCATGGATGAAGGAGCAAATGACACAAAGAGTTGATCAGCCTTACGAACATCTTTGGTCCTGTGCAGGTAAAAACGCAACTGTCTATGTACGTCTAGCGTATGCAACATGTATTCTCCCTTATTTTGAAAATTTTTGAAAAACACTGGCAGATTGATAGTCTGATTGATATTTGCCACAGATGCCACTTTTGGTAAGAAAGACGGGTTAGTCCTGAGAGACACTCTGTCATTGTGGAAAATAAGATAGGGAGGTTTCATGCACAAAGCTTGGAGCTCTGAAACCCTTTTAGCAGAAGTTATGGCCACCAAGAATGCTGTTTTCCAGGACAGAAAATTAAGGGGTACAGAAGCTGCAGGTTCAAAAGGAGGTTTCGTTAAGGCTTGCAGAAATAGAAGTTATGTCCTTACCATAACGTTCCATGTGGAGTGTTCATCTCGCCTTTGTTCTTACACATGGGTTTGGAGCCGATCCTCGGCTCCGTGTCGGCCACTTGCAAGCTCTGCATCGAGAAGAAGCTCGAGACAACCTAATACCCACAATCCCCCTCTGCCTTTACCTCAGATCTAGTTTGCAAGTAAACCAGCAGTCAGAGAGAGAAACACTCATGCCAATATACACATATGCACAGAAACTAAGAGTCTATATATATACATATATATATATATATATGTATACATGCCAACTATATATACAACAACTGCAATGCAGAAGCAGAATTCCCCAGACCAGGCACCAAACTGAACGTTCTTCCTAAGGGTGGGAGGGTGGGAATGTAAGAACAAAGGCGAGATGAACACTCCACATGGAACGTTATGGTAAGGACATAACTTCTATATGTGATAGTGTTCAATCTCGCCGTTTGTTCTTACACATGGGTAGCGTCCCTAGCTCCTTGTTCCTGAGGAACTCACGGAAGGACGTTCTTGAGCACAGTGGAACCAAAGGTTGCCCTGTCCCTAGAAACCTTGTCTACCTTATAATGAGAAATGAATGTATGTGGTTTAGACCAAGTAGCAGCCGCACAAATAGCATCTAGTGGTAGGCGAGCTGCATGAGCCAGGATGTAGACACTGACCTTGTGGAATGTCCTTTGGTTTTGTGCAAAGAGTTTGATCTGTAGAATCATAGACATAGATGATACAATCAGTTAACCACTTAGAAAGAGTTCTTTTAGTAACCGCTACTCCTTTTCTGTTATCAGCAAAGGCTACAAAAAGTTGATCAGATTTCCTGTGATCTTTTGTTCTATCCAAGTAAAACCTTAGTTGTCTGTGGACATCTAATTTGTGCAACATATACTCCATTTTATTGGAGTGATTTTTGAAGAAAGTGGGTAATTCAATGGACTGGTTAATATTGTTAATAGAACAAACTTTAGGAAGGAAGGATGAATTAGTGCGAAGAGAAACTCTGTCAGAGTGAAAGATCAAATAAGGGTGTTTAATGGAGAAAGCTTGAAGTTCAGATACTCGCCTAGCGGATGTAATGGCTACTAAAAAGAGTCTTCCACGACAAAAAATTTTAATGGGCAAGAGGAGGCTGGTTCAAAGGGGGGCAGCATCAACTTAGATAATAATAAGTTTAGACTCCAAGGTGACGTGGAGATCTAATTGGTGGTCTAATATGAAAAGACCCTTTTAAAAAGGCTTTACAAAGTCTGTGGGCCATAACTGGAGCCCCACATTCTTCCACATGGAAATTAGAAATGGCAGCCAATTGAACTCTTAATGTGGCAGGAGAAGCACCCTGATGGAACAATTCTGTTAAAACTCTAATATTTTATTCAAAGGAGCTATAACAGGGTCCACTTGCTGTGTATTGCCCAGAATACAAAGCGCTTCCATTTACTAGTATATGTTTTAGTAGTGGAAGCTTTATGAGAAGCCACTAATATATTTTGAACTGCAGGTGAAGAAGATCAGACCTGGCTAAGTTGGGAATTGGAGCAGCCAAGCTGCTAGATGGAGGGACAAGAGTGAGGGTGGGAGCCCCTGACGAGTGAGTCAATAGATCTGGCTCTGGGTCCAGGATCCAGGGTCTCCGGATGCAGCGTGTCATGAGGAAGCGACACCACATTTGACGAGACCAGAATGGGGCAATGAGGATTATTGTCCTGTGTAGGTTGTTGGCTTTCTGGAGAAACTTTGAGATCAGGGGAAGGGAGGAAATGCGTACAGGAGACCGGGGCCAATCGTGAATCAGTGCGTCCTGGGGACTTCCCCTGGAGGGTAATAGGGCAAAGTAGCTCCTGCATTTGGCGTTCATTGGACGCAAACAGATCGCAGGAAGGCTGGCCCCACGTCGAAAAATCTTTCGCAACTGACTGTTTTAGGGACCACTCGTGCGGTAACAGTATTGCTCTGCTCAGCCTGTCGGCTATGGCGTTGGATGACCCGGGATGTGCGTTGCTATCAGAAAGCGACCCGTGGACTCCGCCCATTGCCAGATTCTCATGGCCTCTCTGCATAGCTGATAGGACTTGGTTCCCCCTTGCTTGTTTATGTACCAGACTACAGACATGTTGTCCGTCTGAACTGCAATAGTTCCCAGAGGAAGAAGGGGAGCAAAGTGTTGCAACGCTAGGAACACTGCCCTCAACTCTAGAACATTGATGTGCAGATTGTACTCTAAATTGGTCCATTCGCCTTGGACTGTCTGTCCCTGAAAGATGCCCCCCCACCCTATCAGGGAAGCGTCCGTGGTCACCGTAGCTATCGGAGCGGGTAGCACAAATGGTCTCCCCTTGGAAAGGTTGCAAGTCTGAAGCCACCAGTCTAGGTGTGATTTGCATGTGTTTGTTATAAGAATCTCGTGTGTCAGCGGTAGTTGTTGGAACGACCATTGTGCAAACAGTAGCCATTGTAGGACTCTCATGTGCAGTCTTCCCAAGGGTATTGCAATAAGAGAAGCTGACATGAGTCCCAAAACCTTCAGTACCAGTTTTGCTGGGGATTTCCTGGACAAAGAAGAAGGCGTATGTGAGTCTGAAGTGAAAGTATCCTTTCTGGAGGAAGTCTTAGAATTAACTGATGTGTATCTAATTCGCTCCTATGAATAAGATATTTGTGATGGCTGTAGTAAGGATTTTCCGAATTTACGGAAATTCGAGGTGAACACACAGTTGAAGAGTGTAGTCTCTGGCCTGTACTAGTTGACGCTGGGTGGTGGCAGAAAGGAGCCAGTCGTCCAGATACGGAAACACCTGGAATCCCTGCGTCTCAAGTGAGACGCTACCACTGCCATGCATTTGGTGAAGACCCTGGGGCTGAGGTCAGACCAAAGGGCAGGGCTCGAAACTGAAAATGACTGGCACCCAGCCGAAGCGCAAATGATCTCTGGATGCCCTGGCCATTTTGATGTGGTAGTATGCATCCTTCAGATCTATTGAGCACATCCAGTCATCCTTCTGTAAGAATGGAAGGATCGATTGAAGCGTGACCATTGAACTTTTCTTTCTTGTGAAGGTATTGAGGTCGCTTAGGTCCAGAATGGGCCTCCAGTCCCTGTTTTCTTTGGAACTAAAAAGAACCTTGAGTAAGTTCCGAATCCTCTTTGGTCCGCTGGGACTGGTTGGATGACTTTTTTTCTAGCAGCTTTGAAATTTCTATAGCTGCTGGCTCTCGCAGATGGGGCACATCTGGGAGTCTTTTCTTTGGAATGGGATAGGATAGAAATGGTATATTGTAACCTCTGGTAACCACGCTTTTACCCACTTGTCTGTAGTTATGTTTTGCCAGGCCTGAGGGTATAAAGCTAAGCGACCCCCGACTGCCTCCAGAGCAGGACAGTCGGGCCTCCTCTCAGGAGTGCTGGAAAGGTTTACCAGGAGTGTATCCCTGTCACCTTGATTCTGGACCCCTCTGCCACCAGGGCGGCGTCTTCCACCTCTGCCCCTCCTCTGCCTCTAGAGGGGCATCACCCTGTGTGCCTGGGAAAGATCCTTGGGGTTTTGAAACCACATTTTCCACCACGTTGCCCTTTGGGGTACGGTCTGGATGGGGTGGAAAAACGGACTCCGACAGCAGACAGTCTTTCCCTCCTGCTCATACCGGGTAAAGGTCTCCTTTACTTTGGGGCCAAAAAGAGTGGCACCGTCAAATGGGGCGTTAGTAAAGGAAGACTTGAAGGCTTCCGCAAATGAACATAAGCGCATCCAGGATTGTCTGCGAAGAGCAATCGCTGAAGCTGCTGCCCTACTCGAACCTTCGGCTGCGTAAGAGATCAGCCTCATGGACGAGTTCACAATGGATGTAAGGGTATTAAGTTGCGCTGTCACTTTCTCTGAGACAGCAGCATCTGTAGTACCCTGGAGGGTATCTCCCAACTCTTTGACTAGATCCCTCTGTAGTCGTGTAAAGTGGGTCAAGTAGTTCAGGGATCGCATGGAAAAAGCCGCTGAACTAAAAATGCTTCCCATACCTGTCCATAGTCCTAGAATCTTTATTAGGGGATGGACAGATGAGGAAGATTCCGACATCTCCTTTTCGTGGCCGCTGCCACCACCATAGCGTCCACTGGAACTCCTTTTGTTAAGTAAGTCTTGTCCTGGGGTGCAGTGATATACTTATTAGGCTTCCTAGGGACTGGTTCCACTGTGTCAGGAGCCTCCCACGCCCTTCGAGCAATAAGTTCCATTAATTCATTGAAGGCGGAGTGACCCAGGAGGAGGAAGGGCGAGCACCAAATGCCTTCAGCAATACTGACTCATCCTCAGAAGGGGGAAGGGACTGCCAGTCACCTCTCTGTTTCAGGATCTCCAATATGTCAGAAAAAGAGACATCTTCTGAAGGTGACTTAGGGGACCCTTCTGACTCATCCAAGTCAGTATCGGATGTCAAAGATTCTTGTGGAGAATCTAAGTGTCTCCTCTTACACAATCTTTTCCTAGGGACTTCTTCGTGGGGAGCATCCGAAGAAGCCTCCGAGGAAGAGGGGGCACCCTCCAGGGTTGGCTGAGACACCGGTGCTCGACGCTTGGATGTAGCCGTGGGTGCAGAGGAGGATAAATAGAAGTTATGTCCTTACCATAACGTTCCATGTGGAGTGTTCATCTCGCCTTTGTTCTTACACATGGGTTCGGAGCCGATCCTCGGCTCCGTGCCGGCCTCTTGCAAGCTCTGCATCGAGAAGAAGCTCGAGACAATCTAATACCCACAATCCCCCTCTGCCTTTACCTCAGATCTAGTTTGCAAGCAAACCAATCTACATAAAAGCACATTCATGCTTACACACATAAACATATCTAAACAGACACATATAAACATATATGTGTATACCAACTATGTACACAGAATAATAGCAGTAGCAAAAAATGCTTCTGGCCAGGCATCAAAGAACGTTCTTCCTAAGGGTGGGAGGGTGGGACTGTAAGAACAAAGGCGAGATGAACACTCCACATGGAGCGTTATGGTAAGGACATAACTTCTATATGTGATAGTGTTCAATCTCGCCGTTTGTTCTTACACATGGGTAGCGTCCCTAGCTCCTTGATCCTGAGGAACTCACGGGAGGACGTTCTTGAGCACAGTGGAACCAAAGGTTGCCCTCTCCCTAGAAACCTTGTCTACTTTATAATGAGAAATAAATGTATGTGGCTTAGACCAGGTAGCAGCCGAAATAGCATCCAGAGGTAGGCGAGCTGCATGAGCCAAAGGCGTGAATATCGATCTTGTGGAATGTCCTTTGGGTTTGTGTAAAGGGGTTGATCTGCAGAATCGTAGACATAGATTATACAATCCGTTAACCATTTAGAAAGAGTTCTTTTGGTAACTGCAAGTCCTTTCCTGCTATCAGCAAAAGCCACAAAGAGTTGATCTGTTTTCCTGTGATCTTTTGTTCTATCCAAATAAAACCTTAGCTGTCTGTGAACATCTAATTTGTGTAACATATACTCCATTTTGTTGGAGTGGTTTTTGAAGAAAGTGGGTAATTCAATGGACTGATTAATATTGTTAATGGAACATACTTTAGGGAGGAAGGATGAATTGATTCGAAGAGAAACTCTGTCAGAGTGAAAGATCAAATAAGGGTGCTTGATGGAGAGAGCCTGAAGTTCAGACACTCGTCTAGCAGAAGTAATGGCTACCAGAAAGAGAGTTTTCCAGGACAAAAATTTTAATGGGCAAGAAGAGGCAGGTTCAAAAGGGGGCAACATTAATTTAGATAGCAACAAGTTTAGACTCCAAGGTGACGTAGGAGATCTGACCGGTGGTCTAATATGAAAAACTCCTTTTAAAAAGGCTTTACAAAGTCTGTGAGCCATAACAGGAGCTCCACATTCTTCCACATGGAAATTCGAAATGGCAGCCAATTGAACTTTTAGAGTAGCAGGAGAAGCACCCTGATGAAATAAGTCTGTTAAGAACTCTAATATCTTATTCAAGGAGCTATAAAAGGATCCACATGGTGTGTCTTCGCCCAGAATACAAACCGTTTCCATTTGCTAGTATATGTTTTCGTAGTGGAAGCTTTATGCGAAGCCACTAATATATCCTGGACTGCTGGTGACAAAAGATCAGACCTGGCTAAGTTGGGAATTGGAGCAGCCAAGCTGCTAGATGGAGTGACAGGAGCGCGGGATGGGGAACCCCTGACGAGTGAGTCAATAGATCTGGCTCTGGGTCCAGAATCCAGGGTCCCGAATGCAGTGTATTTTCAGGAAGGGAAACCAAATTTGACGAGGCCAGAATGGAGCAATGAGGATTATCGTCCTGTGTAGGTTCCTGGCTTTCTGGAGAAACTCGATATCAGAGGAAATGGGGAAATGCGTATAGGAGTCCGGGGGCCAATCGTAAACCAGTCGTCCCTGGGGACTTCCCTGGAGGGGTAATAGGGCAAAGTAGCTCCTGCATTTGGCATTCATTGGAGGCAAACAGGTCGCAGGAAGGCTGGCCCGCGTCGAAAAATCCTTTCCGCCACTGACTGTTTTAGAGACCACTCGTGCGGTAACAGAATTGCTCTGCTCAGCCTGTCGGCTATGGCGTTGGATGACCCCGGGATGTGCGTTGCTATTAGAAAGCGACCCGTGGACTCCGCCCACTGCCAAATTCTCATCGCCTCTGTGCTTAGTTGATACGTCTTGGTTCCGCCTTGTTTCTTTAAGTATCTGACTACCGACATGTTGTCCGTCTGAACTGCAATAGTCCCTAGAGGAAGGAGGGGAGCAAAGTGTTGCAACGCTAGAAACACTGCCCTCAACTCTAAAACATTGATGTGCAGATTGTACTCCAAATTGGTCCATTCGCCTTGGACTGTCTGTCCCTGAAAGATGCCCCCACCCTATCAGGCAAGCGTCCCTGGTCACCGTAACTGTGGGCGTGGGTAGCACAAACGGCCTCCTGGGAAAGGTTGCACGTTTGAAGCCACCAGTTTAGATCTGTTTTGCAAGTCTTTGTTATAAGAATCTCGTGTGTAAGAGGTAGTTGTTGAAATGACCATTGAGCAAACAGTAGCCATTGTAGGACTCTCATGTGCAGCCTTCCCAGGGGAATTGCAATAAGGGAGGCTGACATGAGGCCCAACACCTTCAGTACTAGTTTTGCAGGAGATTTCCTTGACAAGAGTAGAAGGCGTATGTGAGTCTGCAGTGATAATATCCTTTCTGGGGAGCTTCAGAATTAATTGGCGTGTGTTTAACTCTGCTCCTATGAACAAGATATTTTGTGATGGCTGAAGTAAGGATTTTCGAAATTTACGGAGATCCTAGGTGAACACACAGTTGAAGAACATAGTCTCTGGCCTGCAGTAGTTGGCCGGTGGTGGCGAAAGGAGCCAGTCGTCCAGATACGGAAACACCTGGGATCCCTGGCGTCTCAAGTGAGGCGCTACCACTGCCATACATTTGGTGAAGACCCTGGGGGCTGCGGTCAGACCAAAGGGCAGGGCTCGAAATTGAAAGTGACTGGCTCCCAGCCGAAGCAAATGATCTCTGGATACCCTGGCCATTTTGATGTGGTAGTATGCATCCTCTAGATCTATTGAGCACATCCACTCGTCCTTCTGTAAGAATGGAAGGATCGATTGAAGCGTGACCATTCGAAACTTTTCTTTCTTGACGAAAGTATTGAGGTAGCTTAGGTCTAGAATGGGCCTCCAGTCCCCTGTTTTCTTTGGAACTAAAAAGAACCTTGAGTAAGTCCCGAATCCTTGCTGGTCCGCTGGGACTGGCTGGATCACTCTTTTGTCTAGCAGCTTTGAAATTTCTAAAGCTGCTGGCTCTCGCAGATGGGGCGGTACATCTGGGAGTCTTTTCTTTGGAATGGGATAGGATAGGAAGGGTATGGAGTAACCTCTGGTAACTACGCTTTTTACCCACTTGTCTGTAGTTATACCTTGCCAGGCCTGAGGGTATAAAGCTAAGCGACCCCCCGACTGCCTCCAGAGCAGGACAGTCGGGCCTCCTCTCAGGAGTGCTGGAAAGGTTTACCAGGGAGTGTATCCCTGTCACCTTGATGTTGCGGACCCCTCTGCCGCCAGGCGGCGTCTTCCACCTCTGCCCCTCCTCTGCCTCTAGAGGGAGCATCACCCTGTGTGCCTGAGAAAGACCCTTGGGGTTTTGAAACCACATTTTCCACCGCGTTGCCCTTTGGGTACGGTCTAGTTGGGGTGGAAAACGGACTCCGACAGCAGACAGAGTCTTTCCCTCTTGTTCACACCGGGTAAGGGTCTCCTTTACCTTGGGGCCAAAAGAGTGGCACCGTCAAATGGGGCGTTTGTAAAGGAAGACTTGAAGGCTTCCGCGAAAGGCATAAGCGCATCCAGGATTGTCTCGAAGAGCAATCGCTGAAGCTGCTGCCCTACTCGAACCTTCGCTGCGTAAGAAATCAGCCTCATGGACGAGTTAACAATCGATGTTAGGGTATTAAGTTGCGCTGTCACTTTCTCTGAGACAGCTGCATCTGTAGTACCCTGGAGGGTATCTCCCAACTCTTTGACTAGATCCCTCTGCAGACGTGTAAAATGGGTCAAATAGTTCAGGGACCGCATGGAAAAAGCCGCTGAACTAAAAATGCGCTTCCCATATCTATCCATCGTCCTAGAATCTTTATTAGGCGGATGGACAGACGAAGAAGACTCCGACATCTCCTTTTTCGTGGCTGCAGCCACCACCATAGCGTCTACTGGAACTCCTTTTGTAAGGTAGGACTTATCCTGAGGTGCTGTGATGTACTTGTTAGGTTTCCTTGGAACAGGTTCCACTGTGTCAGGAGCCTCCCGCCCTTGAGCAATAAGTTCCATTAGTTCGTCGAAGGGCGGAGTGACCCAGGAGGAGGAAGGGCGAGCACCAAATGCCTTCAGCAGAACTGACTCATCCTCAGAAGGGGGAAGGGACTGCCAATCACCTCTCTGTTTCAGGATCTCCAAAATGTCTGAAAAAGAGACATCTTCTGAAGGTGACTTAGGGGACCCCTCTGACTCATCTAAGTCAGTATCAGATGTTATGGATTCCTGTGGAGAATCCAAGTGTCTCCTCTTACACAGTCTCTTCCTAGGGACTTCCTCGTGGGGAGCATCCGAAGAAGCCTCGGAGGAAGAGGGGGCACCCTCCAGGGGTGGCTGAGGCACTGGTGCCCGACGCTTGGATGTGGCCGTGGGTGCAGATGAAGACAAAGGCCCTTTATGGGGAGGAGAAACTGCTTCCACTGATGTGGTTGTCTGGGTAGACAACACCTTCCTCATCAGGTCGAACGCTCCGTGCTCCCGCATCGAAGAGTGCCGCGGTTCCGAAGAAATAGGAAGAATCCCGACACGGGCACGAAGGCATCGACCCGAGGACGGGCCGAATCGATCCGTGCGAGGCCCGAGGGAGAGTCGGAACCGACACGTCGGTTCGACTCGGCCCGAACCAAGAACAGACCGTCGGCTCGAGACTCCGGTGCGGGTCCGGAGTCGAGGTGAGGAACAGACCGAAAGAAAGGGCGGTTCTGGACCGAGGGCTCCACAATCAGCAGATCAGCCTCTTCCGGCTCCAAAGACTGAGTCGGTCTCGGAGGAATGGATGGAGATACAGGAAGGCCTTCAAGTTTCGACACCAACTGGGTGGAAACCGAAATAAGTTTAGAGGGCGAATGCTCCAACAACTTCTGCACCACGATCCACATCGACATCCGAAGTTTGGAGGAAGAACAGGTCGAAGGAACCGAAGACGGAGCCGACCTCAATATGGCGAAGGAGGGAGCTCCATCACCGGTTCCAAGACTCGAGGCTCAGGAACCGACACCAGTTGAACACTCGGCCCGAAGTCTGTGGAACCGGTGATCTAACCTTTGAAGAAGAGCTCGGAGCCGATGACTTAGGCTCTGGCGTCTTCGATTCCTTAGAGGACTTGATGCCTGGTCAGAAGCATCCAAAGCCTCTTGGAAAGCTGGTTTCAGTAGACCTCTGTCCATCAGTTTCCTGCGCCTATCTGTCATGACCCTCCCACTAAAAGAGTGACAGATGGAGCAATCCTCTTGTAAGTGAAGAGGGCCAAGGCAGTAGACGCAGGAACTGTGGTTGTCAGTGACCGACATTTTTTGGCCACACTGACAACGTGTGAAACCAGACTTTGCTTTCTCCGACATAGTATAACAATATATAACTACAGAAAAACACAGTCAATCCGAGAAAAAAGTCACAATCAGGTTAATGTCAAATCCGGTTAAATTGTCTCAATATGGTAGATGTGAAGGAGTAGGCCCGATACAAAAATACCGAAAATAAGGTTAACGGTACCAAGGAATTACGGAACCACAACACAATCACACTTGTTAATACAGATAATATCAACTAGAATATATTTCTTAATAAAATACAACAAAAAAAGTTATATCTTAGCTTAGAAACTCTCGAGCTAGCTCCCAACGATGCGTATGCAGCAGCGGCAAACTAGATCTGAGGTAAAGGCAGAGGGGGATTGTGGGTATTAGATTGTCTCGAGCTTCTTCTCGATGCAGAGCTTGCAAGAGGCCGGCACGGAGCCGAGGATCGGCTCCGAACCCATGTGTAAGAACAAACGGCGAGATTGAACACTATCACATTGGCCCTTTATGGGGAGGAGAGGTTGCTTCTACTGATGTGGTTGTCTGGGTAGACAACACCTTCCTCATGAGATCGAAGGCCCCCGGGTCCCGAGTGAAGAATCTCCGGTTCGAAGAAATGGGAAGAATCCCGAGACAGGCACGAAGGCATCGACCCGAGGACGGAGCGAATCGATCCGCCGAGGCCCGAGGGGAAGAGTCGGAACCGAACGTCGGTTCAACTCTCGGCCCCGAACCAAGGACAGATCGTCGGCTCCGAGACTCGGTACGGATCCGGCGGTCGAGGTGAGAGGAACAGACCGAGAAAAGGATGGTTCTGGACCCGAGGGCTCCACAATCAGTAGATCAACCTCTTCCGGCTCCAAAGACTGGACAGGTCTCGGAGGAGGAATGGATGGAGACAATGGGAGGCCTTCAAGTTTCGACACCAACTGGGTGGAAACCGAAATAAGTTTGGATAGGGCCGAATGCTCCAATAACTTCTGCACCACACGATCCACATCGACATCGGAGAGCTTAGAAGAAGAACGGGTCGAAGGAACCAAAGACGGAGCCGACCTCAATAGTGTCGAGGGAGGGAGCTCCATCACCGGTTCCAAGACTCGAGGCTCGGGAACTGACAACAGTTGAACACTCGGCCCGAAGTCTGTGGAACCGGTGATCTAACTTTACTCGAAGAGCTCGGAGCCGATGACTTGGGCTCCGACGTATTCGATTCCTTCGAGGATTTGGATGCCTGGTCTGAAGCATCCAGAGCCTCCTGAAAGGAAGGTTTTAATAACCTCCTGTCCATGAGTTTCCTGCGCCTATCTGTCATGACCCTCCCACTAAAAGAGTGACAAATTGAACAGTCCTCTTGTAAGTGGAGAGGGCCAAGGCAGTAGACACAGGAACTATGGTTGTCAGTAACTGACATTTTTTGGCCACACTGGCAACGTTTAAAACCTGATTTAATTTTCTCAGACATCTTGAAGAAAAAACAGGTAAAAGAAAAAAGGTCAAGTCCAGTAGAGAGACAAATCCAGTAAAAAAAGTCGAATCCGATATATAAGTCAGTCCAGTTGTCAAAATCGAGTAAGGGGTGGAAGGCCCCGAAAAACTCTAACAAGTTAATTAAACTTTAACGGTACCGAGTATTTCTACCTTACCACACACACATACACTATGTCACCAAATAGTACTTTTAGAATAATTTTTTTCTCAAAAATAACAATAATGAAAGTTATTCCTTATCTGAAGTTGCTCGAGCTAGATCCCAGTGATGCGAACGCAGCAGCGGCAAACTAGATCTGAGGTAAAGGCAGAGGGGGATTGTGGGTATTAGGTTGTCTCGAGCTTCTTCTCGATGCAGAGCTTGCAAGCGGCCGACACGGAGCCGAGGATCGGCTCCGAACCCATGTGTAAGAACAAACGGCGAGATTGAACACTATCACATCAAAGGTTAAGTCCCAAGGGGGAGTCATGGATTTCACTGGTGGCTTGAGAAGGAAAACGCCATGCAAGAATGTCTTACACAATTTTGTAGATGCTAGAGATCCTAATCCGTCTCCCACATGAAAATGGGATATTGCTGCCAACTGTACTTTTACCGTTGATGCACTAGCCCCTTGTTCAAAAATCATGGACAAAAAATTCAAGACTGTAGGAATCGGAACAGTAAAAGGGTTGAGACCTTGGCTGTTAGCCCAGATAGAAAATCGTTTCCACTTGCTATTATAGATTTTCCTGGTGGACGGTTTATGAGCCGCTACCAGAATAGTTTTCACTGGTGACGAGATACCGGGAGTCCTTGCCATAAGTGGAACTGGATCAACCAAGCTGCGAGCTTGAGGTTTACCAGGTTCGGTGTTGGGCACCCCATTGGGTGCGATATCAGATCTGGAATGGGATCCAGGATTAAAGGGGAGGAGAGACTGTGAGACCGCAGGTATGGAAACCAGATTTGACGAGGCCAGAATGGGGCTATGAGGATAATTTTGCTCCCCAACCTTGCGGCTTTCTGAATGAACTTCGCCATGAGCGGAAGCGGGGGGTAAGCATAGAGTAGACCGGGAGGCCAAGCATGAATCAGAGCGTCTCTGGGGCTCTCCCCTTCTGGGGGAAGAACTGCGAAGAACTCGCTGCATTTTGTGTTTTGGGGGGGTAGCAAAAAGATCGCAGTGAGGCCAACCCCACTTGTGGAAAATTTCATTCGCAACTTTCGGATTGAGAGACCACTCGTAAGGACTGAGAATTCCTCGACTCAAATTGTCCACCAGAATGTTGGATCGTCCCGGAATGTGCATTGCTATCAGAAAGCGGTTGGTGGATATCGCCCATTCCCAAACTCTCATGGCTTCTCGACAAAGAGGGTAGGATCTGGTTCCCCCTTGTTTGTTTATATACCAGACCACTGACATATTGTCCGTCTGTATTGCAATCGTTCCTAGAGGTAGAAGGTCTTGGAGAGCCTGCAACGCTAGAAGCACCGCCCTCGTCTCCAGAACATTTATGTGCAAGGCGGTCTCCGACAAGGTCCACGTACCTTGGACGTTTCTGCCCAAACAATGCCCCCCCACCCTAGGTGAGAAGCATCCGTGGTTAACGTGACCTGGGGGGGGATCACAAAGGGTCTCCCTTGCCTGAGTTCTGGGGAGTGAAGCCACCAAAGGAGGGATTCCCTGTAAACTCTGCTCAGGGGGATAGGAGTGTTCAATGGGTGGAGTAACAGTGACCATTGAACTTGGAGTGTCCACTGTAATATACGCATCCTTAGGCGAGCATGGAGAGAGAGGCCGATAGCCACTGCCATCGAGACTAGTGCTCTCAGAACTAACTCCGCCGGTGGAGCTTTGGTGCGAAGAAGAGCCAAAACCTGGAGTGAGAGGCTGGACAGCCTGTCCGAGGTCAAGAAGGCCCGAGAAGATCGGGAATCTAGCCTGGCTCCTATGAAATCTAATGCTTGCACAGGATGAAGAAAGGATTTGGGTATGTTGACTGAGATGCCCAAGCTGTCGGCAAGAGACAGCACATAGTCTCTCGCGGTACAAAGTTGATGCCTGTTGGTTGCTGTGAGGAGCCAGTCGTCTAGGTACGGAAAGACCCTTATGCCCTGAAGCCTCAGATGGGCCGCAACCACTGCCATGACTTTGGTGAACACCCTGGGGGCTGAGGTGAGTCCGAACGGAAGGACCCTGAACTGGTAATGACTGGCCCCTAGCCAGAAGCAGAGGAACCTCCTGGACCGTCTGTCCATTAGGATGTGGTAGTACACGTCCCTGAGGTCTATAGAGCACATCCAGTCGTTCTCCTGCATTAAGGGGAGAATAGATTGTAGAGTGACCATCCGGAATTTTTCTTTGGGGACAAACATGTTCAGGGCAGACAAGTCTAGAATGGGCCTGAGGTCCCCCGTCCTTTTTGGCACTAAAAAGAACCTTGAGTAGTAGCCCAATCCAGATTGGTCTGAGGGGACCCGCTGGATGGCTCTTTTTTCTAACAAATTTGAAATCTCTACGGTCGCAGCCTCTCTTTGATTGGGTGGGACATCGGGGAGGCGACCAGCTGAGGGAGGACGAAATAGGAAGGGAATTTTGTAGCTTCTGGATATAATTCGGAGCACCCATCGATCATTCGTGATGGACTCCCACATTGACAGGTGCTTCGTTAAACGCCCCCCCGACTGCCTCCAGAGCTGGACAGTCGGGTAAGCCCTCAGGGCTGCTGCGCGGGTCTCTCGGAGAAAGGCTCTCTAGACCCGAAGTTACGCAGTCCCCCTCTGCCTCTGGGCCGGCGTCCACCCTGCCCTCCTCTGCCTCTGGAGGGCGCGGAGTCCGAAGCTGGATAGGATTGCTGAGACTTGTGGAACCACAGCTTCTTTTGCCCCCTATGATTCCTTGAGAAGGAACGTTGGGGGCTCGAGAAGCGGACTCCGACGGCAGACAGCATCTTCCCGTCCTTCTCGCTTTGGACTAGTGTATCGCATACGGTCTTGCCAAAAAGCGAAGAGCCGTCAATGGGTGCGTTCGCGAAGGACGCCTTGAAAGGTTCCGCAAAATTACAAAGACGGAGCCAGGCGTGACGTCTCAAGACAACACCTGCTCCGCTGGCCCTTGCGGCTCCCTCCGTAGCATAAGACAGTAGCCGCATGGACATATTTGAAATGGACTTGAGAGTGGCCATACGTGTCGAGAACACGGTTTTGTCCTCGACCGACATGGACTCAGGTGGAGCTGCAGTGTATTCCTTGATGAAATCCCATTGCAGCCTGATGACATGCGCCATATAATTCAGCGCCCTCACGGAGAAGGTTGCTGAAGTAAAGGTCCGCTTCCCTATACGGTCCAGCACCCGGGACTCCTTGTCCGGTGGGTGGACCGTGGAGCTCTCCTGAGAGAGTTCTCTCTTAGTGGCAGCAGCCACCAACATGGCATCAACTGGAGACCCTTTGGCCCAAGCCTGCCTGTCTGAAGGGGGGCTAAGGATTTTATCCGGTCGGCGTGGGATAGGCTCCAGGGTGTCGGGATCCTGCCAAGCCCTGGTAGTCAGGAGATCTACCAGGGGATCTACCGGTGGGGACACCCAGGAGGTAGATGGGCCCGCTTCAAATGCCTCCAGAAATACGGACTCATCCGAGGAAGGTTTTTGGGCAGACCACCCCCCCCAATACGCAACATTTCCATGATGTCTCCAAAGGAGACATCCTCGGGGGGTTACCTTGGGGAACCTTCCCTTTCCTCTAAGTCCGTATCTGTGGTGACGGACTCGGGGGAGTCCATGTGCCTCCTTTTACACGTCCGTTTACGAGGCACCTCCTCTGTGGGACTGTCAGAAGAGGGCTCGTCAACGGCCTCTTGTTCCTCCAAGGGAACCAACTGGAGGGTCTGAGCAGGCTGTCCCGATGGAAGGATGATGGAAGTTAGACCCGTATGCAATGGGGGAGCGGAGGGATCCAAAGCCCGAGTCGGGGACCTGGAAGACCTCGACAGTATCCTCTCCACTACCTCGAACGCCGAGGGAGAACTACTCTCTTCCGGCCCCGAGAGCAGTCTCCTCAGCTCCCAGATAGGGATCGGGGTCGGAGCCGAAGCCATCGGATCCGAAAGGGAGGTGCTCTCCGACATAGGCGGCGCCGAAGATGCACCCGCTCCCACGGATCCGACGCCCGGCCCACGGCCCCGAGAGCTCAGATCCGAGATACTCGAGGGTATGGTCGGTGTCGAGAAGGCTTGGGCCACCGGCGCCGACAAAACCCCAGCTCCGAAAGGGCCTGGATCCGAAGACTCCAAAACCGGGTCGAAGAAGGAGAAATCGGGGCAAATATTGAAGCTGCACTCCCCCCCTGTGGAGGGGGGGCAGGAGCACCCCCATCTGCATTTGGGTCTGCAAAAACCGATGCATCATCCTATCCATATCGGCGTCGGAGAGAGACCTAGTAGATCTAGAGGAGGTTGTAGTGGCGGGCCTGGAGGGCCACCTCGACGACCTCGAGGGTGATAGGAGCTCCTCCTCCAGCTCCGGTGAGAATGAAGGAGATCGGAGCCGAGAAGGAGAAGGTCCGGACACCCTCGGAGGCGATTTAACAATTTTTGAAGGCGGAGCCGAGGGATGAGGCTCGGCTCGCCTTTTGTGTCTGTGCTTCTCCCTGTGTTTTTCCCTAGAAGGAGAATACTGAACTTTCTTCGTACTCAAGGCAGTAGTGGGAGGTTAAGTCCCAGCCTGAGTCGAGGGAATCAGGGGTGCCGAAGCTACCTGGGCAGCCTGCACCTTGAAGGGAGAGGAGGAAGAGGTCTCTTCCGGGGGAAGCAATCCCGTCAGAATAAGCCTGTTCCTCCTGTCCTTCACAGCCCGGGGGTTGAAGGCTGCGCAAACCTGGCAGTCTGAAGACAAATGGACAACCCCCAGGCATATAACGCACTGAGTGTGGCCATCAGCTGGGGAAAGCTTATGGCCACACCCAGTGCACTTTGAAAAAATAGCTTTATGGCCTTCGGCCATTTTGCTAACACACACATTCACACGCCCAAACACCTAGGGGAAGGTTTAACTGAATAAAAACGCAATCCCGAAAACAAAAAAGGGCAGAGAAACACTATAAATATTCTTCTTTTTAACTTATTAAAGTTTTAAGAAAATCTCTTGAAAAAAAAATATTGACTTCCCTGTCTAAGCTCAGGAGCTCTTCTCAAGATGCTTGTTATTCAAGCCACGGCAAAAACGATCTGAGGTAGTGTGGTGGTGACAGGGGATTGTGGGTAGAGGGGAGGAGCTAGGAGCTCGGATCTTGAAGCTTGGAAAGCTGCCGGTCGGATCCGAGGTCGGATCCGAGACCCACAGGTTGCAGAACAAATGAAGTAACTACTTCAGATGAAGGAAGTTTCAAAGGATAACATGGGGGGCTTGCATACCCCAAACACAAGTTTTAAGGAGAAGAGCGATTTTTGAGATTCACTCTTCTCCTCTATTCATGGACTTTTTTTTGGCTTATTGGCACTTGGCATTTCAAGTGCTGACATTTCAATACGGTACAAACTGCACATGCCCTACACAAACCTACACTGGCAGCTTTCAACTGCTCTGAATTCTCTCTTTGAACTCATTGTGATAGGGGATCGGCTGAATCCCTCCCATCAGGGGAAGCCTAACCCCTTTCACAGGAATTCAGTTGTTCAAACTTTTAGTGCTAAGTAGGAAGAACCACAAAAGGACCCGCAATAAGAATTGCCTGAATCCAACCAACCAATTTGCAGCCAAAACATGCCAACACATATAACCAAAGCCAACCAACAACACAACAAGGTTGGCTATAATTGAACTATATACAAAATAAGGAAAATGTTGAGTGAGTGCTGCCACCGAGGTAGTGTGAAGTTCAAACATCTACTGATATAGGTAAGTAGGACTTAAACAACTGCCCTATGTTCATCACTCACACTGCCTCAGTACCATATGAGTAGATTCTCAAAGGTAACCCTACCTGAGAAGAGGAAAGAAATGGATCTAGGAGCCCCTGGAGAATGCTCCTCACAAGGCTTGCTCTGAAACTTGAGAGAGAATCCTGTTTGCACTGGTTTGTAAAAGTATGAAAATATGACCACTTTGCTGCCTCTATGATGCTTCCTTCCTTCTTCTGCTTCATCTCTGAGGTCAGCTAGGTCTACTTGGAGTCTCAACAAAGCAGATGACATTGAAGAGGATAGGTCTCTGGTGGAATGTGCCAAAACCTTATATGGAATAGATTTGCCATGGTGGGATTAACAAAAAACAAAAGCAGAGGGCAACCAACAAGCAATCCATTGCTTAAAGACAGACTAACCATTATTAGCCCCAGAACAGAAAATAAACAGCTCCTCAGCTTTCCTAAAGGGCTTAGTTCTGTCAAGGCAGTACCTGAGCTGCCTGTGCATATCTAAGATATGCAGAATCCTCTCTCCCATGTTTTTAGGTTGCAGAAAGAAAGCTGATAGATTGATGTCTTCATTCAGGATAAATTCAGCAACAACTTTTTGGATGAAAGATTGTTTAGTACAAAAAATAACCCTATCCTTGTAGAAAATCCTATAAGGTTGACCCACCATGAGAACTTGCAGCTAAGAGACTCACCCTGCAGATGTTAAAGAAAAACAGTTTTCCAGGTGATGAACTTTAAATCAGCCTGAAAGTCAGGTTCAAAGGAAGATAAGGTCAATTTTTAAGAACAAAGTTGAGATCCCAAGGAGGAAGAATTTGCTTTTGAAGGATCTCATGTGCAATACTCCTTTCATAAACTATTTGATGACAAAAAAAATTAAAGAGGAAATCCATGGGCAGGCAAGCCAAGATGGCTGCAAGATGCACCTTGATAGATGCCTAAGATAAGCCATCATTCAGTAGCTCACACAAATATTTCAGAACCAGAAGGGTAGAAATCATACTGGGCTCTTTGTTATTGGTTAGGTACCACCTAGAAAACCTCTTCCACTTCTAAACATAAGATTCTCTAGCTGCAGGTTTTCTTGCCTCCTTCAACACCTGCTGCACATCCTCATGGAATAACTGCCTAAACAGTATCAAGCTAGATACCTTTTAGACACTTGTTCCATGAGGATCCAGGCTGTCAGCTGCAATTGGTCTAAGCTGGGGAGCACCAGTCATCCTGGACACTGTGTGAGCAGATCCTGAGTATGAAGAAGCCTGTAGGTAATTGCCCATGCCGAATTCCAATAAAAGGGAGAAAAATAATTATGTGCTTACCATAAGGTTCCATTTGTGCTGTCCATCTTCATTCTTCAACAAGTCGGGTTTGGATCTGATTCATCTGATCTGACTTGGCCGATGCTAAAGCTCGTAGCCACCAAATTTCTCGAGCTTCTCCCTTACCCGCAATGCATCTACCTATATATATATATATATATATATATATATATATATATATATATATATATATATATATAGATACCATGTAAATCCTTATTCCTCCAGAAGACATAGGATGGGGGTTGGTGGGAGGGGAGTCAAGGAGAAATGAAAAACAACACAGATGGCACGTTATGGTAAGCACCATCGAGCACAATTGAGTGACTGACAGGAGCTGAAAAGAGGTCAAGATTGTGTTGCTGAGGCCAAAGGGCAAATCTTTTCCATTTACTGGAATATGTTTTTCTTGTCGAGGGGTTTATGGGAAGATAAAATTATAAGTGGGACAGGTGATGAGAGCATAGATTATCTGGCTACTAGGGGAACTGGAGAACCCAAGCAGTCAGATTGAGGTTTGGTATATCCGGGTATGACATGTCAGTCGTGTGAGACAGGAGGTCCAGAGTCAGATCTAGGTTCCACAGTGGCTGAACCAGGTGAGGCCAGAGGAAGGGAAACCAAATTTGTCGAGGGCAACAGGGGGCAATGAGGATTACTGTACTCTTCGACCTGGCAGCTTTCTACAGAAATATGGGAATCAATGGGGTTAGTGGAAAGGCAGAAAGGAGACTGGGGGGTGGGGTGGGCAATCATGAAGTAGAGCATCCCTCAGTGACTGCCCCTTTGGGGGAATCAGGGCAAAGTAGTTGCTGCACTTGTTGTTTAGGAGAGAGGCAAAAAGATGGCAGCCTGGCTGGCACCACTGATGGAAAATCTTGTCCGCCACTTTCTTGTGGAGGGACCACTCATGTGGAAGAAGAATGCACCTGCTCAGGTTGTCCACAGTCATGTTGGATTTCGCTACAACGTGCTTCTCTAAAAGAAAGCGGTTGGAAGAGATTGCCCACTTTAAGACCCTGAGAGCTTCTAGACACAGTGGGTAAGATATGGTTCCCCCTTATTTGTTGATGTACCAGACAAGTGACATATTGTCCATTTGAATTGCAATCATCCCAGAAGGAAGAACATTTTGAAGTGCTCTCAATGCCAAGAGCACTGCTCTCATCTCTAGAACAATTATATGCAAATTGACGTCTTCAGTGGACCAAGTACCTTAAACTGTCTTCCCCAGATAATGACCCCCCCCCACCCTATCTGGGAAGCATCCATGGTCACTGTGGCCTTGGGCTGTTGGGTGATGAAGGGACGGCCATGCAGCAGTTGATCATATTGGATCCACCGATACAGATCTCCTTTGCAAGTGTCGGTAATTCTTATTCAATACGAAAGTGACTGATAGAAGACTGACCATTGAGTTGCCAGCATCCATTGAAGGATCTGCATGTAAAACCTGGCCAACAGAACTAAGGTTATCACAGCCGCCATGAGGCCTAGAGTTTGGAGAACTGTGTGGGCTGAAACTGAGGTCTTCTCTACATTCTTCTTGACTTGTGACCTTATTGTTTGGAAGGGAAGCAATGGCAGCCTTTGTGTTGAGAAGTGCTCCAATAAATCCCAATGTCTGAGTTGGCTGAAGTTGTGATTTGCTATAGTTTACAGTTATTCCTAGGACAGTACAGGTGTACAGAACCTGATCTCTTGCATGTTCAGTACAGTGTCAGTTATCCAAACATCAATTATCCAAGCCAGCCTTCCAAAGTTTTTGGGTAGGAAAAGATCATAAAGTCTGAATATGTAAACATTATACATATTCATTTGAGCATGCTTTTTGAGATTGTAGCCAGCTCATGTGTGAAAAATAGAAGTTATGTTCTTACCATAACGTTCCATGTTAGTTGTCTTCTTGCCTTCTTCTTGCTGGATGGGTTCGGAGCCGACCTCGGCTCCGACTCGGCCACTCTAAAAGCTCGAGAGTTGGTTCCACCGGCTCGAGGCTCCCCCTATATCCCACAATGCTAGGCGTGAGTTACCTCAGATCTCGTTTGTAAGCTAGGCCCAGCCTATAGTAGTAATGGAATAATTAGTAGCAAAGTCCACCTCTATAAATAAAGGAAAAAGAAGGGTGACCTACATCCTGATCCAGGAAATATGCACAGCAGAGCATATACCTAAGTACAGAGGTGGTAGAAAGAGAGGTCACAATCACAACTCCTCTAGGTCTGTCCAGGCCAGGGGCAGGAGGGTGGGGCGAAGAAGAAGCGAGAAGAAGACAACTAACATGGAACGTTATGGTAAGAACATAACTTCTATATGTTAAGTTGTCTATCTCGCCTTCATTCTTGCTGGATGGGACCGCGTCCCTAGCACCTTGTCCCGGGTGGCCTAACGGAACAGACTCCTGAGAACAGTGGAACCAAAGTTAGCTCTATGCCTAGAAGCTAAATCCAGCTTATAATGAGAAATGAAAGTGTGAGGAGTAGCCCAAGTAGCCGCTGCACAAATGGTGTCAATAGGCAGTCTGTCTTGGAAGGCTATAGAAGTAGCCAAAGCTCTGGTGGAATGGGCTTTAGGTTTGTTAGGCAGCTTTTGGTGTCTAATTTCATAAACAAGAGAAATCAGAGATGTTAGCCATCTAGATAATGATACCTTTGAAACTGAAAGTCCCTCTCTGCCTTCTGCATAGGAGACAAACAGCTGGTCAGATTTTCTGAATTGTTTTGTTCTATCCAAATAGTACCTCAACTGACGATGAACATCTAGCCAGTGTAATTTTTGTTCAGACCTATTGGAATATTCTGGAAAAAAGACAGGGAGGTCAATGCTTTGATTTAGATTTGATGTCGAGACTACCTTAGGCAAAAAGGACGGGTTCGTTCGTAAGGATACCCTGTCCTTATGAAACAATATATAAGGAGGTCGACAGCTGAGTGCTTGAAGTTCTGAAACTCTTCTAGCTGAAGTAATAGCTACCAGAAAGAGAGTCTTCCATGATAGCAATTTTAAAGAACAGGAGGCTGCAGGTTCGAAAGGGGGAAGAATCAAAGAAGTAAGAACTAAATTTAGGTCCCAAGGAGAAGGAGGATTTCTTATAGGAGGTCTGAGAAGAAAAACTCCTTTCAAAAGGCTTTGCAAAGCTTGTGGGACATTAAGGCAGACTCAGAAATACCTACATGAAAGTTAGAAATAGCTGCCAATTGAACTTTAAGAGTAGAAGGAGAAGAACCTGCATGGAAGAGTTCAGCTAGAAAATCAAGGACTATTTGGATGGAAGCAGTGAAAGGATCTATGTCCTTTCCTTGAGCCCAATAAGTGAAGCGTTTCCACTTACTCAAATAAATCTTCCGAGTGGAAGATTTATGGGAAGCTATCAAAATATCTCGAACGGAGTGAGATAATTGAGGAAGCCTGGCTAAGGTTGGAACTGGAGGAACCAAGCAGTGAGGTTCAGAGAGGGGAGGGAGCGATGTAACTGACCCGACTGATGGATCAACAGATCTGGAACTAGGTCCAGATGCCACGGTCGCTCCAATAGAAATTGATGTAGAAAGGGGAACCACACCTGTCGAGGCCAGTAAGGAGCAATGAGGATCAATGAGGCCTTCTGAACGATAGCTTTCTGTATCACTTGAGAGATTAGTGGGAAGGGAGGAAATGCATACAGAAGTCCCCGGGGCCAAACTTGGACTAGAGCGTCTCTGCTGGATTGGCCTGGTAAAGGGAATAGAGTGAAAAATTCTCTGCACTTGCTGTTTTGGGGAGTAGCAAAAAGATCGCAGCAAGGCTGACCCCACTTGAGGAAAATTTCTCTCACAACAGAGTCTTTCAGAGACCACTCATGAGGCATGATAATAGCTCTGCTCAACTTGTCCGCAATTTGATTGGACTTCCCGGGGATGTGCGTTGCTATCAGAAATCGCTGAGAAGAAATCGCCCATTGCCACAGTCTGAGTGCTTCTCGACACAGGGGGTATGACCTGGTTCCGCCTTGTTTGTTGATGTACCACACTACAGACATATTGTCTGTCTGGATTGCAATCGTTCCCAAGGGAAGAGAGTCTTGAAGGGCTTGCAACGCTAAAAGCACTGCTCTCATCCCTAGAACATTTATGTGCAAGTGGCATTCGTTTGGTTGCCATGTGCCCTGGACCGTCCTGCCCTGATAATGCCCCCCCCACCCGATCAGGGAGGCATCCGTTGTCAGAGTAGCAACCGGAGGGGGTGGAACAAAGGGTCTTCCCAACAAGAGCTGAGGGGAAGACATCCACCATATGAGATGATTTCTGCACGCTTGCGTGATCATAATGGTGTGAGACATTGGAAGTTGCTGGTATGACCATTGTGTGAAGAGCATCCATTGAAGGATCCGCATGTGGAATCTGGCTAACGGAAGCAGAGGTATGGCCGCCGCCATAATTCCCAACACCTTCAGAACTAACCTGGCTTTGATTCTGTTGTTGAAAAGGAGTGAGACCAGTTTGTGAATGTCTGCTATTCTCTGATGTGTTAGTCTCGCAGACATGTCCACTGTGTCCAGATTTGCGCCTATGAAAGTAATAGCACGACAAGGTGACAAAACAGACTTTTCGCAATTTATTGAAATGCCTAACTTTTGACAAATGCGAAAGGTATAATCTCTGGCCATCAGAAGGAGATGCTTGGTGGGAGCTGTGAGGAGCCAGTCGTCCAAATATGGAAACACCTGGAATCCTTGTCGTCTCAGGTGAGAAGCTACCACTGCCATGCATTTGGTAAACACCCGGGGGGCAGTGGTGAGACCAAAGGGCAGGGCCCTGAACTGAAAATGACTGGTTCCCAGCCTGAAGCGGAGGAATCTTCTGGAGCGTCTGTTCATTTTTATGTGATAGTACGCATCCTGAAGGTCTATAGAGCACATCCAGTTTCCTTTGCCCAAAAGGGGAAGGATGGATTGCAGCGTGACCATCCGAAATCTTGTTTTCTTGACTGATCTGTTCAAGATACTGAGATCCAAAATTGGTCTCCAGTCCCCTGTTTTCTTTGGAACTAAAAAGAACCTTGAGTAGATTCCGGATCCTTGCTGGTCTGCTGGAACTGGCTGAATTGCTCTTTTTGCAAGCAGTTTTGAAATTTCCAAAACCGCTAGATCCCTTTGAGTGGGTGGAACATCTGGAAGGGATTTTTTTGATCGGTTTGGAATGCGAAGAAAGGGGATAGAATAGCCTTCGGAAATGATGGACTGTACCCATTTGTCTTGAGTCAGGGATAGCCAGGCTTCTGGGTACAGTGACAATCTTCCCCCGACTGCCTCCGAAGGTGGGCAGTCGGGCAACACCTCAGGGATGCTGAAAGGGCTTGTCAGAGAAGGCTTCCCGATTGCCCTGGTTCTGCGGACCCCCCCTGCCCCTAGGGCGACGTCTACCATTGTTATTACCGCCTCTGCCTCTGGCGGGGAAACGACTCTGTGCGTCAGGCGAAGTCCCTTGAGATTGTTTACGGAACCACATCTTTCCACCTTTCTGGCCTTTGGGGTAAGGCCTAGAAGGAGTAGAAAAACGGACTCCAACGGCAGAAAGGGTCTTGCCATCAGTTTCGCACCTAGTCAAGGTTTCTTTCACTTGAGGACCAAAGAGAGATGATCCATCAAACGGGGAGTTAGTGAAAGACGTCTTGAAGGGGTCCGCAAAATTGCATAGCCGCATCCAGGCATGCCTACGTAAGGCCACACCTGTCCCTGCGGCCCTACTCGCTCCATCAGCCGCGTAAGAAAGAAGGCGCATGGAGGAGTTGGTTATGGAATTAAGGGTAGCCAGCTGCGTGTTCATCTTATCTTGAAAACCCGCAGCTGTAGGGTCCTTTAACATTTCACTCGCTTCTTTGATCAAGTCCCTTTGAAGACGAGTAAAATGGCATAGGTAGTTCAGCGAACGCATGGTAAATGTCGCTGACGAGAACATCCGCTTCCCGTACCTGTCCATGGACATAGATTCCTTGTTAGGTGGATGGACAGGTACTGAAGGATCAGCTAGCTCCTTCTTAGTGGCAGCAGCTACCACCATAGCATCCACAGAGACTCCTTTTGTCAAGAACTGTTTGTCTGCTGGTGCCGTTATGAATTTGGAGGGTCTCCTGGGAGTGGGGTCCACTGAATCAGGAGCCGTCCATGCCTTCTTAGCAACCACCTGCATGAGGGGGTCAAAGGGGGGGGACACCCAGGAGGTGGAAGGGCGAGAGCCAAGCGCCTCAAGATACACAGATTCATCCTCCGAAGGGTTGAGGGCTGGCCAATTTCCCCTCTGCTTCAGGATCTCTAGAATGTCTGCAAATGAGACATCTTCAGAAGGGGAACGGGGGGAACCCTCAGAATCATCTAAATCTGTGTCAGATGTGATGGACTCAGGTGAGTCAATGTGTTTCCTCTTACACTTCCTCTTCCGAGGGGGTTCTTCTGCCAAATCAGGAGAGGCCTCGGAAGAGGATGAAATCCCACAGGGGGTTCCTGAGGAGCTGGCTCTCTGCGGTCCGGGATGAGGGAGTGAGTCGACTTGACCTGAGGCACCGTAGAGGGAGGGGCGGACGGAGCCGACTGTGGAGTAGAGCCAGGCTCTAACACACTCCGCATGACCTCGAATGCACCCCTGTCAGGCAAAGCCAGAGGTCCCCGCTCCGAGAAGCTAAGAACCTCCCTCGGCACCGACAGTGATGGCTCCGAGGCCGATGTCGGAGCCGAACTCACCAGCGCCGAAGCACCGAGAGGGAGAGGGGGTCGGACAAGGGTCCGATGCCACTCACCCCTCGAGCCGACGAGGAGAGTCCGGCGCCGAGATTCCACCAAGGAAGAAATCGGAGCCGACAGCGGAGCCGAAGACAATTGTATCGGCTCCGACGCTATCACAGTCTCGGTTCCGGCGACCCGGCTCCGAGCTCAAGAGAGTCGAAGGAGGAATATATTGATGGACAGGGGCAGGCATCGACTGATGAGTCGCGCTCTGAAGCATCTGGGCCAGTGCCTCGGACTTAAGAAGTCGACTCACTACCCTCTGAAGGTCATGATCCGACAGCCTCGATGACCTAGAGGAGTGTGATCTTTGGCTCCGTTCAGACAGCAGGGGAGATCCTGGAGCCGAATGAACGGAGCCAAGGGATGGTGACCTGGACCTCTTCCTAGTTGTCGGCTCCGAAGGTCTGGTCGGAGCCGACACCGGGATTTCTAATACCTCGGCTCCAGCCGGAGCCGATGGAACCACAGAAACTGTGGACTGAGACTCATCGGCTCCAGCCGGAGCCGATGTAGGCAAAGGTTTAGAAACCTTAGGTCTCGACTCAGTTGTCGGAGCCGAAGACCTAGATGCCTTAGAGGGCTTCCCTGTAGACACAGAAAGGGAATCCTCTGGCTTGAGTAAGCCCCTTAAAATTAACTTATTTTTCTTTCCTGCAGGACCCTGGGGCTGAAGCCATGGCAAACAGCACAGGAGTCCTGCAGGTGCAAAGGTCCCAGACAGTAGACACAAGAAGTGTGAGCGTCTGTCAGAGACATTTTCTGACAGCACGCATCACACTTCTTGAATCCGGAGACCTTTGCTTCTTTAGACATCTCAAAAGGTGTAATCACACACAGTCACAAACACACTGATTACACCCTGTCTAGTTTAACTTAAAATAAAACAACTAGCTAGGTTTTTTAAATTAAGAAAATATAACACACACACTCCACTAGGGAAAGAAAAAGGCCTGTAGGCCCAAGGGAAGAACTAAAAGTTCTTGTGGGAAAAAACAGGAATTTTTAAGAAAGGGGATAAGAATTCCTCTAAACTAAGGGAAATAAGTATAAATATTAAAATTAAAGGGGTTTTAATACACTAACTTTACAAGAAAAGTCACTTACCAAGAACCAGTAGAAAACCAACACCTCGATAGCTGTAGCGGCAAACGAGATCTGAGGTAACTCACGCCTAGCATTGTGGGATATAGGGGGAGCCTCGAGCCGGTGGAACCAACTCTCGAGCTTTTAGAGTGGCCGAGTCGGAGCCGAGGTCGGCTCCGAACCCATCCAGCAAGAATGAAGGCGAGATAGACAACTTAACATATATTCTTTATTGTCCACTGGAATTGCTGAACAGTTGAAAAGTATATTCCTGCATGCAGAAAAAAACAAGAATTTAGAACTTTTTTATCAGGTTCAATTATATGTTTGATTATCCAAACAGTTTGATTATCTGAACTACCCTAGGTCCCAATTAGTCTGGATAACTGACTGTCTGTTGTATGAGTTAATGCCTGGTCAAAATAGTAATAAGCCAGTCATCCAAGTAGGGAAACACCTGGAATCCCTGCAGTCTGAGGTAAGCTGCTAATATTGCCATGCATTTGATGAACACTCTGGGGGCTGTGGTGAGTCTAAAGGGCAGTAATCTGAATTAGCAGTGACTGGCTCCCAGCTGGAAGCATTGGTACTTTTGGGATTGCCTGTTCCTATTTATGTGATAGTAGGCATCCTGAAGATCTATTGAGCACACCCAGTCATCTTTGCACAAAGAAAGAGAGAATGGACTGAACAGTGACCATCCAGAACATGGTTCAGTGAACAGATTTGTGAGATCCACAATTGGTATCCAGTCCCGTTTTCTTTGGCACTAAAAAGGACCTTGAGTAAGTTCCAGATCCTATCTGGTCTGGTGGCACCTCCTGGGTGACTCTTTTTTCTAGCAGCATTTGAATCTGAATTGCTGCTTGATCCCTCTGACTGTGTAGAACACCGGGGATTTTTTTTTTGGAATTGGTGGTCTTAGGGAAAATGGTATTATATAACCTCTGGATATAATCCTCTGTACCCAAGTATTTTTTGTTAAGTCTAGCCAGGCTCTCTGGTGCACGGATAGCCATCCCCGACTGTCTCCAGTGGTGGACAGTCAGGCCTCCATTCAGAAGCACTGGTAGAGTTTATCAAAGAAAGATTCTCGTGAACCCCAGTTTTGCAGACCACCTCTGCCATGAGGGTGATGACATCCATTGGAACTCTCCCCTGCCCCTGGCAGAACCTCCTCTATATGTGTCATGGAAGGGACTTTGGGACTTTTTGAAAAACATTTTCTGACCACTTCTCTGATTCCTGGAATAGGATCTTTGGGGGCCAAAACAAGTATACCCACGGCAGACAAGGTCTTTACATCCTTCTCACACCTTACCTTTACCTTAGGACCAAAAGGAGTAGTTCCGTCAAAGGGGCCATTGACGAAATTGGACTTTAATGGCTCTGCAAAATCACACAACCGCATCTTGGCATGCTTCCTCATGAAAATGCCTGAACCGACAGCTTTTGAGATCCCTTCTGCTATGTTGGAAACTAACCTCATAGAACTATTGGATATTGACTGCAGAGTTGCCAACTAAGGAGTTAAACCCTGAAGCTCTGCAGAAATGGCTCCTGAGAGAGTATTTGATAATTCCTTGGTCAAATCTTTCTGAAGTCTGATAAAGTGTGCCAAGTAGTTCAGCAACCGCAAGGCAAAGGTTGATGAAGCAAAGACACGTTTCCCCAGCAGGTCCATCGCCCGCAACTCCCTGTTAAGGGGATGGACACTGGAACTCTCATTGGCTACTTCATTCTTTGTGGCCGCTGCAATGACCGTGGCATTAACTGGAACCCCTTTCCCCCAAAATTATCTGTCCACAAGTGGTGCCATTATCCTGCCCAGTCTCCATAGCTATATGAGTTATATGCAGACAAGGATATAATATGCCAGCTGTTATATCTTTGACAGGATATAACCTATATAGCTAAGAGTACTACAGAAGTGATCATTCGAACATCTACTGTTACGGTAAATTCAATGTACACAATTATACTTTTTGTCTGTTCATCCTCATAGTCTTTTTAAGGAACTAAGGAACTTGTACAAATATGTATATTAATTATGTTTAAAGTTTAAGTTGAGTCTTAATAGTCAAAAATCCTTTTTAACTATGTTTTCAAAATTTCATTACTGTATTTGGAGCTTTTCTCTCCGGGCCTCCGCTGTAAATGGACATATATCCAGTCGGACTTTCCCAGTCAACAAATGTAAAATAAAAATAAATAAATAAATAAAAACTACTTCACTAGCTAAAGGGGTTTTACATGCAGTTTTATAGACATCTTCTACTGCCTGTAACACAGGATGGACAACATTTGGAATCAAACATTTGGAATATCATCTTCAATAAGATCATAAACTCTTGCCAATCACTAGTGTAGCTCCAGATAGCTTCCAGTCAAATAAATCTCTAAATCTAGCTGGTATCTGTTGAAAGGTGAACACCTGCTTGAGTTTCTGAACCTGATCACCATCAGGAGAATCAGACTGAATGAAATCAGAGTGTTCACTACTGCCTGCGTCAAAGCCTCCATCAAAATCTACAGCCATTGACTGATCGCTAGAGAAGGTAGCTGCATAGTCACCCTGAACAGGAGCATAGTCTTCAAGATTAGCTGAGTGTAAAACATGTTTAGCTATGGTAACTACATCAGCCCTACACATGGTAATAACCTGAATGTCTTCTGTGCAGTGAAGTTTCTGTATCATGTTAATGTGAACTACACTAGTGGAGAAAGTATCTGGGGATAGACTCTTGTAAAGGGTCTCTTACCCTGGACCTCTCTTGCACCTATAGGTTTTTTTTTCTCCCGTACCAGAACCCGGTACTGGAACAACCCCAGAGAATGTGTCTGACTCCTAAACCATATTGGGCTGTGGGCTCACAATAGAGTGTAATGTGGAAAAAAAAAAGCCAGTGGTCTGCAGATTAGCTTAAGGCAACAACAGATTCACAAACCATAGGCTGAGGCATGTTTTTTTTTTGAGCTTTTACTTTTCAGGTACAACTGAGTTTGATGGGAGGTGGGACAGCCATATCAGGATCCATCCAGTCAGGGGAAAAGACATCAATCGGAATAATATACTGACACTATTAAGGGCTGACTAAAGGCAGCAATGATAGAAAAGAAACTTATGTACTTACCATAATGTTCCATCTGTGTTGTCTATTTTCCATTCCTCCTTGACTGATGGGTTCAGATCTGAGGCATTGGATCTGACTCGTTATCTGTAAAACTCGTGGCAACACAGAACTCTTGAGCTACTCCCTTATCCACAATGCATCCTCCCCATTACCTCAGATTTTGTTTGCAAGCAATAAAGAAAGATGTACACTTAAAACTTTATGCATATATGCATATAATTCAGATAGAGTGAGAGAGAGAAAGAGACAATGCCACAACTGGAGCCGGTAATGTTTTGAAAGATATAACAAAATTGTTATATCCACATGCTCTTACAGAGGAAACCTGAAAAGGTTGGGAGTTAGTTGGAGGGGAGTCGAGGAGGAATGAAAAACAACACAGATAGAATGTTATGGTAAGTACATAACCTTTTTATCTGATGTTATCGATTTTCATTCCCTCCTTGACGGATGAGACAGCGTCCCTAGCTGCTAAGAACCCTGGGTGGATTCAAGGAAGGATATTTCTGAGCACCACTGAGCCAAAAGATGCCCTACCTCTGGACACCAGATCCTGCTTATATGAGAGATAAAAGTGTGAGGGGAAGTCCAAGTTGGTGCTGAACAAATATCATCCATGGAAGTTCTTGAGTGAAAAACTGAACAGGTAGCTACAGCTCTGGTAGAATAAGCCCATACTTTGTAAGGCAAAGTCATACCTGACTTGTTGTAAATAAAAGAAATACAGCAGTACGCCATTTAGCTAAGGTGGCTTTAGATAACTGTCTATGCACATCTAGCAAATGTAAAAAGAAGTTATGTACCTACCATAACGTTCCATGTTAGTTGTCTTCTTCTCGTCTTCTTTCTTGCTGTTTGGGTTCGGAGCCGACTCGGCTATCTTCAAAAGCTCGAGAGCTGCTTACTGTCTCAAGGCCCCCCTGTATCCCATGATGCATGGCGCTAGATACCCATATCTCGTTTGGTAAGTCTAACTGCAGACATAATAATAAAGGAATCCTATCCTAGAATGCATAAATCCTACTGGAGAGACTACTAGTCAGAAAGGAATAGCCAGAGAAGACTCAGCCAGTGAAAAATCAAGAGGAACTCTTCTCGGTCCACTAGGATAGGGGGATGGAGGGTGGGACGCAAGAAAGAAGGTGAAAAGAAGACAACTAACATGGAACGTTATGGTAGGTACATAACTTCTTTATGTTAAGTTGTCTATCTCACCTTCATTCTTGCTGGTTGGGACAGCGTCCCTAGCACCTAAAGTCCTGGGTGGCTCATCGGAACAGACTCTTCAGAACAGTGGAACCAAAATCAGCTCTGCTCCTGGAGACCAAATCCAACTTGTAATGCGAAATGAAAGTATGAGGGTTGGCCCACTTAGCCGCAGCACAAATAGATTCCATGGGCAACCTAGCCTGAAAAGCCACTGAAGTAGCCAAAGCTCTGGTAGAGTGACCTTTTGGTTTGACTGGTAATTTTTTATTCCTGAGTTGATATATGAATGTGATGATAGAAGTCAACCACCTAGATAAGGTTACCTTGGAGACCGGAAGACCTTATTTACCTACTGCATAGGACAGGAAAAGTTGATCTGATTTTCAAATGTCTTTTGTTCTATGCAAATAAAAGCGTAGCTGCCTGTGAACATCTAACTGATGCAACTTATATTCTGCCCTGTTGGAGTGGTTAGGGAAAAACACAGGAAGGTCTATGGACTGATTCAAGTTACTCTCTGAAGAGACCTTAGGAAGGAAAGAAGGATTAGTCCTAAGAGCAACCCTGTCATTGTGGAACACGAGGTATGGGAGACGGATAGAAAGAGCCTGTAGTTCCGAAACTCTTCTGGCTGAAGTAATAGCTACCAGAAAAAGAGTTTTTCAAGATAAGAACTTCAGTGAACAAGAAGCTGCGGGTTCAAAAGGGGGCAAAATTAGCAAAGCTAAAATCAAATTTAGATCCCACGGTGGTGGAGGATCTCTGACTGGGGGCCTGAGCAGAGTGGTTCCTTTGAGAAAGGCTTTACAGAGCTTATCGGACATGATACTGTTTTCTGAAAGGCCAATGTGAAAATTTGAAATTGCCGCTAACTGAACTCTAATTGTCGCAGAAGCGGACCCCACATGGAAGAGCTCTGCAAGAAATTCCAAAATAGAGTGTACAGGGGCTGAAAAGGGGTCAATACTTTTTGCCTCTGCCCAGGAAGAAAAACGTTTCCACTTACTAGCGTACATTTTCCTGATCGTAGACTTGTGTGATGACAGAAGGATTTCAAGCACAGAGGGGGAGATATCTGGGAGCGTGGCTAAGGTTGGAAGTGGAGCAGCCACTCTGTGAGCTGGAGAGAGTGCAGGGATTGGTGCAGCCCGCCCAATTGATGAATCAGGAAGTCTGGAACTAGGTCCAGAGTCCAAGGCTGTTCGAGAAGATAGCGATGCAGGAACGGAAACCATATTTGTTGAGGCCAGTAAGGGGCAATGAGGATCATTTTGCAACCCAAAGCAGTAGCCTTCTGAATTAGTTTCGGTATGAGGGGGAAGGGAGGGAATGCATAAAGAAGTCCCTGGGGCCAATCGTGGACTAGAGCGTCTCTGGGGGAATGCCCGGGAAGTGGAAGGAGAGAGAAGAAATTGCTGCACTTGCTGTTGAAGGAAGTTGCAAAAAGGTCGCAGCAAGGTTGGTCCCATCTGCGGAAGATTTGGTCCGCAATTACCTGGTTCAGAGACCACTCGTGAGGCATGAGAATTGCTCTGCTCAGTCTGTCTGCTATAACGTTGGACCTCCCAGGGATGTGCATAACAATCAGAAACCGTTGGGAAGAGATCGCCCACTGCCAGAGTCTGAGGACTTCTCGACATAAGGGGTAGGACCTGGTTCCACCCTGCTTGTTGATGTACCACACTACGGACATATTGTCCGTTTGAACTGCAATGGTCCCGGTAGGAAGAGAGTCCTGAAGAGCCTGCAACGCTAAGAGCACAGCCCTCATCTCCAAGACATTTATGTGCAGATGATACTCGTGAGGTTGCCAGGTGCCTTGGACTGTTCTGCCCTGATAATGCCCCCCCCCACCCGATCAGGGAAGCGTCCGTGGTCACTGTAGCCACTGGAGGGGGGAGAACAAATGGTCTGCCGTGGAGCACTGACGTGGAGACCATCCACCATGCAAGATGCCTCTTGCATGCCTGAGTGATCATAATCATGTAAGACATGGGATGTTGCTGAAAAGACCATTGGGTGAAAAGAGGCCACTGGAGGATCCTCGTGTGAAAATGAGCTAGAGGGACAAGTACGATCGCTGCTGCCATGAGACCTAGCGTCTGAAGGACAAACCTGGCTTGAATCCTTTTGCATGCTAATAAATTCTTGACATGCTGACGAATCACTAACACCCTGTCTGGTGGGAGGCTCGCTAACATGTCTTTGATATTTAAATTTGCGCCTATAAAGGTGATAGATTGACAGGGCGACAATGCAGACTTTTCGAAATTTATTGTGATACCTAGCCTGGAGCAAGTGTGGATGGTGCAGTCTCTGGCTCACAGAAGGTGATGTCTGGTGGTAGCAGTGAAGAGCCAGTCGTCAAGATATGGAAACACCTGGAATCCTTGCCGTCTCAGGTGAGCGGTAACTACTGCCATACATTTGGTAAACACCCTGGGGGCTGTGTTGAGACCAAAGGGCAGAGCTCTGAACTAATAATGGCTGGCTCCAAGCCGGAAGCGAAGGAATCTTCGGGAGCGTCTGTCCATTTTGATGTGGTAGTACACATCCTGAAGATCTATGGAGCACATCCAATTGTCCTGACCCAGGAAGGGTAAAATGGACTGAAGCGTGACCATCCGGAACTTTGTTCTTTGTACAGACTTGTTTAGTCTGCTGAGATCCAAAATGGGTCTCCAGTCCCCTGTCTTTTTTGGTACCAAAAAGAACCTTGAGTAAATTCCGGATCCTTGTTGGTCTGCTGGGACTTGCTGGATGGCCCTTTTTCTTAGCAGTTTTGAGACCTCTTGCACTGCTTGGTCCCTTAGATTGGGTGGAACATCTGGAAGGGACTTGTTTGACCATAAGGGGGTGCGAGCGAAGGAAATTCTGTAGCCTCCGGATATGACGGACTGTACCCATTTGTCTTGAGTTATGTCTTGCCAGGCTCTTGAGTACAGCGATAATCTTCCCCCGACTGCCTCCAGAGGTGAGCAGCTGGGCAACCCTTCAGGGATGTTGGAAGGGCTTGTCAGAGAAAGATTCTCTGCTGCCCTGGTTTTGCGGACCCCCTCTGCCACGAGGGCGGCGTCTGTTATTATTCCCTCCTCTGCCCCTGGAGGGAAACTCACCATGTGTGTCCAGCAAGGCTCCTTGGGATTTCCGGAACCACATCTTTCCACTCTTCTGACCCTTAGGATATGGTCTGGAAGGAGTGGAAAAACGGACTCCTACGGCAGAGAGAGTCTTGCCTTCCTGCTCACACCTGGTAAGGGTATCTTTCACCTGTGATCTGAAGAGAGAGGAACCATTAAATGGGGTGTTGGTGAAAGATGCTCTGAAAGGTTCCGCAAAGTTACAAAGCTGCATCCAAGCGTGCTTCCTTAGGGCCACGCCTGTGCCTGCAGCTCTATTCGCACAATTGGCTGCATACGAAATGAGCCGCATGGAGGAGTTTACCACTGAGTTAAGAGTCGCTAGCTGGGAGGCTGCTTTAGCCTGGGCCCCCTCAGCTGATGGATCTTGGAGGGTATCTCCAAGCTCTTTCAGGAGATCCCTCTGAAGACGGGTAAAGTGGCACAGGTAATTCAGGGACCGCATGGAAAAGGTCGCTGAAGAGAACATCCACTTCTCATATCTGTCCATCATCCTGGACTCCTTGTTAGGGGGATGAACAGATGAAGAAGTTTCAGCCAACTCCTTCTTTGTGGCCGCTGCTAGCACCATGGCATCAACGGGGACACCCTTGCTCAAGAACTGTTTGTCCTGCCAGGCAGTAATGAGCTTGGCAGGTCTTCTAGGGGTTGGTTCCACTGTGTCTGGAGCCGTCCATGCCTTTCGAGCCACCACAGACATCAGTGGGTCGAAAGGGGGAGACACCCAGGAGGTGGAAGGTTGGGATCCAAATGCATCCAGGAATACCGACTCATCCTTGGAAGGGCTTAGGGTAGTCCAGTTTCCCCTCTGCCTAAGCATCTCAAGGATGTCTGAGAAGGAGACATCTTCAGAGGGGGATCTTGGGGACCCTTCCAACTCCTCTAAGTCGGTATCTGATGTGACAGACTTGGAGGAGTCAACATGCTTCCTCTTACAATTTCTCTTGCGAGGTGGCTCCTCTGAAAGATCAGGGGATGCCTCGGAAGAGGTGGATACACCCAATGGGATGTCCTGGACCGCTGGATCCCCATGCTCGGGGTCTGGAAGAGGGGCAGAGGCTGACACAGGCACCCTAGGGGAGTAGCCGATGGGGTGGATCGTGGGACTGACTCAGGGGCCAGTACACTCCTCATCACCCTGAAGGCGTCCCTGCCTGGATGCAGAGAAGGCTCAGGCTCTGAAGAAACCAGAAGCCCCCCCCCCCCCGCACCGAGGGAGACAGCTCCGAGGCAGATGTGGGAGCCGAGCTCACCTGCACTGAAGCACCGAGAGGGACAGCGGGGTCGGACAAGGGTCCGATGCCACTCGCCCCCTCGGAGCCAACGAGGGAGTCTCGGCGCCTAGATCCCTCCAGGGAAGGTACCATGGAAGGGATCGGAGCTGACGATGGAACCGAAAGAGAGGGTATCATCGCCGACGGTTCCACGACTCGAACCCCAACCAACTCTGGCTCCGAGCTCATAGGAAGAGTCAGAGGAGGAATATCTACAGCTGTGGATGGAGCCGACTCCTGATGAGGAGGGCTGGACAACATTTTAGCTAGGGCCTGCGATTTTAAGAGCCTACTGACCACTCTTTCCAAGTCATGGTCCAAAAGTCTAGAGGACCGAGAAGAATGGGATGATCGGTGACTACGCTCCGATTGGAGCAGGGGCGACTTCGGAGCCGAACGTATTGACTCCAAAGAAGGAGACCTGGAATCTTTCAACTCTCAGCCGGCTCCGAAGACCGTGTCGGAGCCGACTGGGAGGGAGGGACATCGGTTCCAGCCGGAGCCGAAATGGCTTGTGTGGCTTCACCCAACGACAGCTCCAAACTGGAAGCCGATGGTTTAGGTGGCCTGGAAGATTTTGCCGGCTGAGCCTTTGCCGGTGAATCTTGGGGTTTAAGCATACCCCTCAGAATCAATTTATTTTTGCGCTCCTGCAGGACTCTTGGACTGAAGGCATGACAGACCGAGCAAGAGTCCTGCAGGTGCACAGCGCCCAGGCAATAAACACAAGAAGTGTGACCATCTGTCAGAGACATCTTCTGACAGCATGAATCACACTTCTTGAATCCAGACGGTTTTGGATCCTTGGACATCCTAACGAGAAAACTAAGGACAAGTTTTCACACAGATAGTTAAGGTAACCAACAGTAAAAAAGTTAACACTCTACAGTTACCACAAACCACTACAAATACCAATACAACCAAAAAAAATATCTAAAACTATCACTAAACACTAACAGTGATTAATTAGAAGAAAAAACTTTTTTTTTTTTTTTAAAGGGAGATAGAAAGAAAGGCTAACCTCTAACTTAAATGGAAAGAATCTTTCTGTGGAAAAGGGAGAGAAAGAGGAAGGGAAACTAACTAAAACGAGTTTCTTAAGGAAGGTGTCGCTTATCTAGAAGAAAAACTGGCTACAATACTAAAGTTCTAACTAACGACTAATTCTACACTATCAATATAGATTTTTAATAAGAAAAAATACAAAAAATAGTAAAGCTTATACGACCTGAGCCAGTAGAACAACCTCGTAGCAGAAGTGGCAAACGAGATCTGGGTATCTAGCGCCAGGCATCATGGGATATAGGGGGGGCCTCGAGCCAGTAAGCAGCTCTCGAGCTTTTGAAGATGGCTGAGTCGGAGTCGAGGATCGGCTCCGAACCCAACCAGCAAGAATGAAGGCAAGATAGACAACTTAACATCAAGTATTCACCTTTGTTGGAATAGTTCAGGAAGAAGACTGGTAGATTGATACATTGATTAATGTTGACAGGTGATACTACCTTGGACAAAAAGAATGCATTGGTTCATAAGAAGATTCTATCCTTATGGAAAATGAGATATGGAGGTTTCACCGACAATGCCTGAATTTCCGAAATTCTTTTGGAGGAAGTGATGGCAACTAAAAACAAGGTCTTCCAAGACAAACATTTAAGGTCACAATCATGGGCAGACTCAAAGGATGGAAGAATCAAGCACTGCAGTAGCAGACTGAGATCCCACAGTGATGTGGGATCTTTAAAATGGGGGTTTAAGAAGAATTGTGCTGCACAAAAAAAGCTTTGCATAGTTTATGAGAGGCTAGTGAACGGCCATCAAACCCAATGCGAAAATTAGAAATTGCTGCCAACTGGACTCTCACTGTTGAAGAACTAGCGGCTTGGTTGAAAAGTGGTATCAAGAACTCCAGCACATGACTAACTTGGGCCAAGACAGGGTCTACATGCTTTTGAACAGCCCAGTGTACAAATCATTTCCACTTACTAGTGTAAAGTTTCCTAGTGGATGGCTTAAGGGAAGACAATAAGATGTGATGAACAGGGGAAGAGAGCATCAACTACCTGGTTATCATTAGAATTGTTGAAACAAAGCTGTCAGCTTCAGGTTCACAAGGTCCAGATGTGTCATGCCTGTTGGGTGAGACAAGAGGTCTGGAGCTGGGGCCAGAATCCACGTTTTGTGAATTAAGTGAGGCCACAGGAAAGGAAACCAAATTTGTAAAGGCCGAAAGGGGGCAACGAGGATGACCTTGGTCTTCAGCCTGGAAGCTCTTTGAAGGAACCTCGGAATTAGGGGAATTGGGTGATATGCGCAAAGTAATCTGGGGAGCAATCGTGGAGAAGAGCATCCTTTGGTGACTCCCCCTGTGGGGGGATTAGGGCAAAATACTTGCTGCACTTGTTGTTTAGATGAGATGCAAAGAGATCGCCGCAAGGCTGTTCCCACTTGTGGAATATTTGTTCTGCAACTTTCTGGTTGAGGGATCATTCGTGAGGTAACAGTATGCACCTGCTCAGCTTGTCTGCTAGCACATTGGACTTCCCTAGAATATGGGTTGCTAAGATTTGGAAAATATTGCCCATTCCTTACTGCTTCTCAACCTAGATGGTATGATCTGGTTCCTCCTTGTCTGTTGATATACCAAACCACTGACATATTGTCTGTTTGAATGGAAACTCTTCCTAATGGGAAAGCATCCTGAAAGGCTTGCAACACTAAAAGCACTACTTTCGACTCCAGTACGTTGATATGCAAATTGGCCTCTTCAGGAGACCACATGCCTTTGACTGTTTCTTCCAGGTAATGCCCCCCCCCCTCCCCAGCTGGGAAATGTCCATGGTCACTATGGCCTTGGGCTGCAAGGGAACAACTGGATGACCCTGTAGCAACTGATCCAATTGGATCCACCACATCAGGCTTTTCTTCCACGAGTTGGTAATTCATATTGGAACGGATAAGGGTATTTGAAGAATCGACCACTGGGATGACAACATCCACTGGAGAATCCTCATGGGAAACCTACCTAGCTAGCAGAACAAGGGTTATCACTGCTGCCATTGATCCTAGAGCTTGTAGAACTAGGTGAGCCGAGATCAGGGTACTGCAAAGTATCTTCTTGACTTGTGACCTTAAAGTGTGAACTCTGGGAATGGGAAGGGAGGCTATTGTTGACCTTGTGTCTAGTAGAGCTTTTATGAATTCTAGAATTTGAGTTGGCTCTAAATTTGACTTCTCAAAATTTACGGTTATTCCTAACCTTGTGCAGGTGTAGATTACTTCTTCTCTTGCCATGATGAGTTGATGCCTGTTAGGAGAGGTAATTAGCCAGTTATCTAAGTATGAAAGCACATTGAATCCTTGTAGTCTCAAGTGAGCTGCTACCACTTCCATACATTTGGTGAACACCCTGGGGGCTGTGTTGTGTCCATAGGGCAGTGCTCTGAACTGATAATGACTGGCTCCTAGCCGGAAGCATAAGAATCTCCTGGATTGCCTGTTTATTCTTATATGATAGTATGCATCCTGGAGATCTACTGAGCACATCCAGTCATCCTTTTCCAAAAATGGAAGAATGGACTGAACCGTGACCATCTGGAACTTTTCTTTCGAACAAATCTGTTTAGGTTGCTGAGCTCCAGAATTGGTTTCCAGTCTTCTGTTTTCTTTGGTGCTAAAAAGAATCTTGAGTAAGGTCCAGATTCTTTCTGGTCCGGGGGGATTTCTTAGATAACTCTTGTTTAGCAGCTTTTGTATTTGCATGGCTGCTTGACCCCTCTGATTGGGTGGAACATCGGGCATTTTTCTAGAAAATGGAGGGAAGGAAAATGGAATTATATATCCTCTGGATACAATCCTCTGCACCCAAGTATCTTTTGTTATTTCTAGCCAGACTCTCTGGTGCAGGGACAAATGACCCATGACTGCCTCTAGAAGGGGACAATCAGGCCTCTGTTAAGGTGTGTAGGAATGGTTTGCCAAAGAATGGTTCCTCTGCCGTGAGAGTGGGGCTACAATTTGAATTTCCCCCTCTGCCTCTGTGGGAAGAGCATCCATGTGTGCCCTGGAAAGATCCTTGTGACTTCTTGAACCACATCTTTCCACCTTCCTGATGATTCCTCTAGAAGGATTGTTTTTTTTTTTGGGGGGGGGGGGTGGAAAAATGCATGCCCACGGCAGAGAGGGTCTTTCCATTCCACTCCCACCTGAACAACATATCTTTCACTCTGGGACCAAAGAGAGATGTGCTGTCAAAAGAAGCATTGACAAACATAGATGTAAAAGGCTCCGCAAAGTCACACAAGCACATCCAGATTTGTCTCCTGATGGCTACGCCTGCATCCACTGCCCTTGAGGTTCCTTCTGCCACATTAGAAATAAGCCTCATGGACGTGTTCAATATCAATTGCAGGGTCGCCAGGTGTGCAATGATGGAATCCTTCACCTCCTCAGACATGGTTCCTGCAAGGGTATCCAAGAGTTCCTTTATCAGATCCCTTTGTAATCTGGTGAAATGTCCCAGATAGTTCAGGGACCTCAGGGTAAAGGTCCCTGAAGCGTAGACATGCTTTCCAAACCTATCCATTGCTTATGACTCCTTGTCAGGGGATGAACAGAGGAACTTTCATGGGCTGGTTCCTTTCTGGTGGCCGCAGCTATGACCACGGCATCAACAGGGGGGCCCTTGGACCAGAACTGCTTGGCTTCCGGAGGGATCATAATTTTATCAGGCTTCCTTGGTATGGGCTCAATGGTTTCAGGCCCCTTCCATGCCCACCACGAGACAATTAGAGGAGCCTGATGACAGGCAGAATCACCCAAGACATAGATGGGCCGGTACCAAACACCTCCAGGAGCACAGATTCCGCCGAAGGATTGCTGGGCTTCCAGCCACCTCTCTGTTTTAGGATTTCGAGGATGTCTGCAAATGAGACATCGGCAGGAGGTGACCATGGGGACACTTTGCTCTCCTCAAAATCTGTGTCTTCAGTGACAGATTCAGGAGAATCCAGATGCTTCCTCTTACATGTCCTCTTCCAGGGGACCTCTTCAGTGGGATAATCTGGGGAGGTATCAGAAGAAGTAGAAATACCCAATTGGGTGTCCTGAGGTTTTGGGACTGGCTGCCCCTGTGGGAAGGTTAGCTGAGACTCTTGAATCAGAGAAGGGGAAGATACAGGACCCGAGGGGATAGGACCAGTCTGGGACATGGAAGCTAACAGGGCTCTCTCCAAAGTCCTAAAGTCTGACCTTCCCGGAGATGGATAGGAATACGGGTCTGAAAGGAGGGCTTTCTTATACTTGATCCTTCCCTGCCCAAAATAACATCACCCCGAGGCAGAAGCTGGAGCCAAACTAACCCTTGCTAAAGCTCCGAGGTGTAGAGATGGCTCCAAAGCCCTCTGAGTCAACTGAAACACCTCAGATCTGACAGGGTAGAATCGGCTCCTAGCGCTCTCCAGATGTGATAGTATGGAGGAGATTAGGGCAAGCTTCGGATCCGAGGCTAAAGAGATCTTCTGATCCGAATGAGATGGGCCTGGACAACTTGGATCCAAGGGCTCCAAACCCACAGAGGGAGTCAGAGGAGGAAGAGTTAGAGCTGGTGTCTTGGATATATGTGTTTCCTGACCCAAAGGAGTAAGAGCTGAAGCAACAACTGGGAGGCTCTGTGCCAAAGGTATATGTCTCACTATGCTCTCCACATCTTCTACAGTGAGGCTTCTAGAAGAGCAAGAGGACTGCCTAGTAGGAGAATCCGGTCTATAAAGAAAATGAGAAGGCACTCTCGATGGGACAGGCTCCAAAGATGGAGAGTACCTTGTCCTAGGAAGTTCGTCCAGTAGTCTAGGAGGATTGGATGTCTTCAGATATGATGAATCCTTAGTTTTCGGAGACTTTGGATTTGAAGAGACAGTCTGATCTGAAGACATACTTTTTACTTTTGTTTGATCTGAGGGGGTCAGATCTGAAAATGTCATTTTCTTTTTCTTGGATGGATCTGAGGAAACTGTTGGATCCAAAGAAGGTCTTTTTGAAGTTTTCTCCAAGGTCTTAGAGGAACCAGAAGAAAAGCTTAGAGATGAGTGAGACAACCTTTTGGATGTTTCTCCAGAGATGGCTTCAGCAAAGGAAGATGGTAAAAACCCCTTCAAGATTAATTTGTTTTTGCATTCCACTAACACTTGGAGGTTAAAGGCATGGCACATCACAGATCTGTCTTGCAGATGGTGGGGGCCAAGGCAGTAGACACAAAGGGTGTGTGAGTCAGAGAAGGGAATCTTTTGTCTGCACTTCCCACACTTCTTAAAACCGCAGATATTTTTTCCTTATTCAGCCACATTATGAATAAACAGTTATAGGAACTACAGAGAAGAAACTTCAACACCACCACAAAAGGCAATAACAAAACTGAAAGCAAAAACAACTATCAAGAATATTGGAATTTTTTTTTTAACAAGAAAGAGTGTGAAGGGGCTACCTACAAAGGTATTAAGGCTAAGATAAATGTAGAAGTGTAAGGGAGAGAAAACAGGGAGAAAGAGATACTAACAATAGTATCTAGAGTACGCTACTACAATAAAGAGAAAAATTAAAGAAAGATTATAGTAGAAGAAAAAAATACAAGCACTTATCTATCTCAAGAAGCTCGAGAGTCAAACAATCCACTTCTTTAATCTAACGGAGGCAAATGAGATCTGAAGTAATGGGGAAGATGCATTGTGAGTAAGGGAGAAGCTCGAGAGTTCTGGGTTGCCACGAGTTGTACGGAGGCCGAGTCAGATACGATGTCTCAGATCCAAACCCATCACTTGAGGAAGGAATAAAAACTGACAACATCAGATCATAAACTATGTCCCCACACTGCAAATAGGGTTAAACTGCATAAAATATATAAGAAATAGTTTAAAATGTGCTAAGGCTTGATCTACAATCTGCACAGTGAAATAAACACCACAGTTACATTATGAAGTGAAATTCACTTGTCAGTTTAGTGCCAAAAACTCAAATATATACCCTTAAATCAAATAGAAAACCTTTAAAACAGCATGCCTCCCATGTCAAAAATGAACTCTCCACAGTCAAATCTAAATAAAGTAATTTGCAGTAAAATTGACTTTAACAGCAACAACAACAAAAAAACTACAGCAGTGTTACTTCGGTAGTAAATATCGAATAAGTAAAAAAAATGTGAAAAAAAACTTATGTACTCACCATAACGTTATATCTGTGTTGTCCATTTTCATTCTTCCTCGACTGATGGGTCTTGGATTCAACTTGGCCGCTTCTACCTGATCCTCAGATCCAAACTTTTGAGCTTCTCCCTTTACCCATAATGCCCTGCCTGCCTAATAACCTCAGATCGAGCTTGCTGCCCATAGGAGACGGTGGACAATACCTTAATAGAACTCAAGAAGGTATAGAAATAGAAAAAGACCTGAAGCTCAAACAAGGAGCAAATGTTTCCAAACTAAAACCCTTAGGCCTATCCAAGAGCAAAGGGAAGGGGGCTAGAAGGGTGGGAAGTTGAGGAAGAATGAAAATGGACATCACATATGTAAAGTCATGGTGAGTACCTAACTTTAACATCTGATGTTGTCATTTTCATTTATCCCTCAACTGATGAGACAAAGTCCCCAGCTTAAGGAACCTTGGGTGGTCCTCAAGGAAGGATATTTTGGAGTACTGCATAGCCAAAGGTACCTCTGTTTCTAAAAACTAAATCCAGTTTGTAATGAGTAATACAGGTATGAGCAATGGACCAAGTGGCAGCTGCACAAATGTCCTCTATAGATTCTCTTGACCAAAACACTGAGGATACAGGTGTAGACCTCATGGAATGAGCTCTAAGAGGCTTTTGCCAAGACAATCCTATTTTATTATAGACAAAGGAGATACAATTGGTTAACCATTTCACCAGTGTAACTTTGGAAACTGACTTGCCCAATCTGCTAGGTGAAAAAGATATAACCAATTGGTCGGTCTTCTGAAAATCCTTGGTTCAATGGAGATAAAACCAAAGTTGTCTATGTACATCCAAAAGATGGAACATATATTCTACCTTGTTTGAAAAATGATCTCATTAATATTTGACTCAGAAGCTACCTTAGGCAAAAAAGATGGGTTGGTCCATAAGGACACTCTCTCTTTGTGAAAAAAAAACACAAACAGATAAGGAGATTTAATGTGACAGCAACTAGAAAAATGGTTTTCCAAGACAAAAACTTGAGATCTGAGTTGGCAGGGGGTTCAAAGGGGTTTTGGGTCAGAGTCTGAAGCAAAATATTTACATTCCAATAAGGAGTAGGATCCTTTAGTGTAGGCTTAAGTAGAAAAGCTCCTTAGAGGAAGGATTTACATAATTTAGAAGAATCTAAGGAAGAATTATTTTCACCTAGATGGAAATTTGAAATGGCAGCCAACTGGACCTTAATAGTAGAAATGCTAGTCCATTCACTGAAAATTGAATCTAAAAAATCAAGTACAGATGGTACAGGGGCAGAAAGGGGGTGCAGATCCCTGTTAAGGGCCCAGAACACAAACCTCTTCTATTTACTTTTGCAAAATCTTTTCAGTAGAAGCTTTTTGAGAAGATAAGATATGAATGACCAGAGAAGAGAGCCTTAGCTATCTAGCAATGAGTGAAACTGGATAAACCATGCAGTCAGTTTGAGGTCTGTTATGTCCGGATGAGTCATACCTGTCATGTGAGACAGGAGGTTTGGACTGGGATCTAGTATCCAGGGCAGATGTAGAAGGTGAGGCCAGTGGAAGGGGAACCAGATCTGAAAACGCCAAAAGGGTGCAATGAGGATAACTGTGCTCTTCAACCGGTATGCTTTCTGTAGAAATTTAAGGGTGAGAGGTAGTGCATTTATAGCATCTCTCAGTGACTCCCCCATTGCAGGGACCAGGGCAAAGAACTTTTTATACTTGTTGAAGGGGAAGGGACTAGGTCGCAGCATAGCTGGACCCATTGACGGAAAATTCTCTCCGCAACTTTGACATCAACAGACCACTCATAAGGCATCAGAATGGACCTGTTTAACTTGTCCGTAATCACGCTGTCTTTCTCTGGTATGTGTGTTGCTATTAAAATGTAGACTGAAGAGATCACCTATTACCACACTCTCATTGCTTCAAAACATAGTCGATAAGATTTGGTTTCTCCCTGTTCGTTGATGTACCAGACCACTGACATAGTGACTGTCTAAACAGCAATTGTCCTGAAGGGGAGAACATCTTGAAAAGCATGCAAGTCTAGTAGGACTACTATCACTTCTAGGACATTGATATGCATCTTAGCCTCTTCTGGAGATCACGTACCTTGGACTGTCCTTTCCAAGAAGTGCCACCCACCCCATCTGGGAGGTGTCTATGGTCACTGTGGCCATGGTCAGGGGAAAAACACATGGATGGCCTTCAGAAACTTTGTTTGAGTGAAGCCACCAAAGAACATATCCTTTGCAAGCTAGTGTGATCTTGACTGGGGCAGTTAAAGGCTGATGAAGAAAGAACCACTGTACCAACACTTTCCAGTGCAAAATTTGCATGTGAAACCTAGCTAAAGGGATTAGGGTGATAGCTACTGCCATGGATCCCAAGGCTTTTAAGATTAGTCATGCTGGAACAGAAGAAGGCAGGATTACTTTCTTGACCTGCGATCTGAGTGTCTGGACTTGAGTTGGCGGAAGAGAGGCTATTTATCAGGATGGCGCAGTGGTGCAGCAGTGCATTGTTGCCTCACAGCAAGAGGTCCTCCGGTTTGATTCTCGGCTGGGGTGCTTTCTGTGTGGAGTCTGCATGTCCTCCCTTGCATTTGTGCAGGTTTCCTCCGGGTGCTCCAGCTTCGTCCCACATTACAAAGACATGCATCTGGAGTGTTTCTCCCCGGGCCTCCACTGAAAATCGGCTTCGTTCCAAGCCGGACTTTTCCGGTTAACAAACGATAAATAAATAAATAATTGCACATGTCCAGACACACACCTATGGACTCTAGACTCTGGTTAGGTGTGACTTGTGATTTGCTGCAACTGATTGTGAAGTCTAGATGGAGACAGAACTGGAGCAAGTAGTCCTTGCATTGTAGGAGAAGGTGTCTGGTTGGAGCAATTATGAGCCAGTTGTCCAGGTGCAGAAACACCTGGAATCAGAGCAGTCTCAAGTGAGTTGCTACCACCATCATGCATATGGCGAACACCCTGGGGTCTGTGGTGAGACCAAACGGCAATGCTCTGGACTGGTAATGACTGGCTTCCAGCCGGAAGCACAGATATCTTCTGGAGTGCCTGTTCATTTTGATGTGATAGTAGACATCCTGAAGATTTATCGAGCACATCCAATCATCCTTTAGTAGTAAGGGCAGAATGGACTGAACCATGACTATCCAGAACCTTGAATACTGCACAAACTGGTTTAGTTTGCTGAGATCCAAGATGGGTCTTAAGTCCCCTGTCTTCTTTAGCACTAAAAAGAATCATGAGTAGGTCCCAGATCCTCTTTGGTCTGGGAGGACCTTCTGGATGACTCTTTTTTTTCTAGCATTGTTTCTATTTCTAAGGCTGCTGCTTCCCTCTGATTGGGTGGAACATCGAGGATTCTCTTCATTTTTTTGTAGGGGGAATTTGGAAAAATGGTATGATATAAATTCTGGATATAATTCTCTGCACCAAGGAATCTTATGTTATGGACAACCAGGCTCTTTGGTGCAGAAATAAAATGCCCCCCCCAACTGCCCCCAGAGGGCAACAGTCAGGCCGCCTTTCAGGAGCACTGATCAGGCTTGTCCGAGAAAGAATCCCAAAAAACTGGTTCTACAGGGCACCTCTGCTACTGGGACTAGAATTTTCCATTACAGTTCTTCCACTGACTCTGGGAGAACTATTTCCTTGTGAGTTTGGAAAGGACCCTGGGATTTGCAGAACCACATTCTTCTACCTCCTTTTTGGTTCTGGAAAAAGGGTCTTTGAGAGGTAGAAAACTGCATCCTTATGGCAGACAAGGTCTTTCCTTCCTGCTCACATCTAGAGATCTTATCTTTCACTTTAGGGCCAAATAATGAAGATCGTAAAAAGGAACACTGACAAATGAAGACTTGAAGGGCTCTGCTAAGTTACATAGCTGAATCCAGGCATGTCTCCTAATGGTTATGCCTGAACCTCCCACCCGTGAGGTACCTTGCGCAGCATGGGAGATCAGCCTCACAAATGTGTAAGATACTAATTGAAGACTGACCAGTTGCAAGGAAACTCTATTGTTTTCCTGTATAGACATGGACTTAGGAAGACATTTGGAGACATTTAGTCGAATCTCTGTGTAATCTTGTAAGATGTGACAAATATTTCAGTGACCACAGAGCCAAGGTTGCTGAAGCATAAATGCACTTACTGAATCTGTCAAATACCCTGGACTCCCTGTCAGGGGGATGGACAGAAGAGCTCTGCTCTGCAAGCTCTTGTTTCGTAGCTGCTCACAACCATGGCATCAATTAGGACCCACTTGCTCAAGTGTGCCCTGTCCTTGGGAGGGGCTAAAAATTTATCAGGATGTTTAGAGATGGACTCCATAGTATCCAGTTCCTTCTACGCCTGGCAAACAACCAGGTCTATAAGTTCATCACATGGGGGGGGGGGGCGGTCACCCAAAACGTAGCCGAGCCAGATGCAAAAGTCTCCAGGAACACTGACTCCTTTTAGGAAGGGTTATCGGAAGACCAACCACCAATTTATGGTTTTAAGAGCTCAAGAATTACTCTGAATCAGACATCTTAAGGTGGAGACATGGGGGACCGTTCCTCTTTATCAAAACTGATGTCCTCCATGACAGATTCATGACGGGAACCTAAGTGAATCATTTTACATGTTCTCTTCCAAGGGACCTCATCAGCAAGATAGTCTGGTGAGGTATCAAAAGTGTTGGAGGAGTCCTGAGGGACTGACTGGAGACTTGGACAAGCTGTCTGTCACAGTGGAATGGAAGAACAAGGCTCAGAGCAGTGACATAAAGGAGACAGATTGATATGATCGGGGAGGGGTGTGAAATTGATGGCATTGGAGCCGACATCTCACGAACCGTCGGCCCCTGTAAACCTGTAACCACTCCACCCAAGGATGGAGTCAGACCAGAGGTTTCCACAGCCAAGGCTCCATGGGGCAGGGATGGCTCCAATAACTCTGAAGTCGACTCGAGCCCCTGTTGCCAGCACTGATGCTTCTGCTCTGACAGTCCTACTGCTCCAAAAGGTTCAGAGCTGGATGGCTCAGAGAAGTGACTAGAGTCAAAGAAAGATCTGTCTTCATATCAAATGAAGACAACCTCAAGGATCTTGGATCCAAATGCTCCAAAACTGCAGCTCAGATCGGAGAAGGAAAAAATGAAGGGGGACTGGTGACAGGCAGGCTCAAGGATCCGATGAGAGTCAGAGATGGGGATTCCCCCCATTTGGATCTGAGGTCTGAGGAATTTCCTCATCATCTATCCACTTCATCTGAGGACAAACCCCTGGAAGACCAGAGAGAAGAGGTAAGGGATGGAGGTCTAGAATGATTCCAATGAGATTCCAGCAAGAAATAAGAAGGGACCAGACATGTTATCGGTTCTGGTACAGGAAGAGGTGACTGGATCTGAGGTGATTTAGATTTCAGAGCAGAGGGATCCAAAGTGGTCAGATTCGACTTGTTTGATACTTTTTGAGGTGGCTCTGAGGAAGGAACTCAAGAAGATGTAGGATCCGGCAATCCCTTTCCAGATTGTCCTTGGGAACAGAGTCGGGCTTCCCTTTGTCAGTTTTCTTTGAGGGGGTTTGAGCCCCAGCTGAAACAGAGGAAGAAGTGGAAGGGAGAAGGCCCTTCAAAACAATCTGATTTCATCTATCTGTGACTGCCCTGGAGTTGAAGACAGCATATACAGAGCAATCTGCATCTAAATGGGCAGAACCCAAGCAGTATATGCATTCCCTGTGGGCATCCGAGTTAGGCACTTTATGCCCACAGGTGATGCATTTTTTTGAACCCAGTAGGTTTATTGACCATCCTGGCATACCTAAAGAAAGAAAAGGCCAAGGAAAAAAAATCAAACAGCAATAAAGAAGTACTTTTTTAAGCAGGATAGGAAAAGAAAAGCTATCAACAATGGTAGACAATAAATACACTAAAAAGGGGTAGGAAAAGAACAGAAGAAAAACAGCAATGTACCAGCAATGGTACTAGACAGAGATAACAAATTCTCAGTAAAAAACACAAGGAAGACCAGCAAAGTAAATTTCCTGGAAAAGGGAGGAAGGAGACAGAAAAAACAATCAGTAAATAGACTATCAGGGAATAAAAATGTTCAAAGAACTCATTGTTTAACCTAAAGAAACAACAAACAGGTAGAGAGGGATAGGATCCACGTCTGTAGTGATGAGGAGGCAAATGAGATCTGGAGTATGTTAGGCAGGTGGGGCATTATGGGTAAAGGGAGAAGCTTGAGAGCTTGGATCCGAGGATCTAGTAGAAGCAGATGAATCTCATCCAAGTTGGATCCAAGACTCATAGGTTCATATGTTCACAGGTAGGTGCTAGGCTATCGACCCAAGGGCCTACGTAAGCTAAGCCAACAAGGTTCCCTGGCTTACGCCACCCAAGAAAGTTATATTCCTGTGCCACTGTTGAGCAGAGACACAGAAGTGATCCCCAGGGTGTATTTCCTATTTCCTATCCACTCATCAAGATTTTTCTTGAAGAGTGCTAATGAAGAACTTTGCTTGACATAGATGGGTAGCCTGTTCCAGAGTATGGGAAGTCTCTGGGACAGGAATCTATCCCTCCAGCATGTCCTGTTTATTGTGGTGACAAGGTTTAGGTCCCTAGAGCGTGTAGCTCGGAGGGATTGGGATTTCTTTAGGTGTAGCATGTCCAACAGCTCTGGGTTTGACATAGCTTTATATGTTAGGCAGAGATCACCTCGGAGTAGGCGATATGCTACGGAGTAAAGCTGGAGTTTTTTGAGGCGGTCAGTGTAGGGCATTTGTTTGAGGCCAGTAATCCTCTTTGTGAGGTACTTCTGTGGCCTTTCCAGTTGCTGCAGATGTCTTGTGAGGTATATTCCAAAAGGGACGTTGTACTCTATAATGGGGCTAATGAGTGTCGAGTAGGGGGGAACAATGACCTCTTGTTTCCTGGATGAGAACCCTTTTATGATGAGGTGTGCCACGTAGAAGGCCTTCCTGACTACTGTGGCGATGTGACTATCAAAGGAGAGACTACTGTCCACCTGGGTCTTATCACGCATTCGGTGTTAAGTAGATTGCTGCCTATGTGGTAGTTCATGGGTACAGAGTTTTTACCAAAGGGGATGACACTGCACTTTTTGGCATTGAGCTTGAGGCCATGGCTCTGACACCAGGCATCTGTCTCAGCGAGGCCCTTCTATAGGATGTCCACATCATTAGGGGACTTGACTATGGCTCCTAATTTGCAGTCATCTGCGAACTTCGTTAGCCAGAGGCCTTCTGTGTTAGCCTGTACTTGAGAGAAGTAGATACCAAACAAGAGAGGTCCCAGGACAGAACCCTCTGGTACTCCACTTCTCACTGCTTTGAGGTCAGATTTGGAGTCTGCAACTTTTACAGTGTGGGTTATGTCAGTGAACCAGTTGGGAACCCATCTTGTGATGTAGGGATTTATACCTAGTTTAGTGAGTTTAACTATAATTCCAGAATGGGGAATGGTGTCGAAAGCCTTGGCGGGGTCAAGATAGGCTGTGTGAACCACCTTACCCTCATCTACGGCTTTGGTGACTGCCTCAAAGAAGTCGATCAGGAGGCATGATCTGCCTTTCACAAACCCAAAATGGGTGGGATCCAGAGTTTGGAGATTACCAATGTCTTTGTTTATGAGTTCCATGATGATACGTTCCATGGCCTTGCAGACCAGGCTCGTCAGGCTAATAGGTCGATAGTTCCCGGGATCAGTGGTGGCTCCCCCTATGTGAAATGGGATAACTGTTGCTGTGCGCCATTCAGTGGGCACAAAGCTTGATGCGAGGCTATTATTGAACATGGTGCTTAAGTGGGGAGCAAGTTCATTCTGAAGTTCATGTAAAACACAGCCTGGGATGTTGTCTGGTCTCATGGATGCTGTGTTTTTGGCTTTAGAGAGTGCAGCTTTTACCTACGTAGTTGTGATTACAGGGACTCTGCATTCTTCCTGTATAGATATGGGCCCTTTAGGGGGTGAGAGGGGGGTAAAGTTAGCACTGAACCTATCTGCCAGGATGTTGGCAATATCAGTTGGTTCTGTGCTTCGTGCCTTTGTGCTGTAACTCAGAGTAGATGTGGGTGTTGCCATCGAGATTCTTGACATAGCTATAGAATGCTTTGTGGTTGTCCTTGGAATTAGTGGCAATTTTGCTTTCGTAGCTAGCTTTGGAGGATCTTATAAGGAATTTCAGCTTCTTACTGAGGCTGACCAGGGAGCTCCTCCACTCATGGGATTTTACTATCTTTTGCAACAGTTTCTTCCTTCTGTTGTACAGTTTGTTTATGGCAGGGGACCACCAGATTGGCTTCCTTTTTTTGGAGGATAGCGTCTTGGTTCTGTTTGGGATAGCACGATCCATGCACTCGTGTAAGTGCTTATAAGAGTGCATTTGTGTAGGATTCAGCAGTTGTAACTGTATTGTCCATCTGCATGGGTGTCATGAAGTTCACCACTTCTGTCTTAAGAAGCATGAAGTTGGCTTTGGAGAAATTTTTTACTGTGGTTTCCTTAATGGGGGGTGGAGGTGGGATGTGGATATCAAGGGTGATTAGTTTATGGTCGGATCGGACCAACGAGGAGTTGACGTCAGGTGTGGAACACCGGTCACTCATGTTGGTAATGACTAGGTCTAGGATACTATTGCCCCTAGTGAGGGTGTGGATAAGTTGATCCACGGCATTGGAGTTTATGAATTCCAGAAAGCGTTGAGCTAAGGAGTTGGTACACAAGTAGTTTTCCCAGTTAATGGTGGGGTAGTTGAAGTCGTCTATTATTAGGGTGGTTGGTTGAACCCTAATATTTTCCAGTACATCAAGAAAAGAGGAGTGGGAATCCTGGGGCATGGTGGGGGATCTGTAGCAAACTACAATTTAGATTGCAGTTTTGCCCAGAGTTAGTTGCACTTGGATAACCTCGGATGCATTGTGCTGAGCAACTAGCCTGGAGGTGTGGATATCCTTAATGAATATGGACACACCTCTGCCTTTGGTGTTTCGGTCCAGGTTACATGGCCGAAAAGTGTGGTATGAGTTATAGCCTGGTAGTGCAGGGGTGCTCTGTGGAGCCTTGAACCAGGTCTCAGTCACTGCACAGATATCGATGTTCTCCATTTTCAGGAGTGCCTCGAGTGAGTGCATTTTGAGATTTAGACTTCTAGCATTGAGTAGCATTACCCTCAGTTTTTGCTTGCCTGTTCCTGTTATGGTGGTGAATTTGTTATTTGAACCTTGCCTAAAAAAGGCACTATAGGGGCAGCAAGAGTCTTAGCCAGTATCCGGAATCCCAGGGGCGACAGGTGCAGGCCATCTGTGGCAAAGCATCGTGGTCTGTCGACCATGTCATCCCAAGCAGACAGATACTGGATCCCCTTAGAATGATACCAGAAGCTTAGCCAATTGTTGAAGTAAATCATTTTGTCCTTGTACTGCGGTATCATTCTGGGCGATGGCAGAATGCTACTCTGGGATAGGGTCATACCTGCCTGGGCTACAAGATCAGAGATCTCTTCCATGTCTCTTTTCATGTAGTCCAGGGAGGTACGTCTCAGGTCATTCACACCAACATGGACAATGACAGAGTCATATTTGCACTTGTTGTAGAGTGACCTGAGTGCATGGGTTATGTGACGGATCCTAGCACCTGACAGGCAGCTGACAGTAACCTTCTCCTTGTTTAGCCTGGTGAGTGGGACATCAGTGTGCCTGACTATAGAGTCACCTATGACTAGTGTGTTGTGTACGTTGTTTTGCCTTATTGGCTGTGGTTGAGTGGCACACTGAGTCTGTGGGCTATGTATCATTTGGGTTGTGTTGGGGGATGGAGGTTGCTTGCGTTTATGCTTTGGAGGTCTCTGTTGCTTAGACAGATTATTATTGAGAGCCTCCGCAAATGTGTTTGTGTTACTATGTGTGGATTCTGGTGGTGCAGATTTAGTGAGACTATGTGATGAGTGGGGTGTGGTGCAAATGTTTACCTTCTCCTCATGACTATCAAGTTCAGTCTTGGTTGGAGAGAGCTTTACCTCCAGTTTGGCTAGATAAGTGCATCTCTCACAGGTTGTAGTGTTGGGTGGTAGGAGGAGAGGGTTGTCTGTGTACATGAGGCAATTTCTACATTGCCTCAAGATGCCCAGATTGATCAGATAGACAGGAGAGAACACTGGGAGCTGACCCTTGGACATGCCTGAATAAAAAACTATTTTCCTCTAGATAAGTGAGGAAAGTGAGTACAAGAGCTGTTTTTCTCTAAGCAAGTGAGAAAAGTAAGTAAAAAAACTGTTTTCCTCTAGCTAATGAGGAAGATTGAGTGCTATAGTAATTAGTAGCTTATTTAGTGCTTACAAGTTCTGAACAAGTGCTGAGCATGAATAAGCAAATTTAAGTGCTAAAACTAAGAATCTGTATCTGCATCAGACGAGTTACAGGACAGAAACAAGTGCAAATGCAGGCTTTCAAATCAGAAAGTTGAGAGAGATGGAAGAGATTGCCCAAATGGCCAATAAAAAGAAGTTATGTACCTACCATAATGTTCCATGTTAGTTGTCTTCTTCTCGCCTTCTTTCTTGCTGGATGGGTTCGGAGTCAATCCTCGGCTCTGACTTGGCCATCTTCAATAGCTCGAAAGCTGTTTACTGGCTCGAGGCTACCCTATATCCCATGATGCCTGGCGCAAGTTACTCAGATCTCGTTTGAAAAAGTTATTCCAGACATAAGTAAGAAAGAAATCTACCTTAGAAGCCCCCTGGGGGCCCAACTGTGAAGCTAGCCAAGCAGAAAAATGCAACCAGAGAAGGTTCAGCCAATGAAAAATTGAAAGGGGAAGCTCCTCTCGATCCATTAGGATAGGGGGATGGAGGGTGGGAAGCAAGAAAGAAGGCGAGAAGAAGACAACTAACATAGAACGTTATGGTAGGTACATAACTTCTTTATGTTAAGTTGTCTATCTCGCCTTCATTCTTGCTGGTTGGGACAGCGTCCCTAGCACCTAAAAACCTGGGTGGCTCATTGGAACAAACTCTTCAAAACAGTGGAACCAAAATCAGCTCTGTTCCTGGAAACCAAATCCAACTTATAATGCGAAATGAAAATATGTGGGTTGGCCCACATAGCTACAGCACAAATAGATTCCATGGGCAATCTAGCCTGAAAGGCCACAGAAGTGGCTAAAGCTCTGGTGGAGTGACCTTTTGGTTTAACAGGCAATTCTTTATTCCTGTTGATAGACAAATGTGATGATAGAAGTCAACCACCTGGACAATGTTACTTTTGAGACTGGAAGACCTTGTTTACCCTCAGCATAAGAAAGGAAAAGTTGATCTGATTTCCTGATGTCCTTAGTTCTATGCAAATAAAAGCGTAGTTGCCTGTGAACATCTAACTGATGCAATTTATATTCCGCCCTGTTGGAGTGGTTGGGAAAAAACACAGGAAGGTCTATGGACTGATTCAAGTTATTTTCTGAAGAGACCTTAGGGAGAAAGGAAGGATTCGTCTTGACAGCAACTCTATCATTGTGGAACACTAGGTACGGAGGACGGGAACAAAGAGCCTGCAGTTCCGAAACTCTTCTGGCTGAAGTAATGGCTACCAGAAAGAGAGCTTTCCATGATAAAAACTTCAGGGAACAAGAAGCTGCAGGTTCGAAGGGAAGCAATATTAGAGAAGCTAAAATCAAATTTAGATCCCACGGAGGTGGAGGCTCTCTCACTGGAGGCCTGAGCAGAGTGGTACCTTTGAGAAAGGCTTTATACAGCTTATGTGACATGATATTATTTCCCAACAGGCCAATGTGAAAATCTGAAATTGCAGCTAACTGAACTCTGATTGTAGCGGAAGCGGACCCAGAATGGAAGAGTTCCGCAAGAAAATCCAAAATGTGGTGTATAGGGGCTGAAAATGGGTCTATACTCTTAGTCTCTGCCCAGGAAGAAAAAAGTTTCCACTTACTAGCGTAAGTTTTTCTAGTGGTAGACTTGTGTGATGATAAAATAATTTCCCGCACAGACGGGGAGATATCTGGAAGCCTGGCTAAGGTTGGAAGTGGAGTAACCAAGCAGTAAGCTGGAATGATTGCAGGGACTGGTGCAGCCCGCCCAATTGATGGATCAGAAGGTCTGGAACTGGGCCAGAGTCCAAGGCTGCTCGAGAAGATGATGATGCAGGAATGGGAACCATATTTGTTGAGGCCAGTAAGGAGCAATGAGGATCATTTTGCAGCCCAAAACGGTAGCTTTCTGTATCAGTTTTGGAATAAGGGGAAACGGAGGGAATGCATAAAGAAGTCCCTGAGGCCAATCGTGGACTACAGCGTCTCTGGGGGAATGTCCAGGATGTGGAAGGAAAGAGAAGAATTTGTTGCATTTGCTGTTGAAGGGGGTGGCAAAAAGGTCGCAGCAAGGCTGGCCCCATTTGCGGAATATTTGGTCCGCAACTACTTGATTCAGAGACCACTCGTGAGGCATGAGAATTGCTCTGCTCAGCCTGTCTGCTATGACGTTGGACTTCCCAGGGATGTGCATTGCGATCACAAACTGTTGGGAAGAGACCGCCCACTGCCAGAGTCTGAGTGCTTCTCGACATAGGGGGCAGGACTTGGTTCCGCCCTGCTTGTTGACGTACCACACTACTGACATATTGTCCATTTGAATTGCAATGGTCCCGGTAGGAAGAGAGTCCTGGAGAGCTTGCAATGCTAGAAGCACGGCCCTCATCTCCAAGACGTTTATATGCAGGTGGTACTCGTGAGGTTGCCAGGTGCCTTGGACTGTCTTGCCCTGATAATGGCCCCCCCACACGATCAGGGAAGCATCCGTGGTAACCATAGCAACTGGAGGGGGAAGTACAAATGGTCTGCCTAGGGGTACTGATGTGGAGACCATCCACCACGCAAGGTGCTTTTTGCATGCTTCTGTAATCATAATCATGTGAGACATGGGAAGCTATTGGAAGGACCATTGGGTGAAAAGCAGCCACTGGAGGATCCTCACGTGAAAACAAGCTAGAGGAACAAATATGATAGCTGCTGCCATGAGACCTAGAGTTTGGAGGACGAACCTGGTTCTCTTGCATGCTAATAGGACCTGTACATGTTGACGAATCACTAATACCCTGTCCGGTGGAAGGCTCGCTGACATCTTTTGTATTTAAATTTGCGCCTATAAAGGTGATAGACTGATAGGGCGACAATGCAGACTTTTTGAAATTTATTGAGATAACTAGTCTGGAGCAAGTCTCGATAGTGAAGTCTCTGGCTCGCAGAAGGTGATGTCTGGTGGTAGCAGTAAGGAGCCAGTCGTCTAGATATGGAAACACCTGGAATCCTTGCCATCTCAGGTGAGCGGTAACTACTGCCATGCATTTGGTGAACACCCGGGGGGCTGTGGTGAGACCAAAGGGCAGAGCTCTGAACTGGTAATGGCTGGCTCCCAGCCGGAAGCGGAGGAATCTTCTGGAGCGTCTATCCATTTTGATGTGGTAGTATGCATCCTGAAGATCTATAGAGCACATACAATTGTCCTGACCCAGAAAGGGCATAATGGACTGTAGCGTGACCATCCAAATATTGGTTCTTTGTACAGACCTATTCAGTCTGCTGAGATCCAGAATGGGTCTCCAGTCCCCTGTCTTTTTTGATACCAAAAAGAACCTTGAGTAAATTCTGGATCCTTGCTGGTCTGCTGGGACTTGCTGGATGGCTCTTTTTCTTAGCAGTTCTGAAATTTCTTGTACTGCTTGATCCCTTAGATTGGGTGGAACATCTGGAAGGGACTTGTTTGACCTTACGGGAGTGCGAATGGAGGGTATTCTTTAGCCTCAAGATATAACTGACCGTACCCATTTGTCTTGTGTTATGTCTTGCCAGGCGCTTGGGTACAGAGATAATCTTCCCCTGACTGCCTCCGGAGGTGAGCAGTCGGGCAACTCTTCAGGGATGGTGGGAGGGCTTCTCAGAGAAGGATTCTCTGCTGCCCTGGTTTTGTGGACCCTCTCTGCCACGAGGGCGGCATCTACTATTGTTCCCTCCTCTGCCCCTGGATGGGAACTCACCACATGTGTCCGGCAAGGCTCACTGAGATTTCCGGAACCACATCTTTCCGCTCTTCTGACCCTTGGGATATGGTCTGGAAGGAGTGGAAAAACGGACTCCCACGGCAGAGAGAGTCTTACCTTCCTGTTCACACCTGGTAAGGGTGTCCTTCACCTGTGATCCAAAAGGAGAGGAAAGACGCTCTGAAAGGTTCCACAAAGTTACATAGCCGCATCCAAGGATGTCTCCTTAGAGCAACACCTGTGCCTGCGGCTCTACTCGCACCATCGGCTGCATAAGAAATGAGCCTCATGGAGGAGTTCACCACTGAATTAAGAGTCGCCAGCTGGGAGGCTGCCTTAGCCCGGGCCCCCTCAGCTGATGGATCTTGAAGGGTATCTCCAAGTTCCTTAAGGAGATCCCTTTGAAGGCAGGTAAAGTGGCACAAGTAATTCAGAGACCTCATAGAAAAGGTCGCTGAAGAGAACATCTGCTTCCCGTATCTGTCCATCATCCTGGACTCCTTGTTAGGAGGATGGACAGATGAAGATGTTTCAGCCAACTCCTTCTTCGTGGCCGCCGCTGCCACCATGGCATCAAAAGGGACACCTTTTGTCAAAAACTGATTATCCTGTGGTGCCATTATGAATTTAGCGGGTCTTCTGGGGATGGGTTCCACTGTGTCTGGAGCTGACCATGCCTTCCGAGCCACAATGGACATGAGTGGGTCGAAAGGCGGAGACACCCAGGAGGTGGAAGGTAGGGAACCAAATGCATCCAGGAATACCGACTCATCCTCGGAGGGGATTAGGGTAGTCCAGTTCCCCCTCTGCCTAAGCATCTCAAGGATGTCTGAAAAGGAGACATCTTCAGAGGGGGATCTCGGGGACCCTTCCGAATCCTCCAAGTTGGTATCTGATGTGACAGACTCAGGGGAGTCAACATGCTTCCTCTTGCATTTCCTCTTATGAGGTGGCTCCTCTGAATGATCAGGGGAGGCCTCGGAAGAGGAAGATACACCCAACGGGATGCCCTGGAGCATTGATTCCCCACGCTTGGGGTCTGGAGGAGGGACAGAGGCAGATGCAGGCACCATAGTGGGAGGAGCCAGTGGGGATGATCGTGGGGCTGACTCAGGAGCCAGCACGCTCCTCATGACCTCAAAGGCATCCCTACTCAGATGCCGAGAAGGCTCTGGTTCCGAAGAGACTGGAATCCCTCTCCGCACCAAGTGGGATGGCTCCGAAGCCGATGTAGGAGCCGAGCTCACCTGTGCCGAAGCTCCGAGAGGGAGAACGGGGTCGGACAAGAGTCAGATGCCACTCGCCCCCTCGGAGCCAACGAGGGAGTCTCGGCGCCCAGACCCTTCCAAGGATGGTACCAAAGAAGTAATCAGAGCCGACGATGGAACCGAAGCAGAAGGTATCGGTGCCGACGGTTCCACGACCCGAACCCCAATGAACTCCGGCTCCGAGCTCAAGGAAGGAGTCGGAGGAGGAATAACAGCAGATATGGATGGAGCCGACACCTGATGAGGGGGGCTGGGCAACATTTTTGCTAGGGCCTGCGATTTTAACAGCCTACTGACCACTCCTTCCATGTCATGACCAGATAGTCTTGAGGACCGAGAAGAGTGGGACCGATGACTGTGCTCCGACTGGAGCACAGGAGACCTCGGAGCCGAGAGTATCGACTCCAGGGAGGGAGACCTAGATCTCTTTCGACTTCCAGTTGGCTCCGAAGGGAGAGTCGGAACCGACTGGGAGGCAGGTAAAACGGTTCCAGCCGGAACCGAGGCTGAAGGAACAGCTTCACCCATCGACGGCTCCGAACTGGGTGCTGAAGATTTTGGTGGTTTAGAGGCCTTCACGGGCTGAGTCTTTGCCGGTGAATCCTGTTTGAGTAATCCACGTAGGATTAACTTATTTTTACGCTCCTGCAGGACTCTTGGGCTGAAGGCATGGCAAACCGAACAAGAGTACTGCAGGTGCACGGTGCCGAGACAATAGACACAAGAAGTGTGACCATCTGTCAGAGACATCTTCTGACAGCATGAATCACACTTCTTGAATCCGGACACCTTGGTATCCTTGGACATACTTAAAGAAGGATTGAAAAAGAAAACTTTTAGTTATGTACTTACCATAACTTCGGATGTATGGGATCCATCTCGCCTACATTCATGACAGATGGGTTCGGAGCCGATCCATCGGCTCCGACTCGGCAACTAATACACTAGCACAAAGTCTCTCATTGGCTGGGCTACTCCCTATCCCAGGATGCACTACACCTGCTTCCCCAGATCTTGTTTGTTCGCTTTCATACATCCATGCAAACACAGAAAAACTAGTAGTCACTATAACCAACTAAAGTTCTTCAAGAAAGAACGCCAAGAAAAAAGGACTACAACTCCTCTAAATCCAAATGGAAGGGGAAGGAGGGTGTACTTATGAATGTGAGATGGATCCCATACATCCAAGTTATGGTAAGTACATAACTAAAAGATGTAATGGGATCCTATCTCGCCTACATTCATGACACAGATGGGACAGCGCCCTAGCACCTACATCCCGGTGGCTCATTGGAAAAGACTCCTGAGAACTGTGGAACCAAAGGAAGCTCTGCCTCGAGAAACCACATCCAATTTGTAATGAGAAATGAAAGTGTGTGGAGAAGTCCAGGTTGCTGCAGCACAAATATCATCTATTGATAACTTGGAGTGAAAAGCTACGGAAGTAGCCATTGCCCTGGTAGAATGAGCCTTGACTGGAAAGGGAGGTCTTTGTTAGCCTGTGAATAAATAAAATGATACAATCTTTAATCCATTTAGATATGGAGGTTTTTGTTACTGGTTGACCCAATTTGTTCGCTGCAAAGGAAACAAACAATTGATTAGATTTCCGCGTTTGAGCGGTTCTATTCAAATAAAAACGCAGTTGTCTATGTACGTCCAATTGATGCAAAGTATATTCTGCTATTAGAGAATTCTGGAAAAAAGACAGGAGTTCTATAGTTTGTTGAAAACAGAAAGAGGAGGCCACTTTTGGTATAAATGCAGGGTTTAATTTCAATGAAACTCTATGCTTGTGAAAAATCAAATAGGGAGGATCAGAACAAAGAGCTTGAAGTTCTGAAACTCGCCTGGCAGACGTTATGGCTACTAAAAGGCCGCTTTCCAAGACAGAAATTTTAAATCACAGGTAGCAGCTGGTTCGAAAGGATGGGCAGTTAGGGCAGCAAGAACCATATTCAAATCCCAAGGGGGGACAGGATGAGATAAAGGAGGCCTAAGGAGCCAAGCCCCTTTAAGGAAAGCCTTACAAAGTTTGTGAGACATCAATGAAGGTTCAAATGAAGCATGAAAATTAGAAATGGCCGCTAGCTGAACCTTAATGGTAGAAACTGAAGAGCCCGACTGAAAAAGGGAGGCCAGAAAATTCAGAACCTCCGATACTGGTGCAGTGAGAGGATCTATACCCGCTCTTGAGCTCCAGAAGGCAAACCTTTTCCATTTACTGGAATAAAGTTTGATGGTGGAAGGTTTATGAGAAGAAGACAGTATGTGGACCACGTCCGCGAAAGAGCATTGTCTCGACTAAGGATGGAAGTGGAGTAACCATGCTGCCAACTTCAGGGACCTGAGAGACGGATGAAGCCGCCCTGACTGATGAGTCAACAGGTCTGGCACCGGATCCAGAAACCATGGACCTTCTATCGCATGCCTCTGTAGGAAAGGAAACCAAACTTGACGAGGCCAGTGCGTGGCAATCAAAATCATCTCGCCTCCATGTAAATGGCCTTCTGTATCACCCTCGGTAAGAGGGGAAACGGAGGGAAGGCGAGAGAAGACCGGGGCCAAATGTGAGTCAGAGCGTCCCTGGGAATCTGTCCCTGAGAAGGGAACAGTGTGAAGAACTCTCTGCATTTCGCATTGTGAGGGCTGGCAAACAGGTCGCAGCAAGGATGACCCCATCTGTCTAAGATTTTCGCAGCTATACCCTGGTTGAGGGACCACTGTGGGGTAAAAGAATGGTCCTGCTTAATCTGTCCGCAATCACATTGGACTTCCCGGTATGTGCGTTGCCATTAGAAAGCGGTTGGTAGCTACCGCCCAGTGCCAAAGTCTCATGGCTTCTCTGCATAGTGGGTAAGACCTGGTTCCACCTTGCTTGTTTATGTACCATACCACCGACATGTTGTCGGATAGGATAGCAATCGGGCCCCATGGGAGAGCGTGATGGAGAGCTTGGAGTACCAATAGTACCGCTCTCATCTCCAGGACATTGATATGCAAATGCTTTCCTGGATCTGCCATGTGCCTTGGACCGACCTGTCCAGGTAATGACCCCCACCCTACCTGGGAGGCGTCCGTAGTCACAGTGGCAACGGACGTTGTGGTATAAAGGGTCGCCCTGGTCGAGATTTGATTGGAGAAGCCACCAATGCAGATCTCGACGGCAACTTTCCGTGATTATGATTAAGTGGTTCAAGGGAAGTTCCTGATAAGACCATTGAACCGACAGCAGCCATTGTAAAATTCGCATGTGAAGTCTGGCCAAGGGAACTAAAGTATGGTCGACGCCATCCAGCCCAACAGTTGTAGGATCCGATGGGCGGGGCTCTTTGTAGGGGAGACAGGATTTGACTTGATCTTGTAAGACCTGAATTCTTGCTGCCGGTAAAAGGCGCATTCTTTTGTGTCTAAGTATGCCTATGAAAGTAATACGCTGAGATGGCTGTAGTACAGATTTTTGCAAATTGAACGTGATCCCCAAGAAACGCCCAAGGTGAACGTGGCTCTGAGTGCTTGAAGTAGTAGATGCTCGGAGGTGGCAGTAAGGAGCCAGTCGCCTAGATAAGGAAACACCTGGAATCCCAGACTTCTCAGGTGAGCAGTTACCACTGCCAGACACTTGGTGAACACCCTGGGGCTGTGGTGAGACCAAAGGGCAGTGCTCGAATTGAAATGACTGACTCGAGGCGGAAGCGTAAATGTCTCCTGGACTCTTGAGCTATGGGAATGTGATAGTAAGCGTCCTGGAGATCTATGGAGCACATCCATGCATCTTTTCCAGCAAAGGAAGAATAGATTGAAGAGTGACCATTCGAATTTGGACTTCTTTACTAAACGATTCAATGAACTGAGGTCCAAAATGGGCCTGAAGTCCCTGTCTTTTGGTACCAAAATAATTTTGAGTAAGTTCCTGATCCGATCTGGTCGATGGGGACAGGCTGGATGGCTCTTTTTCTAGCAGCTTTGAAACCTCTAATGCTGCCTGATCCCGCTGACTGGGTGGTACGTCCGGGATTTCCCTTAAAGAAAGGGGGGGTTTGTTGAAGGGGATGATATATCCTCCGGTACACGCGGCACCCACTGATCGCTTGTTATGGATTCCCAAGCTTGTGGGTGCGCCGCAAAGCGACCCCCGACTGGCTCCCGAGTTGCACAGTCGGGCAACAACTCAGGAACGCTGGTTGTATGAAGAACCACGAAAGGAATCGCGGTCTCCAGAGTTACGGGGCCTCTGCCACCTCTGGGCGGCCTTCCAAAATTCCCCTGCCTCTGGAGGGGAATCACTGGGTGGAGTAGGGAAAGACTTCTGAGATTTTCTAAACCACATTTTCCCTCCTCTCCCAGCCTTGGGGTAAGGCCTAGAAGGAGCGGAAAATCGGGCCCCAACGGCAGTCAAAGTCTTGCCCTGCTGCTCGCACCGAGTTAGTGTGTCCTTCACCTTGGGTCCAAACAAAGATGACCCATCAAAGGCGCGGCCAAGGAAGACTTGAAGGCCTCCGCGAACGAACACAAGCGTAACCAGGCTTGTCTCCTGAGGGCAACGCCTGTTCCCGCTGCTCTACTCGCCCCTTCGGCTGCATATGAAATGAGCCTCATGGATGAGTTAACAATAGAAAAGAGGGTAGTCATCTATGCGCCAACAGTCGGGGCCAGCGCCTCAGGTAGGTTACCAACAAGAGAGTCATTTAGCTCTTTGAGAAGATCCCTTTGGAGCCTCGTAAAATGACATAAGTAGTTCAGCGACCGTAAGGCAAAGGCCGCTGAAGAGAGGGTACGCCTCCGCACTCTATCCATGCTCCTAGAATCCTTATTAGAAGGATGAATAGACGCCAAGCCTCTGCCACGCCTGCTGTGTGGCAGAAGCCACCACCAAAGCATCTACAGGCACACCCTTTGTGAGAAACTCCTTCTGGGGCTGACAAAATTATTGGGCCTCGCAGGCACCGGTTCCACAGAATCAGGGTGTTCCCGCCCTTCGAGAAACCAAATCAAGGAGTTCATCAAAGGGCGGAGACACCCAGGAGGCGGAAGGCTGGGCCCCAAAGGCCTTGAGGAAGACTGACTCCTCAGCTGAAGGGGTTTTGGCTTGCCAGTCACCTCTCTGTCTCAGAATCTCCAAGGTGTCTGAGAAGGAGATATCATCCGAAGATGATTTGGGAGACCCTTCTGCGTCATCGAGGTCAGTATCCGATGTAACAGACTCATCTTGGGAGTCTACGTGCTTCCTCTTACACAGTTTCTTCCTTGGTGGTTCATCCGAAGCAGATTCGGACGGACCACCAGGAAGAAGGGAACCGCCGATGGGGGTATCCTCAGGCCCTGGGGCCCCGCTGCCGGGGGGCTGCAACACAACAGAGGCACCAGTCTCCAATTCTAGGGACGGTGAGGTAGAATCTTGTTGAACCGGCAAAGACATGGCTAGCGCGCTCCTCATGACCTCAAAGGCTGGACCTCCAGAATCCAAGGAGGTCGCTGGTCTAGAGGCCACGATGGCACCAGGAATTCCAGCAGCCGATGCTCCAAGAGGAAGACTAGGTACCGAAGCACCCAAACCTAAAGTGTTCCTCGCCCGCTGAAGAAGTCGCAGTGCCAAACCCTGAACCGGAGGACAGGGTAGGAAACACAGTCGGAACCGAGAGGCCTGTAAGGGGTCTCTGCTCCGACCGTATGGCTCCACATTGCTCCACCACCCGCTCCAACGGCTCAAGAGGTTGGAGGAGGAATCAAATGTGTTGAGGAGGGATCGGCTCGAAGCAAACTGTGCTGGAGCCGAGACCATTTTAGTAAACACTGGAGATTGGAATAGCCTCTGTAAAACCCTATCCAGGTCCGAATCTGAAAGTCTCGAGGATTTAGAGGAGGTAGACAATCGAGAAGACTTTCCTCGCCCGAGAGAAGGGGACCGGCTCAAACGGCTCCAATGCTATCGGCGCCGACTCCACCACAGCATGGACCACCATCGGCACCGAAGGAGCCTTCTTCGAGCCGAGGGGAAGAGTCTGAGCTGCACACTTCCACCGCCCGCCATTGGAACCGATGGAGGTGATTCACCTCGATACTCCACTTGCGGCTCCGAAGGCAATGGAGCCAAGTAGGAGGTGTCGAGGCAGACCTCGAACCCTCGGCCCAAGTCAGTGGAGCCGAGGAAGAAGAGGTCAATTTTGTCTTTAGAAGTCGGCTCCGACGGACTTGTCGGTGCCGACGATCTTTTCTTTTTGGAAGCAACAGGTGGATTTAAGGCTTCCTCAAAAGAAGGTTTGATAAGTCCTTTCAATATCAACTTGTTCTTGCGTTCTTGAAGAACTCTAGCGGAGAACGCATGACAGACGCTACAAGTCTCTTGCCGATGTTTCGGCCCCAAACAATAAACACAGACTGAATGACTGTCTGTAATGGACATCTTGTAATTGCACCGAGTGCATTTTTTAAAACCTGACTTTTGTTCCTTAGACATGATACAAGCCACAACAAGTAAAAAACTCTAAGGAAATCTTACTCAACAAGTATAGCACTATACACAAAAAAAGCGCCAACTGAAAAGCGCGAGACACACTGGCGCGAGTACCGTGAAAGTTTACCTCACAAATAGAAAACAGTTAAACGGCCCAAAGCCCTCTAATTTAAACGGGCTTTGCCCGAAAAACAACTAACCACAAGTTAATTAAACCTAATAGCACTCAAAGGTAGGGCAAAGGCCCTCTAACTTAAACGGGCCTTGCCCGACAGAATAAATCAAATTTTGGAAACACTCAAGCACTCCAACAAAACTTAAGAAATAGTAAGAAATAGTAAGCAATAGCTGTTAAAACAGCTGTTTGGTTTATATAGACAAAAAATTCCCTAGGTCAATGACCAATAAGGTAAAAAGAACCACTTAGCTCCAGCCAATTCGAGACCACGTCCAGCTTGTTAAGCGGCAAACGAGATCTGGGGAAGCAGGTGTAGTGCATCCTGGGATAGGGAGTAGCCCAGCCAATGAGAGACTTCGTGCTAGTGTATTAGTTGCCGAGTCGGAGCCGATCCCCATCTGTCATGAATGTAGGCGAGATAGGATCCCATTACATCTACAAGTATATATAAATATCTAAAGATTAACTAGTATAAACAATCTACACTAACAAGCTATCAATTTTTATCAAAAACGATTAAATAATGAAAATATACGACCTGAACCAGTAGACAACCTTGCAGCAGAAGCGGCAAACGAGATCTGGGTATCTAGCGCCAGGCATCATGGGATATGGGGTGGCCTCGAGCCAGTATGCAGCTCTTGAGCTTTTGAAGATGGCTGAGTTGGAGCGGAGGATCGGCTCCAAACCCAACCAGCAAGGATGAAGGCGAGAGAGACAACTTAACATCTTCAGTTTCCCAGCACAAGTCCTACAACACTTTAGAAAAGCCCTATAACTGCTTAAAAGCAGTATTAAATTTACAAAAAAACACAGTAGCAAGTTATTTTGGAATCCAGCACCTAACTGCACTTTGATAGTATAGTAAATATAACCAGCTTCAAACAGTGAAGACAGAAATTGCAAAATATATGCAACAGAAAAGAGAATAGAGATCAAATGCTCTATTCAGACAAAGAAACATTCCTGTTCATTCTTATAAATCCTTTGACTAGACAGTTTCTGAGAAGTGATTGGATGTGAATTATCTTCTCTGAAAGGGAAAATGTCTGACCCTTAAGGGAACTGAAAAAAAAAAAAGTTATGTACTCACCATAACGCTCCATGTTTGTAGTCCATCTCACCATTCATTCTTACATATGGGTTCAGAGCCGATCCTCGGCTCCGACTCGGCCTATTACAAAGCTCAAAGTCTCTTAGTTGGCTCGTGGCTAGGTAGGTATCCCACAGTGCACTAGTACAATCCCCAGATCTTGTTTGCTGCTAAACTATAAAAAGATAGAAAAATAAAGGTTATCCTGAAAGAACAACAATAATGAAAGGTCTCCACCCTACCAAGGGTAACACTATCCTGTCTCCAGATCCTTACAGGACAGGGGTAGGTGGGTGGGTTCATAAGCTGGTGAGTACATAACTTCTTTATGTTCTGTAGTCCTATATCGCCTTCATTCTTACATATGGGACAGCGTCCCTAGCACCTTTTTCTCAGGTGGCTCACAGGAATATACTCCTGAGTACCATGAAACCAAAGGAGGCTCTATCCCTGGAGGTCAAATCCAGTTTGTAATGAGTAACAAAGGTATGAGGGGTAGCCCAGGTTGCTGCTGCAAAAATACTGTCAATTGGAACTCTGGCTTGAAAGGCAGCAGTTGTGGACAGGGATCTTGTGGAATGAGCCTTAATCTTGAATGGTAGAGTCTTTCCATTGGAGGAGTAAGTGAAGGAAATACAGTTCGAAATCCAATTAGATAGGGTCACTTTAGAGACTGGCAGACCTATTCTAGCCTCAGAAAAGGACACAAACAATTGATCTGACTTTCTAAGTTCCTTGGTCCTGTGAAGGTAGAACCGTACCTGCCTGTGAACATCAAGTTGATGAAATTAGAAGTTATGTACCTACCATAACGTTCCATGTTAGTTGTCTTCTCTTGCCTTCTTTCTTGCTGGATGGGTTTGGAGCCGATCCTCGGCTCCGACTCGGCACTTGCTTTAGCTTGAGAACTCCTTTTACCAGCTCGAGGCAACCCTATATCCCATGATGCAAGGCGGAACTACCTCAGATCTCGTTTGGTAGCTAACCTACCCTGCTAAGGACTAACCTAACATAATTAGGAAAACAAGTTCATAAAAAGAGTCCTCATATGAAGGCTCAGGAGGAAAACAACCTGATAGGAACTCTTCAAGATCTGTCCAGGCCAGGGGAAGGAGGAGGACGCAAGAAAGAAGTGAGAAAAGACAACTAACATGGAACGTTATGGTAGGTACATAAGTTCTAAATGTTAAGTTGTCAATCTCGCCTTCATTCTTGCTGGATGGGACCGTCCCTAGCACCTGTATCCCGGTGGCTCAATGGAACAGACTCTTGAGAACTGTGGAACCAAAACTGGCCCTATCTCTGGAGGCCAAGTCCAACTTGTAATGAGAGACAAAGGTATGAGGCGTGGCCCAAGTAGCTGCTGCACAAATAGTATCAATGGGTAGTCTATCCTGAAAGGTTGCAGAAGTGGATAGACTCCTGGTTGAGTGTGCTTTTGGTTTAGAAGATAGCTGCTTGCCTCTGAGAGAGTACACAAAGGAAATGGTGGAAGTCAACCATCTGGATAAGGTCACTTTAGAAACTGGAAGACCTATCCTGTTTTCTGCATAGGAGACAAATAGTTGGTCCGATTTCCTGAATTGTTTAGTTCTATGCAAATAGTACCTGAGCTGACGATGGACATCCAAAAAATGAAGCTTCTGTTCAGCTCTGTCGGAATAGTTTGGGAAGAAGACTGGTAGATCTATAGATTGGTTAATATTGGTTTGAGATACAACTTTGGGAAGAAAGGAAGGGTTCGTTCTTAATGATACCCTGTCCTTATGAAAAACCAAGTAAGGGGAACGAATGCAGAGAGCTTGAATCTCGGAAACCCTTCTTGCTGAAGTGACAGCCAGTAAGAATATAGTTTTCCAGGTCAATAACTTCAAAGAACATGAAGCAGACGGTTCGAAGGGAGATAGCATCAAGGATGCCAACATTAAGTTTAGATCCCATTGCGGAGGAGGATCATTTATAGGCGGCTTTAGGAGAAAAACTCCTCTCAGAAAGGCATTGCATAATCTATGAGACATAATGTTATTGTCATGCAAGCCAACATGATACTTGGAAATAGCAGCCAGTTGTACTTTAACTGTAGATGACGAGGATCCTGAATGAAAAACCTCCGCCAGGAAATTTAAAATAGAATGTACAGGAGCAGTAAAGGGATCAATATTCCTGTAATTTGCCCAAATAGAAAAACGTCGCCACTTGCTAGCATAAACAGTCCTAGTGGACGACTTTAAGGAAGACACTAAGATGTCTCTGACTGAGTCAGAGATCATCGGAAGCCTGGCTAAGGAAGGAAGTGGAGCAACCAAGCAGTGAGGTTGAGAGAATGAATGGCCCGGTGCTGCTGACCCGACTGGTGGATCAAGAGATCCGGAACTGGGTCCAGATGCCAGGGCTGCACCAGAAGGTGACGATGCAGAGACGGAACCCAAATTTGTCGAGGCCAATAAGGGGCAATGATAATCAACTTGGCCCTCAAAACGGTGGCTTTCTGAATGACTTGTGGAATCAAGGGAAAAGGAGGAAAAGCGTACAGAAGTCCCCGGGGCCAATCCTGGGTTAGAGAGTCTCTCAGGGGTTGGCCTGGAAGGGGAAAGAGGGTGAAAAAATCAGGGCACTTGTTTTGAGGAGTAGCAAAAAGATCGCAACAAGGAGTGCCCCACTTCAGAAAAATCTGATACACTACAGATTGATTGAGAGACCACTCGTGAGGCATCAGAATGGATCTGCTCAGCCTGTCCGTCAAGAGGTTGGACCTGCCGGGGATGTGCGTTGCTATCAGAAACCGATGAGAGGAGATTGCCCATTGCCAAAGTCTGAGAGCTCCTCGACACAACGGATAGGACCTGGTCCCGCCCTGCTTGTTGATGTACCAGACCACGGACATGTTGTCCGTTTGTACTGCAATAGTCCCCGTGGGAAGAAAGTCATTGAGGGCCTGCATCGTTAAAAGCACCGCTCTCATCTCCAGGACATTTATGTGCAGATGGTATTCTATGGGTTGCCACGTCCCGTGGACCATCCTGCCCTGATAATGCCCCCCCCACCCGATCAGAGAGGCATCCGTAGTGACTGTGGCAACTGGAGGAGGGGAAACAAAGGGTCGGCCCTGATGAAGAAGAGGGGAAGATATCCACCAATTCAGATGAGTTCTGCACGACTGTGTGACTAAGATTTCGTGCCTCATCGGGAGACTGTGGTACGACCACTGCGTGAATAGCATCCACTGCAGAAGACGCATGTGGAAGCGAGCCAGTGGTAGTAGAACAATGGCCGCAGCCATAAGACCTAGAATCTTCAGTATAAATCTGGCTCTGACCTTGTTGCTCTGCAATAGAATCCGAACGAATTTTTGGATGTCCAGAATTCTTTGATCTGTTAGTCTGGCTAACATTTTGACAGTGTTTAATTCTGCGCCTATAAAGGTGATAGATTGGCAAGGCAGCAGAGAAGATTTTTCGAAATTTACTGAAATTCCAAAACTCCTGCAAAGCTGTAGAGTGTAGTCTCTGGTCTGAAGAAGCTGACACCTGGTGGTGGCGGAGAGGAGCCAGTCATCCAAATAAGGAAACACCTGGAATCCTTGACGTCTCAGATGAGCTGTGACCACTGCCATGCATTTGGTAAACACTCTGGGGGATGAAGTGAGGCCAAAGGGCAGGGCTCTGAATTGGTAATGACTGGTCCCTAGCCGAAAGCGGAGAAACCTTCTGGAGTGCCTGTGAATCTTTATGTGATAGTACACGTCCTGAAGGTCTATAGAGCACATCCAGTTGTCCTTGCCCAGAAAGGGCAGAATGGAGTGAAACGTGACCATCCGGAATCTTGCCTTCTTGACAAATCTGTTTAGACTGCTCAGGTCTAATATCGGTCTCCAATCTCCCGTCCTTTTGGGGACCAAAAAGAATCTCGAGTAGACGCCGGATCCTACCTGGTCTGCCGGCACAGTCTGGACAGCTCTTTTTCCTAGGAGCTTTGAAACCTCCTGTTCTGCCAAATCCCTTTGACCGGGTGAGATGTCTGGAAGGGATTTTTGAGGTACGGGGGACCTTTCGAAGGGGATTTTGTAACCCTCGGATATGATCGACTGTACCCACATATCTTGTGAGAGGGAATGCCAGGCTACTGGGTACAGCAAAATCCTTCCCCCGACTGCCTCCAAGGGTGGACAGTCGGGCAACACCTCAGGGATGCTGAAAGGGCTTCTCAGGAAGAGACTCCCTGTTGCCCTGGTTCTGAGGACCCCCCCTGCCTCTAGGGCGGTGTCTATTATTGTTACCCCCTCTGCCTCTGGGGGTAAACTGACCACGTGTGTCCGGTGTAGCTCCTTGGGCTTTGCGGAACCACATCTTCCCTCCTTTCTGACCCTTGGGATATGGTCTAGAAGGAGTGGAAAAATGGACTCCAACGGCAGAAAGAGTTTTACCGTCCTGCTCACACCTGGTCAAGGTATCCTTCACCTGAGGTCCGAACAAAGCCAAACCATCAAAGGGGGTATTAGTGAAGGACGCCTTAAAGGGGTCCGCAAAATTACAAAGCCGCATCCAGGCTTGGCGTCTAAGAGCAACTCCTGTGCCTGCGGCCCTGCTCGCTCCATCGGCCGCATAGGATATGAGCCGCATGGAGGAGTTGGATAGGGAGCCCCAGCAGCAGAAGGATCCTGGACCACTTCACCCAGTTCTTTGAGAATATCTCTTTGAAGCCTGGTGAAGTGACAAAGGTAGTTCAGCGAACGCATAGCAAAGGTCGCTGAAGAAAACATCCGCTTTCCATACCTGTCCATGGTCCTAGAATCCTTGTTAGGAGGATGGACAGGTACTGAAGGATCTGCCAGTTCCTTCTTAGTGGCCGCCGCCACCACCATAGCATCCACAGAGACGCCCTTGGAAAGAAACTGTTTGTCCGTAGGGGCCGTGATAAACTTGGATGGTCTCCTGGGAACAGGTTCCACAGAATCTGGAGCTGCCCACGCCTTCCGAGCCACTACCTGCATAAGTGGGTCGAAAGGCGGAGACACCCAGGAGGTGGAGGGTCGGGATCCAAAAGCCTCCAGGTATACCGACTCATCCTCGGAGGGATCAATGGATGGCCAATTCCCCCTCTGTTTGAGGAGCTCAAGGATGTCTGAAAAGGAGACATCCTCAGAGGGGGATCGTGGGGAACCCTCCGACTCATCTAAGTTGGTATCAGATGTAGTAGACTCGGGGGAGTCTGTGTGTTTCCTCTTACACGTCCTCTTCCGAGGGGGTTCACCTGCCGGATCAGGAGAAACTTCGGAAGAGGAGGAAATTCCCAATGGGGAAACCTGGGGCGATGGATCCCTGGGCCTGAGAGCAAGAGGCTGGCAAGAGGTGTCTACAGGCACCAAAGAGGGAGGAGCTAGAGTGATGGACCGTTGACCTGGCTCAGTAGCCAGGACACTCCTCATCACCTCAAAGGCTCCCCTCCCCGGGAGGCCGGAATATCCCGATCCGAGGATACAGGAATTCCCGGCTCCACTGAGAGGGAAGGCTCCGAGGCCGATGTCGGTGCCGAGCTTACCAAAGCCGAAGCCCGAGAGGGAGAGCGGGTCGGACAAGGGTCCGATGCCACTAGCCCCTCGGAGCCGACAAGGAAACCCGACGACCGGATCCCTCCAAGGAAGGCCTCAAGGAGGAGATCGGAGCCGAGGATGACGGAGCCGAAGGATGTATCGGCTCCGGCGCCGAAACAGTCGCTGTCCCGAGAAGCTCCGGCTCCGAACTCTGGTGTGGAGTCGGAGGAGGAAGTTCAAGGGTGAAACAATAGCCGAAGTCTGTTGAGACGGGCTATGGAGCATTTGGGCCAGTGCCTGCGACTTCAACAGCCTGCTTACCACCCTCTCTAAGTCGTGGTCAGAAAGCCTGGAAGATCTCGAAGATCGGCTCCGATGGCTCCGCTCCGACAAAAGAGGAGACCCCGGAGCCGAGTGGATACTCTGCAACGAAGGGGACCGAGATCTCTTTCGGGACGAAGTCATCGGAGCCGAAGTCCCCTGAATTCCAGATGGAGCCGAAGGTTTCTCGGCTCCGATGCTGGATAAGGTGTTGGCTCCAGCCGGAGCCGACAAGGCCACAGTAGACCGGGTGTCGGAACCAATCGGTGCCGAACCCACTACTTTGGAAGCAGATAGATCGGTTCCAGCCGGAGCCGGAGCCACCGGAGGAGGCTTAGATACTGAAGCCTGAACCTTCGGTGGCTTAGAAGGTTTACCAGACCCTGTTTTAGAGGGAGAACCTTCTGGCTTAAGTAAGCCACGGAGGATTAACTTATTCCTCCGTTCCTGCAGGACTCTCTGGCTAAAAGAGTGACACAAAGCACAGGAGTCCTGCAGGTGCAAAGGCCCCAGGCAGTAAACACAAGAAGTGTGACCGTCTGTCAGAGACATTTTCTGACAGCACGAGTCACACTTCTTGAAGCCTGAGACCTTGCCTTCCTTTGACATATTCCTAAGGAGGAAGTCACACACAAACCCCAACAAACACACACAATTAATCTCCTAACACACAACACACAGGTAGGGATTAACCAATGGGGTCTAGGCCTAACTAAACTTTTATACAATTACCAAAGGAAATAAAAAAGTTTTGAATTATAAGGGAATAGGGTGGGCTGTAACACACTACAGACTATAAAAGTGGAACAAGGGGGAAATAAATCCCTAACTAAGCTTTTTCTCTTTTGACAAAAAATTACTTACCTCAGCTGGCAAAGGAGACCTCTTTCGCTAAGCGGCAAACGAGATCTGAGGTAGTTCCGCCTTGCATCATGGGATATAGGGTTGCCTCGAGCTGGTAAAAGGAGTTCTCAAGCTAAAGCAAGTGCCGAGTCGGAGCCGAGGATCGGCTCCGAACCCATCCAGCAAGAATGAAGGCGAGATTGACAACTTAACATTTTGTATTCTGTAGTAATGGAATGATTAAGGAACAACACAGGCAGTTCGATAGTTTGGTTCAAATTAGTCTGAGAGCAATCTTTAGGGATAAAGGAAGGATTTGTACGAAGGGACACTGTCTTTGTGGAAAATCAAATAAGGAGGCTTGATTGACAGTACTTGTAACTCTGAACCCTATCTAACTGATGTGATAGCTACTAGAATTAAAGTCTTCCAAGACAGAAACTTCAACTGACATGAATGTGCGGGCTCAAAAGGCGGGGAAGTTAGTTTGGACAGGACAAAATTTAGATCCCAAGGAGGTACAGGTTCCTGAAAGGGAGGTCTCAGCAAAGTAGTGCCTTTAAGGAAGGTTTTACATAATCTGTGAAACATCAGATTTGGTTCATGTTGTCCCAAATGAAAGTTAGATATCACTGCCAACTGGACCCTAATAGTGGCAGCAGCTGATCCCTGATGGAAAAGTTCAGACAAAAATTCTAACACCACAGGGATGGATGCTGTGTAAGGATCTACATTTCTTTCTTTAGCCCAGATAGAAAACCTTCTCCATTTGCTAGTGTATAACTTCCTAGTGGAAGGCTTATGCGAAGATCTGAGGATGTGGGTCACAGCAGGTGAAAGATCATGAAGCCTGACTAGGGATGGACAAGGAGTAGCCACGCTGTCAAGTTGAGGGTGTGGAGGCAGGGGTGAAGGGAGCCTGATATGTGTGTCAAGAGGACTGGCACTGGGTCCAGAGTCCATGGATCGTCTAACAGATGAGGCCCGAGAAAGGGGAACCAAATCTGGCAAGGCCAGTAAGGAGTGATGAGAATCATTTTGCTTCCCAATAACTTTGCTTTCTGTATCACTTTGGATATGAGCGGAAAGGGAGGGAATGCATAAAGGAGTCCCAGGGGCCAATCGTGAACAAGTGCATCTCTCGGCGACTCCCCCGAAGGGGGGATAAGGGAGAAATAGCTGCTGCACTTGGCGTTGAGCAGGCTGGCAAAGAGATCACAGCAAGGCTATCCCCATTTGCGGAAGATCTGTTCCACTACTTCCTGATTCAGAGACCACTCGTGAGGCATCAAGATTGCCCTGCTGAGCTTGTCGGCTATCACACTGGTTGTCCCTGGGATATGCGTTGCTACTAGAAAGCGTTGGGAAGATATCGCCCCTTCCAAACATGAAGAGCCTCTCGACAAAGGGGGTAAGATCTGGTTCCTTCTTGCTTGTTTAGATACCATACCACTGACATATTGCCCGACTGGATTGCTATCGTCCCTCGAGGAAGAAAGTCGTGAAGTACTTGCAAAGCTAGAAGCACAGCTCTCATCTTTAGGACATTAATAAGCAGGTGAGCCTCGTGATCTTGCCATGTGCCTTAGACAGTTCTGCCTAGATAATGCCCCCACCCACCCTAGCTGAGAGGCATCCGTGGTCACAGTAGCAACAGGATGGCGAGGGAGGAATGGAATGCCTGCTGTTAGCTGGTCAGGCTGAATCCACCAACAAAGGTCCTTTTTGCACGACTCTGTTATGAGGATATAGTGGGATAGAGGCAGTTGTTGAAGGGAACACTGGGAAAATAGAAGCCATTGAAGAATTCACATATGCAGTCTGGCTAGTGGGACTAGAGTTATGGTAGAGGCCATGGTCGCTAAGAGTTTCAGCACTGTCTTTGCCTTGACTTTCTGTAGAGGAAGCAAACTGTGAATTTGTTGCCTGAGGTTTTGAATTCTGTCTGCAGGTAGACGAGCTACCATGGCGACTGTGTCTATTTCTGCACCTATAAAAGTCACAAATTGAGAGGGCGATAAGGCAGACTTTTCCCAGTTTATTGTAATCCCCAGCTGGGAACAGAGCTGGATTGTCGAATCTCTGGCTTGTAGGAATAGGTGCCTGGTGGTGGTGGTCAGGAGCCAGTTGTCCAGGTATGGAAACACTTGTAATCCACAACGTCTCAGGTGAGCTGTCACTACCACCATACATTTGGTGAACACCCTCAGGGCTGTGGTGAGACCAAAGGGCAGAGCACGAAATTGGTAATGACTGGCTCCCAGCCAGAAGCGTAAATGACTCCTCGATGCTCTGTCCATTTTTATATGATAGTACGCATCTTAGAGGTCTATGGAGCACATCCAATTGTCTTTTCCTAACAGAGGGAGTATAGACTGTAGTGTCACCATCCAGAACTTGGACTTCTTTACAGATTCGTTTAGTTTGCTGAGGTCCAAGATGGCCTCCAGTCCCCTGTTCATTTTGGCATTAAAAAGAATCTGGAGTAAGTTCCGAATCCTATCTGGTGTGCGGGGACGGTTTGGATGACTCTCTTTGAAAGCAACTTTTGCACTTCTACAGTTGCTTGATCCCTGTGATTGGGTGGAACATCCGGGATCTTCCTGGGAGTGTGGGGTGAAAGAGAAAAGGGTATGGAGTATCCTCTGGTTATCATTCTTTGTACCCATTTGTCTTGGGTAATATTTAGCCAGGCTTCTGGATACAAAGATAAGCGACCCCCGACTGGCTCCAGAGAAGTACAGCCGGGCCCCACATCAGGAGTGCTGATAAGGACGACCTCGAAAGGAATCATGGCCACCCTGGTTTTGTGGACCCCCCTGCCTCTAGGGCGACATCTGCCATTAGCTCCTCCTCCTCTGCCTCTGAAGGAGGAATCACCCTGTGCATCCGGGAAAAATCTCTCAGACGTCTTGAACCACATCTTACCACCTCTCTGATCCTTGGGATATGGTCTAGAAGGGATGGTAAAATGTACTCCCATGGCAGGGAGAGTTTTCCTTCTTGTTCGCACCTGGTGAGTGTATCTTTTACCTTAGGTCCAAACAGAGAAGAACCATCAAAGGGGGCATTGGTAAAGGTAGACTTGAAAGGCTCCACAAAATTACATAAGCGCATCCAGGAGTGTCTCCTAAGGGAAACTCCCGAACCCGCTGCCCTGCTCGCTCCATTGGCTGCATAGGAGATCAGCTTCATGGAGGAGTTCACGATGGACTTTAGGGTGGACAACTGAGCAATCACCTTCTCAGGGACTCATTCAGTAGATGTAATTTGAAGAGTATCTCCTAACTCCTTGAGGAGATCTCTCTGAAGCCTAGTAAAATGTGTGTGATAGTTCAGCGATCTGAGGGTAAAAGCCGCTGAAGAGAAGATATGCTTCCCGTATCTATCCATCATTCTGAGACTCCTTGTTCAGTGGATGGACAGATGAAGAAGTCTTCGCTAGCTCCTTCTTAGTGGCCGCCGCCACCACCATGGCATCTACAGGCACGCCCTTGGACAAAAACTCTTTCTCTTTTGGGGCAGAGAGAAATTTGTTGGGTCTTCTGGGGACTGGCTCCACGGCATCAGGAGTTTCCCACACCTTTCGACTAATCAGGTCCAAGAGTTCGTCAAAAGGTGGTGACACCCAAGAGGCTGAAGGTTGAGACCCAAAAGCCTTTAGGTACACTGACTCCTCATCAGAAAGGGTGACAGTGGGCCAGACACCTCTCTGCTTTAGGATCTATAGAATGTCTACAAACGAGACATCATCAGAGGATGACTTGGGGGACCCTTCTGACTCCTCGAGGTCAGTGTCTGAGGTAATAGACTCATCAGAGGAGTCTACATGCTTCCTCTTGCATGTCCTCTTCCGAGGGGAATCCTCAGAAGGGTATTCTGGGGAGGTCTCAGAAGACTGGGGGCCACCCAACGGGGGCTCCTGAGGCTGCGGGTCTCTCCTGCTAAGGGAGAGAGAAGGTGCTGAGACAGAGGTCACTGCTTGAGGGGGAACAGTATTGGTACCCTTGCATGGAGCTGATGACTGAGACAGCACGCTCCTCATCATCTCAAATGCAGATCTCTCTGGCTCCGAAGACAGGCCCGGTTCAGAGGAAATGGAGGTACTCCTCAGCTCCAGAGCGACCGGCTCCGAGATGGATGTAGGATCCGAGCTCACCGTAGCAGACACACAGAGAGGGAGACTCGGCACTGAAGAGTTTCTAGTCCAAGTGTCCCTGTTGGGGCCGACCAGTGAGCTCCGGCTCCTAGACACCACGGACAGCTCCGAAGGTGTCGGAGAGGAACTCGTCTCTGAGGCAGTCACAAGGGGAGCTGGAACCGAGGGTTCCACAACTAGCGGCACCAAAATTTCTGGCTCTGAAGGCCTGACTCGGCTCGGAGGAGGAACCTCAACAGGTAGAATTGACTCAGATGGCTCCAGAACCGATTGGGTCGGAGCCAACAACAATTTGAACAAAGCAGACGACTTCAAGAGTCTAAGCACTACTCTCTCCACATCTTCTTCTGACAGGCTCTTGGAGGATCTGGATGACAGGGTAGGTGATCTGGATCTCTGAAAAATGAGAGATCTTAAGGTTGGGGAGACCAGCAAAAGATCTCTGGACAGGCTCCGATGCAATTTTTCAGTGGTCGGCTCTGAAAGGCTTGGGGCTGACACTGCAGTGTCAACATCTACCACCTCGACCGGCTCCGAGGACAGTGGAGCTGAGGAGGTAGAAGCTTTATCTAGTTTCAATGTTTTTTGAGGAGGTTCAGACAAAACAGTCGGCGCCGGAGAATGTCTCTTGGACAACTTGACCTTCTCTTTCCTAGAAGAATGGGACTTTGATGATGAAGAAGAGCTTGCTAAGTCTTCCTTGAAGAAAGGCTTGAAGAGACCTTTCAGTATTAACTTGTTCTTTCGCTCCTGGAGAACTCTGGAGCTAAAGGAATAACAGAAGGAACAAGTTTCCTACAAGTGAATGGCTCCGAGGCTATAGAGTCAATTACTGTGGCCATCTGTAATTGACATCTTTTGGGAGCACTTTATGCATTTTTTTAAAACCCAAAGGTTTGTGGTCTTTGGATTCTTTAGACATGCTGTAAGAGCTCCATAAACAGTAAGAAGGAAGACAAGGTCCTCTAATTTAAATGGGCCGTGCCCTAAGACAGGTACACACCAAACACAAAGAGGACTAGGTCCTCTAACTTAAACGGGCCTAACCCTGTTAGAAAGATTCACAGATAAAACAGAGGTCTAGATCCACTAACTTAAACGGACCTAGCTGGAAAGGCAGAAGCTAAGTCAGAGAAAAAACAGAATCTTAAGCAACAGGCAAAGTATGAGACAAACAGCACCGCACACAATTATTAATCTATAAAATTGTGAAAACAAGGCCCTACTACAAACACAGACCTACAGAAATATAAACTGTGTCAAAAACTAGCACAAAAGCACTGCACACAAATATTAGGGTATGAAAAATCGAAAAACAAGGTCCTAACACAAATGTGGACCTACGTAAATATAAACTGTATCAGAAAATTAGCACACAGGATACCACACAGAGAACAACAAGGGCCCAACGGCCAACAAGTTCTCAAAATCTAACTAAGTAAATGGCAAAAACACTTCTAAACACTATCTATAGGATAACTAACACTAATATTAAGTATAACTAGCTAAAAGTATCAAGAAATATCAGTAAATGTGAATAATAAAGAAACATTTTTGAACTTAGCCACGGCCAGGCAAGAAGCACTTCTGAACTCGTAGATGTGGCAAATGAGATCTGGGGATTGTTCTAGTCCACTATGGGATACCTACCTAGTCACGAGCCAACTAAGAGACTTTGAGTTTTGTTATAGGCCGAGTTGGAGCCGAGGATCGGCTCCGAACCCATATGTAAGAATGAAGGAGAGATAGGACTACAGAACATCATGCGATTAGGGAAGATCCAGTGGGTGTGAATACAGATCTAGTTGTAGATCTAGAATGTGCAGTTAGGAAAGATTCTTTGGTGTGAAAGCAGATCCAGTTGTGGATCTAGATGCCATGGGGCTTCTTCAAACAAGATCTTTGGAGGAGAAACCAAATCTGGACCAGAACAGAAGAATGAGATTTGCCTGAAATTTGCACTTAGATGCCTTCTAAAGAAACTTGGTTATAGAAAGAGGGGAAATGTGTACAGCAGACTGTGAGGCCTATAGCCCACTAGAGCATCCTTAGGTGACTATCCCTCTGGGAGAAAGTACAATTGTGTAAGATGCACTTACATGTTCAGATTCTTCATCTACAGTAGCCCAGGGGTTTTGTCTTGCCCATTTCACAACAACCATCCAGCTTTCAAAAGCTCTGGCTCCCTCCTACAGATCCACTCCAACTACAGATTGAGCAGCCCTGAGGAAGGAAAATCATCAGATGGATTGGAAAATCTTCAAGACTTTCTTGCCTAACAGTTACGACGTAGTGTACTCACACTGAACTAACCAAAAAAAACAAACAAACAAACAAACAAAAAAAACAATGCAATACACAACAGTGAGGAATTAATTATCTACTGTTATGGGTAAGCGCAACTTACACAGTTGCGCTATGTTCATCATTCCCAATGCTGCAGTAGCCTATGGATAAAATACCACAGCTTATCCAACCTGGAAGAATAAAGGATAAGAATCCAAGAGCCCATGGACAGTGATTCTACCAAAGCCAGTCCTGAATCAATCAAAGAATCTAGTAAGTAATTACTTGTATAAGTATATACAGAGGACCATACAGCAGTCTCTGGAAAGGTTCTAGAGTCCACTCTTTTCTAATATGCCATCAAAAAGGACAAGGCCCATAAACAATGTGCCTTAATACTGCCTGGAAATGGTTTATCATGGTGGTACAAAAGGCAAAAGTCTGGGATAACCAACTGGAAATTATCTGTTTGACACAGGTTATCCTTTCTTAGTCTAAACATAAGAAATAAATAGCCGATGGGCTTTTCTAAAGGACTTGGTTCTGTCAGAGGATGAGTAATGTTTTCTCCATAGTTCTGAGAGTTAGGGTAGAACACCGGGAAATTTATGGCTTGATTCATATAAACTTAAAAATAACTTTGGCATGATTGAAGGATTTGTTCTTACAGATACCCTATCCCAAATGCAGACCAGATAGGGTTTACCCACTAGAATAGACTGCAACTCAGCTACTGATATTACAGATTTCAGAGGAAATAAAATAACTTTTTTTTAACATGTAATGAACCTTAAATATGCCTGATGTGCCAATTCAGATGAAAATGTAGTTAACTTTTCAAACAGAAAGTTAAGATCCCAGGAAGGGGCAACCTATCTGCAAAGTTATCTCAGGTGAGGAACTGCTATCAAAAATTGCTTTTATAAGAAAATGTTGAGGAAAGAGAAAGATCTATGGGAGACATATTAAAGTGGCTGCAAGATATACCCTGGCAAAGTAATACGAAGGCCAGAGGTTAGTAACTCACACAAATGTTTGAGCACTAGTGATACAATCCCAAATATGGCCATGGTTATTTGGTATGAACTAACTAGAAAAGTTTTCAAAATGCCAATATTAAGATTTTCTAGTAAAGGGATTTAATGCCTCATTTACTACCTGCTGCACATCCTCAAAAGAGAGATGCCTAAAAGATATTATAATCCAGGCAGACATAGACTGGAGTGTAGCAAACTACCCCTATCTTGTATGAATAGATCCAAAAACGAGAAAATGTGTGCTGACTGAATACCGGAACTTCCACAAATTGAAATAAGAAGAAAGAATACAAACTGATCACCAAGAAGACTTTTATTTGGTGCCAGAAGCAATCTGGAATACAAGTCTTTGCACCTTGAAAATTTGGAACTGTACTCCTAGGGTAAGCCAAAGCTGAAGAACCTGAGGAAAAAATTGTTTGGTTTGGAGAGTGGGAAGAATTCCCTGAAAAGGCATTTTTGTATCCACCACCAAATGTTCCCTTTATAAATCAAAATTCATCCCTGTAAGTCTGTGACAAACTGTTGTCAAAGTGAAATGAACATTTCCAGCTGTTGAGGCAGGTTTAAAGACATAGAGGAAGGAGGTAAGGCTAAAAAAGGTGGCATGCCAGCATAGCCATCCTAAAGTTGTAAAATGTCCCTTTGTTGGAAAGGTTTCAGATTGTTATAATTCCTATATTGCCATCTCCAGTTGTTTCTCAGGTAGGAGAAAAGATATGGGAAATTTGACAGGGGACCTGAGGAATGCCAGAAACTCCCTAAATTAATTTCCCTCTTTCATCCAATTGTTTGTGGACATGAATAGTAGGTGGGCGAAATAAAACGTGTTCCCTAAAGGAAGTCAAACTTTATTTTACTTGAAAAAGTTCTGATATTGTATCCAGGTATCCAGGTATACCTTCTCAAATACAAGCAAAAGCAAGATCCTAGGCCTAGCCTCTACCCAACTATCCAAAACTTTATGACATGTTTAGTGACTACAGACATGCCAAAATCTGTTTCTAAGCTTTCCTCTGTATATCTAAATGTAAGGCTTGTAAGATAAATGAAAGCTATGCACGTGTCATAATGATAGATCATTTCATCCCAGTCTATCCAATATGAAATATGGGTCCTCAACAGCCCTGCTCAGATACAATCCATATGACTTAGTACTCCAGCCTCAAGCCCTACCAAGATTTTACAGCTCAATAATGTCTTGCTCCTCCCAGAGTAACTCAGATAAAATTTGGCACCTAGCCAATACACACCTGTAATGCCTTTGACCAAAAAGAAAATAAGTCCTTCAGATCCTACAGATCAGTAGAGGGAAGGAGGGTGGATTGTTATACTTGACAGACTGGGATGAAATGATCTATCATTATGATAAGTACATAACTTTCTTATCCTATTCATCCAGTCCATATGATCTAACATATGGGTCATAATCCCCAGCTAAAAGATTCCTGAGTGGCCTCAAGACAGGAGAACTTTAAGGATGGAAGCTCCAAAGGAAGCTCTGGCTCTGGATATACAGTAAAACTTGTAAAGCTTGATGAATGTATGAGTTGAAGAACATGTAGCAGCTTGGCAGATGTCATCCAAAGACAGAGCCATGAAGAATACTGCAGAAGTTGCCACTGTCCTAGTGGAATGAGCTCTGGGTTTGGTGAGTAAGGTTCTGTTTTGTGATTTGTAGATGAATGCAATGCAGTTTGATAACCTTCTAGACAAGGAGATTTTGGATAGCTTCTTACCCAATTTGTTTTTTGTGAAGGATACAGAGTTGCTCATCTTTTCTAAAAGGGGCTGTTCTGTGAAGATAAAAGGGAGCTGTGGCTATATATCAAGTCTATAAAAAATGAATTCTCCTTTGTTTTGTTACTTTGGAAGGAATACTGGAAGACGTATGGGTTGAGAAATATTGGCCTGAGAAGCTACTTTTGGGAGAAAGGAAGAGGTGGTCCTCAAGGCAACCCTATTTTATAGAAAACAATGTAAGGAGACACAGAAGATAATGCATGCATTTCCAAAATCCTTTCGGCTGATGTGATAGCCACTAGCAGAATAGGCTTCCAGGAAAGGAATTTTAATTCTGCAGAAGCGACCAGTTCAAATGGAGGCTTAGACAATAATTCTGTCACCAGGTTCAAATCCCATGCAGGAGGTCTAAAATGAAAGGTACCTTTAAGAAAGGTTTTGCAAAGCGTATGAGAAACCAGAGAGGAGTCTTGAAAAATGATATAGAAAGGGGGAATGGCAGTCAACCGAACCCTAGTTGTGGAGAAACTGAACCCCAAAGAAAACAGGAATAATAAAAAACATAGCATTCTGCAAAGGAAGCCGAGAAGAGTTTTATGTTCTGAAATTCTGCCCATATGGTGAATCATTTCCATTTGCTGCGATACATCCTATCCATACAGTATTTATTAGAAACTGAAAGAATGTGAACCACTTCAGTAGGAAGGGATATCTTTCATGCCATCACTTGAATAGGAAAAGCCAAGCAATTAGCTTCACATAGGGCAAGTACAGGTGAAGTTTCACGGATAACTGAGTGAAGAGACATGGTAGAGGATCTAAGAGACAGGGGACTCCTGTAAGTATGGTCTAAGTAAAGGAAACCATATCTGTCTAGGCCAATACAGGTCAAGGAGGATGACTTTGGCCTTGTTCTGAATGGCTTTCTTTATTAATCTGGTCATGAGTGGAACAGGAGAGTAAGAATAAAATAATTCCAGAGGCCAAGGATGTGACAGAGCATCCCTGGGTTTCTGTCCTGATGAGGGAGAATGGCAAAGTAACTGCCGGACTTGGTGTCCCAAACAGATAGCAGCAGGGTTTGCTCCAGTGATTGAAAAGTTCTTCTGCAATTGCAGGATTCAAGTGCCACTTATGAGAAAGAAGGAGATTCCTGCTGAGTCTGTCTGCTGTTGTTGAACCTTCTGGGAATGTGTGCTGCAGTCAGAAACTGGTGAGAGGCCATCACCTATTGCCAAACTCTCATGGCCTTGCAACAAAGCGAATACGATCTGGTTCCCCCCTTGCTTGTTTCTGTACCAGACTACCTTCATATTGTCAGTCTGTATGTTTATCGCCCCTAGAGGATGGCAGTCCTGCAGTTCTTGCAACACAAGGACAGCCACCCTCGTCTCTAGGACATTTATTTCAAGACAAGTTTCTGAGTTTGATCAAAATCCTTGGACTATTCTTCCTCTTAATGCCCCCCCACCCCCACCCAAGACAGGATCCATCTGTGGTTACTGTTGCTAATGGGAAGGGAATCTAAAATGCCCTGCCTGCAAGTATCAGAGGAGACTGAAGCCACCAGTTCAAATATTTTCTGCACAACTGGGTTAGCCTGATAGGTTGAGAGAGGGAATCATATTTCTCAGATCACTGAGAATGGAGTAAGCATTCCAGGATTCTCATATGACAATGTGCAAACTGCACCATCTAATTAATGATGCCATGAGACCTAAAATTCTTAAGATTAACCACGCTGGGGGTCAGTCAAACTCCAGGAGTTTTTGTACTGCATTCCTCAAAGAAGCAATTCTGTCTTATGGAAAAGAGATCAAAAAGAAATACCTAGGGATGAGTAGATAGTCCCTTGCTTGCATAAGAGAAAGCAGCCAGGCGACAGTCATAGAGATAAGGTAATACTTTAAAACCCTGAAGACATAGATGAGCTGCTACTACCACCATGCATTTGGTAAACACCCTGGAGGCTGAGGTGAGACCGAAAGACAGGGATAAGAATTGGTAATGACTGTCTCCTAAACTGAAGCTCAGGAATCTCCTGGACCCCTTCTTTACTTTTATGTGAAGTTAAGCATCCTGGAGATCTACAGAGTACATCCATTTGTTCTTATGGAGACATGGAAGAACTGACTGTACAAAAATCCCATTAAAAACAGTTTTTTTTTACATAGTTGTTTAGGAAGCTTAGGTCTAAAATGGGCCAGACATCCTTTGTTTTCTTGGGAACCAAAAAGAAACATAAATAAAATCCTGATCTGATCTGATCTGGTGGAACCTCCTGAATGACTCTTTTTTGCAGTAGAAAATGAACCTCTTGCATAGTGGCCTTTGCCTGAATGGGTGAAACATCACGCAATGGAGAAAGGTAGGGATGGGGGATTTCCCAAAAATGGAATTTGATAACCTCTGAATTTGCTCCTTCTTACCCATTTGCCTAGTGTGATGGTGAACCATGAGTGTGGTTAGAGGGATATACATAGGTTCATAGATTAGTATTAAGCTAACTGCCCTTGCAAGCCATTTTTAAGCCTCGCCAATTATCCCTTGTGAGACTTAAACCCTGCACCTTGTGTTTGTAAGACAAACACCTTAACCATTAGGCCATCCACCCCATCCTGAGGACAGCAGTCGGGCAACACTTTAGGAGTTCTGAGGGCACCTGTTAAACATAAGACCTTTGAAAACCCTGGCTCTGCAGTCCACCCTGGTCTCTGCGTCTGTGTTATTGAAGTGGCCACCTCTGCAATGGCTACTTTTATAAGAAGAGGAGTCATACAGGTGCCTAGACATACAAAACCATTGTGGGAAGACCCTTTTTGGTTCCTGTTAAACACACATTGAGGGTTCTCGAACTTCAATCGTATGGCAGAAAAGGTCTGGTCATGCTGCTCATTTTTCTGCATTCTTTCTTTCACAGTGGAATCAAACAAGATAATTTCCTCGAAGGGCGCATTTCTGTAGGACACTTTAGAGTTGTTCAAAAAAATCACACAAATGCAACCAGGCTTAGCTCTGTATAGCTATGCCAACTCTGGTGGCTCTAGCTGCCCCATCTGCTGCATTATGCAACAGGTGAAGGCAGAGAGTTGGGAGGCCTAATGGTTAAGGTGGTTGCCTTACAAACACAAGGTGCAGGGTTTGAGTCTCACAAGGGATAATTGGCTAGGCTTAAAATGGCTTGCAAGGGCAGTTAGCTTAGTACTAACCTATGAACTAACCTATGAACCTATGAGAGTGTCGAGAGAGTGGCTTGAAGTTCTTTCTAGAGACTCTGGTGTAATGGTATTCTTCAGAGTGGATAATGCTTGTTCATAGGTTGGTACTAGGCTATCGGCCCTAGGGCCTATACAAGCCTAGCCATAACAATTCCTTGGATATTTCTTCCCACAGTATTTACTTCCCTGGACCCCTGTCTAACAGGGCGACTGACGTGATCCCCGGGGTGAATTTCCTATTTCCCATCCAATTGTCAAGGTTCCTTTTGAAGAGGGCCAAGGAGGCGTCTGCTTGACATGTATAGGCAGTCTATTCCAGAGTATGGGGAGTCTCTGGGTCAAGAACCTATCCCTCCAGCATGTTTTGTTCATTGTGATGACAAAGTTTAGATCCCTGGAGCGTGTGGCTCTGAGGGATTGGGATTTCTTTAACTGGAGCATGTCCAACAGCTCAGGGTTTGACATGGCCTTGTATGTTAAGCAGACATCACCTTTGAGTAGACGATATGCCACAGAGTATAGCCGGAGTTTTTTTAGACGGTCAGCATAGGGCATCTGCTTTAGGCCTGTGATTCTTTTAGTGAGGTATTTCTATGGCCTTTCCAGCTGTTGCAGATGTCTTGTGAGTTACATACCAAATGAGGCGTTGTACTCTATAATGGGTTTAATGAGGGATGAGTACAGTGGGACAATGACCTCCTTTTTTCTATATGAAAAGCCCTTAGTGATGAGGTGTGCCACATAGAAGGATTTTCTGACTGTTGTGGCAATGTGGTTATCGAAGGTGAGACCACTGTCCACCTGTGTCCCTAAGTCTCTCATCACACTTTCAGTGTTTAGTGTACTGCCACCTATGTGGTAATTCATGGGTACATGGCTTTTCCCAAAGGGGATAACTATACATTTCTTGGCATTAAGCTTGAGCCCATGGCTCTGGCACCAAGCATCTGTTTCTGTAAGACCCTTTTGTAGAATATCCACATCATTTGGGGATTCAATAATGGCCCCCAGTTTGCAGTCATCTGCAAACTTTGTTAGCCAGAGTCCCTTAGTGTTGGTCTGTACTTCAGAGAAGTAGATGCTAAACAAGAGCGGTCCCAGGACTGAACCCTGAGGTACTTCACTTGTCACCTGTCTGGAGCTGGATTTGGAGTCGGCTAATTTTACAGTCTGGGTTCTGTCAGTAAGCCAGAGTAAAACGGATAGATCCAACAAGCTTCACAGCCAACTGAGTACCAATGATCCCAACACCCCTGGAGCTGAGAAAGATGGGTCAAAGGTTCCCAAGCCACAGGATCCAGTTGACAGTAAGTGAACTGTTGCTGACATCCGTACCAGTGAGAGAGCCAGAATCAGAGTAAAATGGATGGATCCAACAAGCTTCACAGCCAACTGAGTATCAATGATCCCAATCTCGATCTGGGTCTTTAGAAACTTCTGCAATAAGTGATCCAAAGCAACCTCTGAAACTCCCTTATAGGATCTTAAAGACAGTATAAGTGTGCATAGGTTAGGTGCCAAACTCAATCTGAGTTAGTCAGGGAGGAGCAAGGCATTATGGAGCTGTAAAATCTTGGAAGGGCTAGAAGTTGAAGCTTTAAGTGAGCTGGATTGGATCTGAGAGGGGCTCTCAAGGACACATATGTCGGATTGGATGGACTGGATGAATAAGATCAGTAGCTGGTAACCTATCTGCTTTCATGGGAACTGTAGAGTATGAAACAGGATTGAAATAGACAGTTTCAAGGCTGACACAGGAAGAGGAACCGGCATAGAATTAAGAAAATCCACCTACCATATATTAGAAAACAACAACTCAATGCAGTAGGAACATCTGTAAGTTCCTAAAAAGACACCTCATTCATCCTGGCAATAATTCGAGAAAAGATACTATCTCCCAAATTTATTGTGAAGATCAGTCTTCCTCTGTACCATAGAACTGGGCTCAAGAATCTCTAGGATATAAAACCCTGTTTCTGTCTATGTCAGATTCATCTGATCTGTCTTCTTTAGGACATTTTTTTGATGGACCAGCTTAACAGATACAGAAGGTTATGTACTTGGACTGACTGTCTGTAGCAGCTACTTAGCTGAGGTAAAAATCATCTTTTCTTTACCAATACCATGTGTAAAAATGAGCAAAGATTAACATTATTTTAAACGGGTATCAGCTTTGAATGACTAGAAGAATTTGTTCCCCTTCAAGATGACCTTTCCCTCGACACATCTAGCAGCATTCCCCTGAGAAACTCCATGTCTCAGAAAAGATGGTGTGTTTATTATTTGGACTGGCAACACCACTGAACCTGAAGAATTTATAGAGTACTTAAACACAACTACCCCATTTTTAATATTCAAAGGTCAGTACAATAGGGAAACCACTATTTTTTTTAGAAACACGTTTTGAAGGATGTTGAACAGGAATGTTTTATGTCTACTGTTCTTAGAAAATCAACATACTCTAACAGCATACTGCATTTTAACAGCAATCATCCCATTTGGCAGAAGAAAAGTGTGGTCAAAACACAATTTATAAAGTTATCCCGGTTGGTATCTGCAGATAACATATTTGATTATGAAGTTAAGAATTTAATTAGGATGTTTTGTGAAAGGGATTACCCACTGAGTTTCATAGAAGGATTGGTGGCTGATGTTGTCGAAGAAAAAAAAGGTGGATATAAACCAGTAATAAAGTATGGGTTGGACATAGCAGGGTCTTACTCCCGGGAACGTATTCTCAGCATGAGTCTCCCGGTAGTGATACACAACAGTTTGCTAGGTCCTATGCTATGTCTGCAGTTATTGACAGTGCAAGTAACGAGGTGAAGAACATCTTGTTACATAATGGGACCATGAATATTAAAACACAAGGGCTGTATGGGAAACAGGGGAAGAATCCCACTGTGGTTTATAAGAAGGGTGTTAACTTAAAGAACACCTTTGAAAAGGTTCCTCATACAAAATGGTAGAAATACATGGCTACAAAAGACATGTTTAAATGTGGAGCATGCAACCAATGTAGATTCATACAGGAGGACTCCAGCTTCACTGTAGGTAATTACGCCAGAACCATTTATCCTAATGGGAAATTCAACTGCAGTACCCCAAGTGTGGTTTATCTGGCCCAGTGCTGTACCTGCCCAGCATTTTACATTAGGAAGACAGTTAATGCAGTAAGACAAAGGATTTACCAACATGACTACGTGATCAGAAAAAGGGATACCAATAATGCTCTAGCTAAACATTCTAACGGTTGTGCACATTTTAAAAAAATCGTGTTCCAGATACTGGAGAAAGTCGTCCCATTTGAAAGGGGTGGGGATTGGGAAATATCAAAAGACACAACTGCATTGGCAGATTTTGTTAACTGCAACAAATCCCCCAAGTATTAATGATAGAGTTTCCATCACCAGTTTATTAATGTACAAAAGGTCTAAACTTTGATATTGAATTTATTTCCATAGTGTTTTAAATGCCTGTGTTAGATTTTTATGTGTTGCTGGCTGTTTTTATTGTAAGCTGTCTTTTACACTTTTATCCACTACAAGGCAGCATCATTTTTAGTATTTTAACATTTTAAAAGGTGACCACATGCATCTGAGGAAGTCAAGTACAATTTTAAGGACTAAACGTGCTTAAACAATACATTTCATGTTGTAAGTGTACAGGCATCTGCAGTTTTTGTTTTCTGAATGAAGGTAATTTGTTCTAAGGGTTGAAGCTGCAATTACTTGTAGTTTACTGACATGCCTAAAGTTAGCCATAGCTGTAAAATGTAGCCTCAGGTTGTTAGCAAGGATTCTTTGGAAGTTGCAGCCAGAAGCCAATCTCTTAGGCATGAGAGCACATGGATCCCTTTTAGCCACATAGATCCCTCAGCCACAGATGGACTGCGACTATAACTCCAGGGGACTGTGGTGAAACCAAATGGCAAGGCTCTGAACTGGTAATGACTGTCATTCTACCCAAAAGTGCAGAAAACAACTAGATTCCCTAGCAATTTTTATCTGGAGGTAGACATCCTGTAGGTCTAGAGTACATCCAGTTATTTACATTGTGACAGGGCAGTATCACTGACACCTGGACCATTCTGAATGGGATCTTCTTTACAAATAAGTTTAGGTCACTGAGGTTCAGAATTGTCCTGAGGCCTTGTTCTTCTTTGAAACCAAAAATAAACTCCTGAAACTCTCTGGTCTAGTGGAAATTCCTGGATGGCTCTTTTTTGAAGGATGAAAGAGATTTTCTGATGAGCCTCTCACACCTGTTGGGGTGATACATATTGATAGGGAAGCCTTTCGGAAAAAATAGCATGGTATAGCCACTGGATATGATTTCTTGCACACATTCGTCCTGCACAATGGCCATCCACACAGTTAGGTGTTGAGACAACCACCCCCAACATCCATCAGTGAAGAATAGTTGGGTAAGCCTTTGGGATTGCTGGTTAGGTCTTCCTGAGAAGGGTTCTCTAAACCACTAGCTTTGCAGACCACCTTCAGCCACATTGTTGTTATCCATTAAAGGGACTACCTCTGTTATAGGTAATGAAACACTCTAAGATGCAAACATGTTGAGCACTTAGATGATGGTTGAAATCAAGATCTCTCTGTGATAGGGGCAAATGAGATCTAAAGGGAAGCTACAGTGAATTAAGAGTATAACTAACTGTAGGAGCTCAAGGGACTGCAGCACTAATAAATAATCAGACTGGATCTAAGGAGCAGCTCAGTACCCCAAAATGATGGACTATATGGACAAATGGAATGGGATCACATAAGTAAAACAAAAACGTAAAAGAAATAAACCTAACACCATCTCTACACTCCTGCAACAATACCACAAAAGAAACTAAAATATTAAAAAATACAGTAAGCTGCCTGAGACATAAAGTATAAAACCACCCAAGAGATAAATTCTTCACAGAAAAAACTAGTCACCTCTTCTCCCTAAAATAAATGAGAGACAATAATAATCCAAACTGAAAATTAAAAAAAAATAATAATAATAATAAAGTATAGGTTCATAGGTTCATACTAGGCTATCT